>NW_004567116.1:15601261-15651135 GCF_000260355.1 Condylura cristata | reverse complement strand
TGGCTCATGATAATAAGGCCATAAATACATTCTGCACAACTTCCTTTTTCTGAGCTCCAGGGAGAGGAGGGCTGAGTTAAGTGATCTGAGCCACCCCTCAAGGCCTTTGGGGCCTTGCTAGTTTCTTCATTGTCGTGGAGAGAATAATACCTTCTGTCTCACAGGTGTGTAATGAGTAGCAGATGAAGTAATGGATGTGAAAGTCTTCCAAAAGGTCAAAACCCTGCAGTGTGAATCACAGGTCCCAGCGAGTCTCTACTTCATTTTGCTCCCATCCATCTTCTCCTTCCAGCCTCCCAGAGTCTCACTACTCTGGGCCTTCATCATCCAGTCCCTGCTCTTCGGTCTTCCCTCTTTCCATACCCTAGCCACAGTGATAAGCTAATGCCCAGTCATCTTTCCAAAGCCCACTGTTTAGCAAGATGCATCCCTTTACAAAAATTCCAGAGATTCTCCTTGACCAGGAAAAATATTAAATTCTTCTCTTGGTGGGGGCACTGGCCTCTGACCGTCGCCCAGTGCAATCCACACTCCTTGAGTGCAGGGGATGTGCTGTCATTCCCACTGTTGTGCTAACTGTGAAAGGGAGATGGTCCAGGCAGGCCTCTTTAACTAGATGCGTCTGTAAATGCAGAGCATTTTCTCCAGCAGGAAAGGAAGTTGGAGATGATGTGCAGGAGGATGTTTCAAAACAGCCTGAACCACAGGGAACTGAATTCCGAAAGGAACTTGGACACTAGTTGTTCCGTAGAAGAGCTCACCCAACCGGACCAGGATTTCAGTCTTATGGGACTTGAAACAAAGAAGCCTATTGAACCCTGATCTATAAAAGTAGGACATATAATAAGCTGCAATGTTTTTAATAATTTGTAATACAACGTCTTAGCCAGTAAGAGTGGAAAACAGAATACCATAGACTCAGTGACTTCACCACTATCACCTATTTCTCATACTTCTGGAATGTGGAGCACCTTAGAGCAGGGCCAGGATCTCAGGTTATAGGGAGAGTTCTTTGTCTGTTTTGCAGATAGTTGTCTTACTGTGTCCTCCACTGCTGGAGAGAGGACCAGGTGAGGGCTCCATCTTCATGACCTAATCACCTCCCAATGGCCCCAACTCCAAATACATTGCTCTGGGGATTAGGGTTTCAACATAAGAATAAGCATACATTCAGTCTAACATGCAAAAGAGAAAATGAGAATGGGGTAGGAAATTCAAATGAGAAAATTAGCATTTTCTATTCTGTTTTGCTATTTCAAGTCCTGGTGAGTTACCCAGACTACTTCTCTAATACACCTCTCAGACAGGCACTAGACTGATTTTTGGTTTGGAGTCTGGACTCTATCATTTGCTGGCAAGTTACATGGAATCGATGATCATCCATTTCCTCCTCTGTATATTTAGAGTAATGACATTACCTTCCTTGTGAGATTATTGGGAGAATTATATGAGATAATGCAGCAACGTGCTTAATATAGCACCCAGGAAGAAGTAAATGAAGGCTAAATCATTCTTTGTTTTGCTAATAGGTTCTCTACAAATGTTCTGCTAAGCTGAATGGGTTCCTTTATTAACCTAGGAAAACATACTCTCCTTGGCTCACATTATGCCTCTGCAAGGCATATCTGCCCCTTGCTCTTCTGTCTTTCAAATTCCCACCATTGCAGTCCTCCTCCATGATCTTCCCTCCTTTCGAAATCTTTCTGATCCCCTCCAGCCCCTGCTGGCTGGTGGTCTAGATACTTTATAGAATTTCTAGAAGATTAGAGAATGTTGTAAGTATTTAGACTCTCTTAGGTAATTGCTTAATGTGATGGCTTTTACTATAATGTAAATATCAATTCAAGATCATTGAGATAATCTACAAAAGTTCAAGGTAGGAAATAAGTCAATTGCCACTAATGTACATTTCCTTCTGGTCTTGTTTTTATGTTTGAATATATACATATATACATCTATGTAAACAGTTGCCTTGCTGAGAGTAAATCTTGGCTCTACTCTGTACAGGGCATCCATATGCCTAAAAAGAAATTAAGATTTGTTCACAGAAAGAAATTTAAAAAAAAAGTGACATTCAATTGTAGTCATGCAAAGTAAGATTATGCTAGAAACAAGGGTGATAATGGTTTAGTCAAGGCTGATGGATTCATTTCCTGCCACTGCTGTAACAATTACCACAACTTTAGCAGTTTAAGTCAACAAAGGTGTACTCTCTTACAGTTCTAGAGATCAGAAGTCTAACTTGAGACTCAAGGGAAGGGATCCACCTGGAAACTCCTGGAGAAGTTCCCTTTTCTCTCTTTACTTCTAGAAGCTGCCCACACTCCTTGGCTCCTGGATGCCTTGCTCTGATGTCTGCTTCCACCACCTTCTCCAATGTTAACCCTCTTGACTTTCTCACACAGAGACCCTTGACTACACTGGGTATTATTCCTCTGGGTAATCTTAACTTCTCCATCTCAAAACATTTAACTTAAACGCAAAATCCATTTTAGTATGTAAATTAACGTGTTCATAGTTTCCTAGGATTAGGTGAAAGATATTTGGGCTGTTTAAACTCCTAGAAAATAGAGGCAAGGCTTACGTGCGGATGTGTTATTCCGTGCTACAGACACCTGAGTCAGTAAGAGTGAGAGAAAAGGAAAGTAAAACAGCAATAAGACAGTATCTTGCTAGAGGATGATTACAGCTCAGCACTGTCACATTGTGAGAGGAGAAAAGACACAGCACGTTTCTGGGCAGGTGAATTGTTCAGCCCCATGGAAGTCTCCAAGCAGGTTACATGGAGAAACTATCTTGGAGCAACAGAGTGGAGGAAGGGAGGAATGAGTCAGAATGTATCTGTCAGGTTTCTTACCATCTCTTATTTCTCATGGAAGAGTCAATTTCTATACTTTTCTGGGGTGCATCACTGGGACCCTTGCAGAGTCACTTGATATGATGTTGTCTGATTCTGGCAGTGATACTCTAACAGGGCAGTCACCAGGAAAAGGGGAAGTTCCAGGCTCCCTGCCTCACCCAGAAGGAAGGTGGAGCTGAGCAGAGAACAGAAAGTACTCTGAAAAGGAAGCAGGATGGAACAGAGGGAGGAGACATGTGAAGAAACCATGCTTGTTTTTTGGCCCTGTGCTGGTTAAAACAGATGTGGGTGAGAGACCCGTGGGGAGGTTGACTATGGCAGTGTTTACCTTAATTTTGATTTTACTCTTTTCCTCCCAGACTTGTCTGGCCATTTCTGACGTTTTTCTATTGGTCCTGGCCAGAAAGTGCTTTAGCCTTGTGGTGGGCTTTCAGGCCTTGCTTTGGGCCAATCCCTTTTGAGTAGACTTTTGCCCACAAGGTGACGGATAACTTTGGGTGTTTGATTTAGAATTATATTCTTTGTCTTCTGTGTTATATACTCCTATAACAATAGAAGAAACCAGAAAATGAATGTGTATTTGGTCATCCTCAAGAGGCTGACAGGGAAGGCCAGTCATCTGAGGGCCCTAGTGGCTGGGAAAGGCAACAATACCTGAGCAAGCAGGTGAAGCGAAGAGGACTTTGGGAGCACATGAAATGTGTTCAACAGGTCCCTTCCTGGAGTCCTGGGCAGGGAGAGAGGGGCACCCCTGAACTCCAAAACCTGCCTGCTCTAAATATGTTCTGCCATCCACTGCTTCAAGACCAGATACAAAACCTTTAATGGAAAAGAACTTTAATACAATGAGTGTGGCAATACAGAAAAGAAAGAGAATATAGTTTCTAAATCAAACACCCAAAATTCCTTGTCCCCTACCCACAAGGGATTGGCCCAAAGCAAGGCCTGAAAGCCTGCCACAAGCCTAAAGCACCTTCTGATGGAGACCCATAAAAAAGGGTCAGGAATGGCCACACAAGTGTGGGAGGAAAAGAGTAAAATCAAAACCAAGATAAACCCTGCCATTATTAACCACACATGGGTCTCACACCCACATCTGTTTCACCCACTCCAGGGCCAAGAAACAAGAGCCGCTTCTTCACCTGTCTCTGCTCTATGTGCCTCCCTCAGTTCTTCTCTGGCTCCCCAGCCTGCTTTCTTCCTCCTCAATCTCCTCTCCAGATTCCTCTCTTTGCTCAGCTCCACCTTCCTTCTGGGTGGAGCAGGAAACCTGGAACTTTCCCTTTCCTGGAGACCCCCACTGTAACACCATCATGCCTTCCCATTATGTCCAATTCCAGCTTATAATATGGGACTTGCAATTCTTTTTGAACACAAAATGTCCTCACTTCCCCCTTAGAGGGCAGGACCTCCCTCCATGCTTAAGTCCTGCCTAAATTTCTGGTAAAAGTGAAGGCTAGATCCCTGGAGCCAGCTCCATCCCTCACTGTGCATGCAGCAGGGCCCAAGCCAATGACTGCTGTTGCTTATCTCTGTCCTCCACACCTGGTCTAGGTTTTTCTCACCCTCCTCTGCCCTTCTCTAGGTTCCTAGGCCTGGTATGTTTTAGCTGGTTAACTAGAAGAAGACAATTTGACAGGGTGACTTCCCTGAGAGTTAAGGCTCCTGTCTGGAAAATTGGTTCAGTGTCATGTCAAAAAAATAAATAAATTAGGCTATCTCTCTCCTGTCCACTGTATTGGATGAAGTCACCACCTGATTCGGTCCCTCGGCATAAGGTGCTGTTTCCTTCTGCAGCTCAGTCATTAACAATGTCAGTCATGGTTTGTTGTTGCCTGCTGTCACAGGACCAAAACAGTTCCACCAGTGGGAATTATCAGCAGGCGTGCAGCAGGGTAGAGAAGATTCTTGAAGGGTGAACTGTATCCAGCCATGGATGCTTAGGAGGGAGCTGAGGTTGGAAAGCTGCTAGAGAAGCAATCTTTAAAATAAAATTATTTTAGCACTAGCTGCCATTTATTGAGCCCATATTTGCCAGGGGCTTACAAGACCCTCTTTTAAAATAGTCGCTAGAACAACACTGAAATAATCACAGGTTCTAAGATAGAAATTGTCTAAATTCTAGATACTTAATAATATCAATATTTTTATTTCTCCATATACATATATAGCCATTGTAACATCATAGATATAACTTCTGATATTCATTTCCACATTTTCACTGTTTTTCACCTCATTATTTGAAAATCTCTTCCCTACATATCATTGGTATGAACAGCCACAGAACTTATCTCTACAGCTTTATGTTCATTTGAAATAAGCACAACAGCAAATATTTGCTTAAAGGTTCTCACAAGGCAGACATGACTATCGCCATCTTATCTACATAATTTATTTAATCCTCACAACTTTCAGAAGGAAGGACTATTGCTGGCTTCGGTTTACAAGTGAAAATACTGAGACCCAATATGTACAAAGTAATAAAAATATAAACAAATATGTAGACCGACACAAAGAAAGTTTTTTTGTCATTTTAAATTATATACGGGCCCTCCTTGGTGGCACAGTGGGTTAAAACACAGCACTGGGAAGCTGGCCGCAGCCACTTCAGTGTGAGTTCCATCCCCGACCCCAGAGGTGACCCACATGGCCCAGCAGACCTCTCCTGACCAACCTGAGCAGGCTCCCCTCAGCAGTGTACCTTGTCGATCTGCCTGTTCTACTCCCCACTCTGACTATGGTGAATACTTTCACTGACGCTGTACCTCTGGCCTGTATCCCAGTTCTGTATGCATAAATAAATAAATAGACAGACAGACATGTGTACATATAGAACACACAGTAGTCATCTCACTGCAGTAGCTTTTCAAGCATCATATTTCCCTGCCATCTTTCCAGGTCAATCGATTCAACTCTCCCGCATTTTTTCGAAACCACACAATGCCCCATTGTAAGACTACACCATCATTTGTCGACCCTACTAATAGGCATTTATGTGGTTTCTGCTTTTTTGGCTGCTACAAATGATGTAGCAATAAATATCCTAGAACATAAATCCTCAAGGAATAGTACTTTTCTTTCTATAGAATAGAGTCCAGAGATGTTAGTGCTGAGTCTGGAATCCTCTATATGAAATGACAAGCAGAACCACAAGCAGAGCCAAAGCATCAAAGTTGAAATATCTGCACTCCTTGAGATCAGGAAGAGAATTCATACCTTATATGGCCCCGGGGATGGTAGCCAAAGAGGACTCAAGGGGACCAAGTCTGGCCTCTACACACATCCCAGGCAATTTCCAATTTCCTTGGGCATCTCTGGAGCAGGAAGAGCATAGCAGGAGACCCATAGCATCCTGGGTCTCCATGTATTCATTCCACAGAAGGAAAGGAAGGAAAAAATAAAATGACTCCTTTCCCTTTCTGCTTCCCTGAGAAGGCATGTTGCACATGATGGGCCACAGATATTGTTAGTAAATCCTAGTTTTTATTGTTGCATCACTGGATAAGAATAACATCATGGCAGGAGAATCTGGAAGAAAATAAATAGCAGATCGGTGATGAATAGTGACTGTAGAAAAAGAATAGATGTTCTTGACCTTCCTGGAGTAGAGAAATATTGACATGATATCGTATAAAATATGATAGCCTTATATGAAGAAAAAAAGATGTAAGACAGCAGCTTCAAGTAACAAAAAAACTCTAAGAACAGGGTACAGTAACTTAAAGGGGTTGTTCTTATAGTCAGAAGCCCAGAAGTAGGCAGCTTCCAGGTCTGCAGGTCAGCAATGTTGGGGTTCAGTGTCTTATCAGAGGGAAGTTGGTCAAAGGAAAATGCAGTCATAATTTTGCTAGATGTTCTTAATTCCCCTGTATTGAATTCTCTAAAATATAACTTGTATTACAGATAAAGATTAATAATGCCAACAGATAAAGAGCTTCTAAAATGTGAGAAGGAAAACACTAATAGCTCTACAGAAAATTAAGCAGGGCATGTGGATGATTTTCAAGGGCAAAATATAAATGACCATTAATATGGTAAAAGGCCATACTTCACAGAATATCCAAAGTGCAAGTTAAAGCTATACTGAGATATCACTTCTCAGCCCATCAGATCAGCAAAATCCAAAGTCTGATAAGATACTGTGTTGATAAAACTGTCAAAAAATAAGTTATCTCTTATGTGGTTGGTAGAAATGCAAAAAAATAAAATAAAATAAAATAAACCCTATTGAGGCCCTCTCTGGTGGCGCAGCGGGTTAAAGCACTGCACTAAGAAACTTAAGCTACTTCAGCATGAATTTGATCCCTGCCTGCCCCAGAGGAGATCCACATGGGGAGGCAGACCTCTCCTGACCCGCCCGCTGATCTCCTCAGCAGGGTATTTCAGTAGATCTGCCTGATCTGCTCCCCACACTGTCCCTAGTGAATCCTCTCACCCTCCACATCTCTGGCCTGTACCCCAGTTCTATATGAATAAATAAATAAATCTTTAAAAAAAACCCTATTGAACAGGATTTGGACTGCCTAGCAAATGAATTATAAACTCATTTATAATTCACTTAACTTTTGACACAACAATCCCTTTTATAAGAATCTAGTTCAAAAAATAAACAAGAAAAAGTAGAAAAGTATGTACTACAATAAGGATAGTCGATGCTAATAATCATAACAGAGCAGAAAGTGCATAATCAGAACAGAAAGTGCATCAGTAGCTCCTAGGCTGAGAGAATTATTACAACCACACGAGAGAATACTATACAGCCATAAAAACGAACAAGATGGTTTTCTATATATTTCTGTGAAATCATTTCCAGGACATAGTATTAGAAAAAGCAAATTACAAAATTGTTTTTATAGTATCCTACTTCCATTTAAGAAAGGGATATACATAACACATAAACATACTTGCTTATACTAACAAAAAGTAGTAATTAGAGATAAACCAAAAAACAATAAAAAGGAAAGAGAAGAAATAAGACAGTGGTGCAAGACTGCATTGCTAAACTGCATTGCTTGTATTTTGCACTGTCATTGTGACTTAGAGTCTTATGTGGGTTTTCAATCAAAAGTAAAATTAAAAAGGAAAAGGAAATATATAAAGGTTGGGGGAAAGGAAACAAATAAGGAAAGCCCTTAGCAGCACTGAGCAATAAAGAGACAGTGCTTCACAGCTGGGCCCATAGGATTTATGGGTATTAGGAACTGGGCCCATAGGATTTATGGGTATTAGGAGAGCCAGAGACGGGGACACCTCCCCCCCTCGCCCCCCCCCCCGCCCGACTGACGTGCTGGGATACTATGCAGCCAGTTAGCTTTGCTATCAAACAAAGTTACAGGGTGAGAAGGAGCCAGTTGATAAATTTCTTTCCTTCTAATGGATTGTTCATAATTGCTCTAATGATGTCCAGGCAATCATTGGTGGTTTTGTTTGTATTTTTGTGTGTTGTGCTAAGCTCAAATCAGTTTAGGAACATAATCCTTGTGCTTGCTCTCCCTCTTTTGCTGCCTTTTTCCCATTTTACAGTCCATCTTGCTTTCCTTATTGCTTACTTCAATATGTTGTTAGTGCATAAACACTTGTGCCAATGTTTTCTAGCAAACTCAGACCAATGCAATGGTTATTAGTAGTGCTTTAAAGACAGACTCACAGGCTAGGATTTGGGTGTCAAATCATCTACCAAACTTAATTCAATAAACTTTTTGCTTTGCTATTGGTCAGTGGGATCTGTGATAAGCAATGATATCACAATGACTAAAGCAATCACCCATGGTCTGTTGTCATGAGGTGAAATTTTCAATTATCAGGTGACTGCTACACTTGAATAATTATAAAGACTGTGGCATGAATAACTGCCTTTGAAGGAACTGAAGACTTTGCAAGGAAACTAAGAGACTCAAGACAGTTCACCACGACCATAAGGTATACAGTAAGGCCAAAGGGCTTGTGTGGTAGCTGTGAAGTTTTCATCTCCTACCACTGTACACAGACCCAGACCGGGGTAGAAAGGGTCAGAAAGACAAAAAAGTAAGTGTGCAGGCCTGATGGCTATGCCGAAGCCTGAGCCCTGAGAAAAAAAGAGAGGGGTTCTGAGACCCAGGTGGGTCACTAGATGGATGAGCTTGAGAATCGTGAATAACAACATTCCTCAGAATTACCCTAGTGGGAAAAGTATCCAGTTCCTCTATCTGAGAAGAATAATCCTCTCCATATACCAATATGGGAAGTGCCCACAGCTGAGTAAGTGCTTCATAGAAGCTTGGTCTTCGCAAGATCCTCTTCTACTCAGCTTACTATTCCCAGGCTGATAACCGGGGTTAGATCTCAGCAGCATGATGCTCAGAGTAGGAACTGCACCCAACACAAGTCTTAAGCACTGACCTGTAATAGGAATTTGGAAACAGGTAACAGTGGGGATCTGACATGTTAGGTTGGTAGCAGGGACTGGATGTGGGCTAATCTTGTGAGGGCTCACACTTGTGACTTAGGACTGTTCTGACCAGATTTGGAGCCAGTCGAATTAGCTGGAGTGAGTCCTCAAAACATGGACATGACCATGCCCAATAAAGTAAGGAATGACATTGGCACTGCCATGGGGGACACTGAGGAAGCCTGGAGATTTAGGAAAGGATTAAAGGTGGAAGGACTTATTATGTAAGACCTGAGAGCCCATCACCTGACCAGATCCTAGAGGAGGACACAGAAGATGGCTTAGTCACTACAGCAACAGCTTTCACTTGCAAGAGGCGCGCTGGCATCTTGGAGGGGCAGGTTGACAATGAGCGACATTACCACGGAACTAGCTCCCTGGAACCGAGAGGAATGATGGGAAAATGGGATGGCAAAGCCACACGGCAGCATTTATCACTGGAGCCTGCGGTGTGGTTACGGTAATTGGCAGCAAACCCTGAATGCCATTTGGGGTGACTTGAACTACAGGGATTTGTGACTTTGGCTAATAGACCATGGTGCCCCTAGAGGTAAGACAGATGGATGCTTGACAAGGGTGTTCAGTTATTACAATGAAAAAAGACAGAGAACTGGAGAGCAGGAGGCTGATGTCAGCTGTTAAAATGGAAAATACTTGTCCATTGCCTAGTTCTCAGGTCTAAATAAAATCACCAACCCTAAAGATTCAGAAAGAGCAATCTGACCCTATGCTGCCACTTTAAGTATATGTAGTATATAGTTCTTCATTCTTTCCCTGAAAAGAACTGTTGCCTTTTGCCAGGGAGATCCTGTGCTGGGGAGAAAGGTTATGGATCCACTCCTCATTTATTTCTCTGGCTCCCAAGTCAGCTCTAGAATGCATAAATGGGATGGCTATCTTTGGCAGATCTTTCACATTGATTCCTTGACTGATAGGATAAAAGTCATTTTAATAGGAAGAGTTATGTGGAAACAACCTTCTGTCCTGAGCAAGATAGCAAATCAGAAGCAATACTTCATTCCGAGTGGAATTACAAAGATTAGGGCTATTATCAAAGATTTAAAGGATGCAAGGAGAGTGCCCCATTACATTTCTATTCAATTCATTTCTCTAATCTTTGCAAACCCCAGACACCTCGTGGAGACCAGCGGTGGATACTGTGCACTTAATCAGGTGGTGGCTGCGATCACAGCACAGCTATGCACAGCTGCTTTACCAGTTGTGGCTTCTCTGATGCTTGATACGTGGCCTTTGATGTTGTGGTTTTTTTTCCCTTTATCCCCAATAATAGGGAGTTCAAAGCCATTCTCCTTTACACAGCAAGGAAGCAGGACTTTCTCTATTGTTCCTCTGTGGAGGAATGTTGTGGTACAAGAAGATGGAGCCGTGGCCGTTACGGTCACTTGTGCCCTTTAGATTTGGCCAGGCCAAATCCTGAATGTGTCATAAATAACTGCTATATCTACCCAGATTATGGCTCATCACATCTGATACTCAGATCATAAGGGACATGTGAGGTTGTGCTATCTCTGGGTGTCCCGTGATGAGCAGGCATCCAGTCCCTGGTTGTAAATTTACTTTGAAAAAATCCACAGCATAATTAATCTGCTGTGGATATCTCTAGAACCATAGGATCTGCTGGGTCATCCAATTTAAGCGTCAGGGACGCTAACCCGGCTGCCCGGACATGCTGGAGAGCATTTTGGTGCTGTGAGTGCCACTGGCAACACATACCTCTGAGTCACGGCGCCTTGGCTGTAAAGCTGTACCATCACCCCTGCCCCAGCACACACCCAAGATTCCCCATGTACAGTACTGATGGCAGGGAGGGACCAGCTTGACTGCTCTGGACTGGTGGACATCTGGAGACTCTGGCTTCCCGACTGTCACAGGAGCCGAGAAGCAGCCCAGAGATGCAGAGGATGACAGTACATGAAACAGCAAATGAAAAAGACAAAACATGAATTTTCTTCCTCCCTAGTCATCCTCACCCCACCCCCAAACAGGCTGTTCTGAGATTCCATCGTTTCACACCTCCTGTCTCAAGAGGTAATGTCCAGTCATGCAATTGGCTGGTTGATTGTGAAGCTATGGCAACCTGGGGACAGATTCGTCTCCCATTCCTCTCCCTGTTGCCTCCCTTCCCTCTTTTTACCTTCCTTGTTTCCCTGGAGTGACATGCGTCCCAGTTATCTGTTAGCACTACACTACAGCTTCAGCCTGTTTTCTAGTGAATGTGGGCCAAGATACAGGGCTTCTCGGAAAAATGACTGATCTCCAGTCTGGAAAAAGAAATCCCTATGATGAGACTCCAACATCTTCTTGTGCCAAAAAGTAAGGAAAACATCAAATACTAATGGCCTCATGTCAAGAGGACACAGGAACCAATTTGAAGGGGCTCCCACTGGCCAAAGATGGAGCAATTAAGGCATCAAAAGAAATTATTGATGTGATAGATGTCAGTGTATCAAATACATTTTTTATACTATAACTTCTTAATGATACAAAAAAAAAAAACACATTGGTAGTTCCTCTAACAACTCAGTCTGAAAGAAGATCAGAGAAAAGCACGTGTATTTATTTGCCTTTTCTATCAGGCCATATTTCAGGGGCCATCTGCTCTTGTCATTCACTTCTGCCATCTGGATTTTGGGTCACTAAATAGTTGACGAGGGAACATTCTTCTTTATAAAAGAATTCTACGTAATAAATGTGGAAGGAATGACAGATTTAGAAAATCACTTGTGAGTGCTCATTTTTTTATGTCTACTTGACCAAATGACGGGGCACACAGAGTTTTCTTTCTGGCTGTGTGTGTAAGGGGATCTCTGGAAGAGATTAGCATTTGAGTCAGTGGACTGAGTAAGGCAGGTTGCCTTCCACAGTGTGGGCAGGCACCACTCAATCCATTAAAACTTGATTAGAACAAAAATGTGGAAGGGAAGAAGGATTCACTCTTTTCTGCCTGACTTTTTCTGTGACGTGGTTTCCTCCTACCCTCAGACTGGAATTTACATAGGGACTCTATAGCCCTCAGGCCTTTGAACTTGAATTGAATTATATCAACACTTTTCCTAAGTCTCTACCTTACAGATAGAAGCTCATGGGATGTCTCTCTCTCTCTCTCACACACACACACACACACACACACATATATAATATCCTGTTAGTTACTTCCCTGGAGAACCCTAGTTACCATTTTTCAAAACCAAATGAAATAACAAATTTGACAATGATTATTAATAAACATTAATATTAGTTGAAAGTTGAACAGAGAACTTGATAATGGAGAGATCAGAGTGAGTGTCTTACCAGTGATTGATCTTGACATCACTGAAAGTAGCAGTTCTCTTGCTGTAATGTGATGCCATAGAAGGCAACCCTCACCCTGTGAATATTAAATCTGAGCCTATTAAGTCTTTAAATCTAATACCAGTTTATAGGACATTAAGGGAACAAGTTCAACAACACATTGATGTGATCAAGCAAATCCAGAGTGTGGGAAATTCTACAACAGGGCAATTAATTCAATTTTTGCAACAAATAAATACAATGTATGAGCTGATTTGACTCCAGATGAGAACACACCAACTGTTAAAAGCCATTTTAGAGAAGGTGGGTAAATCTGAGTAAGGACAAAGATGAGACAATGTTTTTTTTTTGTTTTTGTTTTTGTTTAAAAGATTTATTTATTTATGCATACAGAACTGGGGTACAGGCCAGAGGCTCGGGGTGGTGAAAGGCTTCACCAGAGACAGAGTGAGGAGCAGAACAGGCAGATCGACGAAGTACACTGCTGAGGGGAGCAGCGGGCGGGTCAGGAGAGGTCTGCCACACCATGTGATCACCTCCAGGGCAGGCAGGAATCGAACTCATGTGGAAGTGACTTTAGCTTCTCAGTGCAGTGCTTTAACCCGCTGCGCCACCAGGGAGGGCCGAGACAATGTTTTTAAGGAATTTTTGATCATTGTATTGAGTATGATGTGTCATTGTTGTCATTTTTTGAGTTCTCATTTAGTACAGATACACACTGAACTGTCCTTAGGTGTTCTGATATGACTCCTGGGATTTACTTTCAAATACTCTTCACACACACAAACGTGGAAAGATGTAGATGAAACAATCATGGGATAATTGTTGAAGTGGGAAGATGACTCAGTGGAGGTTCTTTCTACCATTTTCTCTGCTTAATTGTGTAGGTGATGCTGTTTCTACTTTTGGGCCCCTAATTCTGCTCTCTGTTTTTCTTTACCTTTCTCTGTACCTTGCAACCTTGATTAACTGAATCACCCCTATTCTGTGTTTACTGGTTTCTGGCTGTGTTTAGCCAGTCTGGGCCCCAGAAGCAGGTCAGCAATGGGAAGAGCTGCCAGCGTATCTTCTTCCCTTGCTCTTTCTCTGCCTTCCCACGGTATTAACAGAGCTCTGTTCTGCTCTTGCAGTTGTAGTAGTTTACTAGGATTGCTTTAACAAAGGAGCACAGACAAGGTGCTTTAAAAAACAAAAGTCGTTTTCCTCCTAGTTCTGGAGGGTAGAAGTCCAAAATTAAGGTGGTGTTGGGGTCAATCTCTTCAGAGGCATGTCTTCTTGGCTTGTAGGTTAGATACCGTCTCCCTCTATACTCACATGCTCATCTTTCTCTGCGCATTTCTGGGTCCATGTCTCTTCTTATAAGAACACTAATTGTATTGGATTAAGGCTTATTCCTATGACCTCATTTTAACTCACATTCTGGGGCAGTGGTCTTTAGACTTCAGCATATGAATGAAATACTGAGGGAGGGGAATCACAATGAAGCCCGTAAGAGCAGTGGTCATCAAATTTTTTGTCTGTAATGAGCCAGAAAGAAAATAGTGGGCTGTGTAGGCAATATTTGAGCTACCATTACTCATCTCTGCTGTCATGGAGTAAAACTGTAGATAATATGTAAATGAACGAACCCAGCTGTGTTCCAGTAGAAATTTATTACAAAGACAGGCCCCCAGGCCAAAATCCTCTCTCCCCTGCATCTGATGAGAGCTCCTGTGGGTCTGCCCCCTTTCTCATGTGTTTACTTCTCATCCTGCGTGTGACTTTCTCCATCCCTGGCTCTTGAACCCTAATCACAGCATCTTTAGTCCCTTCATTCAGTTCTCTTCAGCTAACTGCCTTTTGAATGAACTAACCTTTGCTTCTGACAAAGACATGGATTGAAACAGCATATGTTTGAAATTTCCCACAGAAGAATCATAATGAAAGAAAAGGGCAGATTTGAAAAGCAAAATCGACTTGACTTGATTGTTGGCTCGTAGAGGACTCAGGCCAGGTCTTTAGATGGAGAACCTGACAGACAGAGGCTCAGCAGTGAGAACTAAGCAGAGGCTGTTTGAGGCAAGGAACATGACCTGGTCCTGACCAAGTCAAGAAATGGGTCTTGTGACACAGACTTGGCTGCCTGCCACCTGGGGCCACACATGGACACTCACCCCTCAGCAGGCCCAATACAAGGACAAACAGGACCAGCAGGATCCAGAGGACACCATCTCCTGCAAAGCCACTGTGCTTCTGTACACACCCAGCCAGCTCCTGTCACAGAGAGAAGCAGGGGGATCAAGGAGAGACTAAGACTCTCTTTGTTTGCACATTTGTTTTACTTGAGAAGGCTAACCTGACTTCTAAAAGCTTGGATCCAACAAAGCTTACAAGATTGGACTGGAGAATAATTTTTCAGCCTGTCTGGAAAATCAGAGTAATTGTGGGCAAATGAAAAAACTACATTTTTCCTGCTCTTCTCTGAGAAGAATGGGTTCCCTCAGACCAGTTAGCTAATCCATTAGGCAGAAGGGGCTGCGCGTCAGAGGCCGACACAGATCCAGGGAGTGTAGACGCAAGCGCCATCTTGGACAGAGGCCCGCCAACCACAGAAGCTCAGTAGATCTGCACCTACAGGTCCCAGCCATTCAGCCACCATCTTAGTTCTTGCTCTGACGCCTCCAGTCAGAAGGACGGAGGAACTTTCCTTTATCATATTTCACTTATCCTTACTTGCGCCTGGAGTCCACAGGAAATGAAGCCAGCAGGCCTCCAGTGCCCTCCTAGCTTCTCTTTCCTTTTCTTTATGAATCTCACAGTGCTCGCGTGTTGCTGAGGAAATTGCACATATTTCCCAGCCCTTGCTGCTAGTGGGCAGCCTAGCTGGTGGCCCCTTCCACCTCCACCTGAGGCTGCCTGAGAGGAAATGAGGAGGTAAACTCATCATGAAAGGAAGCTGACCCAGGGAGAGGACAGAGCCAAGGGGCAGGAGACAGGAAGAAAGTCTTTTATTTGGATGAGGTTGTTTGTGGGGCCAGCCCCTCTTCCGGGATCACAGTTCTGGATGTGCTCCAAACCCTTCTTCAGTCATCCAGAACAATATGGTGGTGCAAGTGCTATTTGGTTGGACAGTTAGGAGTCAGGGGTCTTAGTTCAGGCTACTGCAATCAAATAAGATCTTCCAGAGGATTATAAACAGCAGAAGTTGATTTCTCAGTGTTTGAGAGGCTGGAGGGCTAAGATCTTGGTGCTACTAGAGTTCTGAGGGGAACCCTCTTTCAGATGCAGATAGCCAGTTTTTCCGGTGATCCCTCCTGTGTGGTGAGGTGAGGGAGCTCTCTGGGGGCTCACCCCATTCATGAGAGCTCTCCAAGTACCATCACAATGGGGGTCAGAAGGGGACACATTGGTCCATAACAGAAATAGTGGTTTAAAAATAGCACTATTTTACTCCTGGTTTCAGTGCCTGCTGTGAGGAGGATTCTCTTCTTTGCCGTCTTCCTGAGCCAGCTTTGTCTGCTAAGACTCCCCCCAGGACCTTCAGAATAATGCCCCGCCCCCACATGGCCTCCTGCAGATCTTTCTCCGGCTCTGTCATTCTCTGTCAACACCCACCCACTCTGTGTTCCTATCCATATGAGCTTCTTAATTTGTATTAATGAATCATAAAATCTGGTTCTATGGAGGGAAGAACTTCCAGGGAACATTTCCATTTTAATAAGTTTTTACTCCTTTGAGGTGGACTAGTCAGGTGACCATTAGACAGCTTAGCAACCCCTTTGAAGATATTTCCTTTTTTGGGGGGGGGTTGCCTCGTTTGGATGGATGAGGAAACGAAGGCTCAAAGTTTATACATCCACTAATGCCCTCCTACCTAGATCATGCCAGCACATATCCCACTGAAATCACGAATATAAATGCTATCTCAAATATCAAACATTTCACATAATAAATATTGGCTGTTTTTCCCTTCCCTTTTCCAGTCCACTAACTTTAAATCGGAGGAGATAGTTAAGTAAACTAAGAAAGGACTTTTGAAGCATAACACCAAGGAGGAGGACTCCAATTGGATACGAAGGAGAAAATAATAAAAAAAAGAAGAAAGGTTATCCACACAGATATATTGCACATTCACCCAATCACAGTTTAGAATTTGCCAAACCTAACCCATTTCCATAAATCCATTTACTGACATCTAGATACCCCACTGAGAAATCTATTTCTGATCTTCCTTTGAAAACTTATTTAATTCCCAGGGAGCATGGCCCAGTGGCAAGATATTTCCAAGAAAAGGGAGGGGAAGCTAATTCTCTATTTGGTTTAATTTTGTTCTGGAACACTTGTGAAGGCTCAAATCCAAGGGGAGGAAAAAAATACTACTTCAGGCAGCACAAGGACATAAAGCGAGAACAAAAATTTCTCTGTAAAAAGAGGCAGCCAAAGTTGGCTCTTATTTGCACCACTTTACAAAGTTATAATTTGCTTGAACTTGGAGGGAAATAGGACTTCCAAGAGCCAAGGTCCAGTGGAGAAGATGATGCAAGATGAATGTTTCAGTCCTGCAAAGGTATGAAAGAAACTAACGATGGATGAGGGATGGGTGTGTGTATGCATGTAGATCGACAGAAGCATGGGGGAACGGACAGTGGGTGGATGTGTGTAAGGGTGAATGAGAAGCAGAGCTTAGAAATGGGAAGGGGGAGAGTTGGTAAAAAAAAATTGGGAGAAAAGGGGTTAGAAAGAAGAGAGGCCTCTGCCCATTTTTGCTATCAGTTCCCCTCTGCCTTGTCTTACAAGCTTCAGCTGTTCTCTGTTGGCTTCTGCCACCAGGCACACAAGACCCCAGATTCTGGAGTCAAGTTCTCCCATAAGGGAGCCTGACAAGACACCATAGTCCCTATGGAACCCACTACCACCTCATAGATTGATAATCAGTGAGTAGACAGTCTGCTGTTAGGTGAAGGGACTGACCCCCTGTGACCAGAGAGAAGGATGCCCTGAGGTGCAGTTTAGGGCAGCTGTCCACAATTAGATTCTCTCATATTCATAGATTAATGAGTGGAAAATACCACATTGACTGTAACTAATTCATACAGAGCCCCAATTATTAAATAAAAGGGAACTAGACATGAGAGGCAAAACACAACTTACTCAAAATTCAATTTGTTTTGTTCTCTGTGTCTGAATTCCTTTGGGTTGGCCCTGATTTCCCGAAGACCTTCAAAAATCCCCGGACACAGCTTCCATCTGGAATCAAGGCAAGATGGAGGCCATTTCTCTGTCCCAGGCCCTGCCAAGAACAGGAAGCCTGATCAGCAGTGAGGTCTTCCCAGGACACATTCACCACTGTCAGGGTATGAAAGATGAGCAGTCATTAGATTAATTCCTCATAAAATATCACTTAGGCCAGAGTGGGTTAGCTAAATATGTGGTCTTGAGAATGGCACAGAGCTTCTCTTTTGGCTCCAACAAAGAAGGAAAAGACAGGGGTATAATTGCAGGGACCTTCAGGGCTGCTCCAGGGCTGGCTGCCAAGATACTTGAGGTCAACAATACTGCAGTGAATGAAATGAGGTTTCCCATCCCTCACAAGTCCCTTCTGCCCCCACTCACTCTGCAGCTTCCTTCAGCTTAGGGGGACCTCTGTGAACCTTTGCAGACCTTAGTAAAAGATGCTGGAAACATGGGGCAATACGGATAGGCTGGAGATGCTTGGTCAGGGGTATGACACTGATAATACACAGCTCTTTCATTTCATCACTAAAAAGGTTGGGGGGGTCACTACTCCCCCTCTGGGGCCTCTGCTCTAGCAGTGCTGCTTTCTGCCATGTCCTGCAAACATAGCCGACGTGCCTCTGCCTCAGGACTTTTGCACTGGCTGTTTTCTGTGCCCGGAATACGTTCCATCTCGACAGCTGTACGGGTGCTCCTGCCCTTCCTGTGGGTGTGTATCATGCCACCTCCTGCATGAGATGCCCCCTGGCCACTCTGTCCAAATTCACAGTTGTTCTAAACTGCTGCCGTTCTCTTTTCTTAACCTGGGTTTTTCTCCTTAACCCTGATGATTCGGTACACTTGACTTTAGTTTTTAACTTGTTTTGTCTGTTTCTCGAACTTGGGGATTTTTAAAAACTTTTATTAACTGCCTGTTCCCCAGCAGTTAGAACAGTTTCAGGCACATAGCAGGTATTTAGAAGGAGTAATGAAAAGCGAGAGCAAAGATACAGCAACATTAGGATATTAAGAATTCACATGTGGGAAAATCTGGGGAAAATGGACTTTATCCTAATAGTGATAGGGGAAATGTTGAAAGTGCTGAAATAATGGAATGACATCAGGTACCAACTCTGATGTTCTAGCAAGCATGTGAAGGGTTGCCCCAGATGTCCTCTCAAGGGGGGGCTCCAGGTACCCCAGGAATCCATCTAGCAGGTCACACTGAGGGAGTTAATTCTTGACCACCTTTCTGCAGAGCATGGAGCATCCCACCCCATTTATCTGGTGACAGGGGCAGGCGCACCAGCTGCCTCAGACACTGAGGAGAGCCCTTGCTCCCTCCCCAGCGACCCTCAGAGCTTGTAGAAACCAGACCTGCTTCTCCTTCGTTCTCTGAATCCTCCAGGGAGAAATAGATAGGCCATTTTTTATCGTTTCCATCATAACTGGAAAGAGCTCGTCTCTAAAGGAAGGATTACTGCAAGCCTGCTTTGATGGTTATATTTGGATTTTTCACCATTATCTGTCATTCTGCCCTATCCCACTCCAAGACAGTCTCCAGCTGGAGACTGTCTGACACATTTGTGTGGAGAGATGTTCTGGAAGCAGATTTGGCTTCAGATGTGTGCCAAGGCAGTCAGAAATGGTAAGACCCTGTATATATGACATTACCTGTCTCTGTTTCCTTACCTGTAAACTGGGTATAATGTCTGCCCCTCCATATTATTGGGGAATGTCCTATGTTGACTATATGTGGCTATATCAGTAGGAAATCCAAATCAGCAGCTCGCTCACTATTGCAAGACCAGTAAGTGACTATTACTACTTGAGAATATTTCAAAGAAAAATAAAAGCCTCAAAATCTGCCTGGATTAGAAGTTAGGGATAACAAACCCCATGTGCCAA
The DNA here is from genome assembly GCF_000260355.1 of Condylura cristata. Classification (NCBI taxonomy): domain Eukaryota; kingdom Metazoa; phylum Chordata; class Mammalia; order Eulipotyphla; family Talpidae; genus Condylura; species Condylura cristata. The sequence goes on along the minus strand of NW_004567116.1, from coordinate 15,631,435 downwards.
GGGGCAGGTGCGTAAGGCAATGTGCACGTGCGCATGTGTGTGTACATGTTCATGCATAGATGCAGCCCCTTCATATAGAAGTTAAGTTTCAGAGGTTTTAATTCCCATCTTGGGCACCTTCCTGTGGGTACAGCATGATGTCAACAGCACAAGCTTATACACACACACACAAACATGCACTTGCACAGATGTGATGGGGAAACAAGATCCTCAGGCAATCCACTCCAGGTTCTTGAGAGCCTGGAGTTCAAGAAGTGGTTATGGCATTCTGCTTATGGAACATTTTCTTGGAGAGCAAAAAAAATTGCATTGCCGGCATGGACGTGCTCTTGAAAGTGTTCAGTCTTAATGAGCTAAGGTTTGATTTAGGTAGAGTTTAATAGCCCTTCATGGTGGATATCACGTATTTTTGTTTTTGTTTTTTAATGAAAGCATAATGCATAATGTCCAATTATACATGATTGGCCTTAAAAAGGAGCCGGTAGATCCCTTGACTGACCACCTCAACCTCACGTTCTGGCAAGTACCTCTTTTCTACTCTGGTGGAAATGGTAGGGTCTGTTTCTGGTAAGATGAACCTGAAGGCTGGCCACTGCTGAATCCAGGAGAAGATTTACATTCTGCAGTGCTGAGTTTCACACATGCTGCCCCTATCAAGCTCCTGTAAGGCTGACTGCTGAAGTTGGCCTATCTCACCCAGGAAGGAGCTGTGAACCATCCGATGAGGACGTCCAATTCTGTCCACAGACTACAGTGATGGTAAGTTACTGATGTGCAGAGACCCTCCGAGTGGTAGTGAAAAGCCTCACTTCTGGATGTCTATCAGCTATTAAGAGACAGATCTCAATATGGAAGAACTGGACTAAACAACGATCCAAAAGAAAGGAAGGGAAAGAGGAAAAGAGAGAGAGGAAAGGATAAGAGGAGGAAAGAAGGGTGGGGGTATAGGAGAAAGGGGGGAAGAAAGAAAATAAGAAAATGAACTCTGAGGCAATTAATTCAAAGCATGAGCAAAAAATAACATCTCCTCCAAATTTATAATTAGTAGCCATTATAGAGAAGATATTGCAACTATAAAACAAGAATGAGAGCTCATTAAAAGAGGACAAGAAGGAACACCTGGAAACTAAAATGTGAATGCAGAAATAAAAGCACAGTCGATAAACACAATTGTCTGGAGGACCTCCTACAGAAACTCAAACGTAAGACAGAATTGAAAATGATGTGCTGTGTCTCGAGAGCCAAATCGAGACAAGAAATAATCAAGAGAGAAAATGGAAGGGAGGAAACATGAAAGTGCTAACATATTTTCTAGAACTGACAGAAATTTCCAAATTAAACGGATCTTCAAAGAACCTTGCCTAATGAAGAAATTCTCACATCAAAGCCTGTCATCTCCAAACTTCAGATCACCAGCAATAAAGATCATAAACACTGTCAAGGAGAAATTGTTAGAGATCAGAACGACACTACTAGAGGAACATAGAATAATGCTTTGAAAATTCAAAAGGAAAATGCTTTCCAACTCAAATTCTATAGCCCACCAAGCTGCAGTGAACATGAAATTTGGAATTGTATTTAAGAGGTCAGGAGGTTAGAAAGAGATGGCACACACACACCCAGCATGCCTTGCAGCACACAAAAGAAATGATGATATGTCCCCCATTTGGTAGAACTGAGGGAGAAGTGCTCCCGTGGTTATGCAGGGGGGTCCTAGCCTTAGGTTTAGTGAGATGCCCTGGTGTCTCATGCATGCACTCACCAACCTGTCCTCTCTTCCATTGTCATCTTTCCACATAACCTATTTGTTGTTGGAAACCTGATTGCTTTTGTTTGAGGTCAACACTATCTATTAGGAATAAGTATAGAATAGAAACAATTTCGGTCATGCAAATGTCTTAAGGAATTTAGTTCCTATTTATCTTCTTTATTTCTTAAGATTTATTTATTATGCATACCAGAACTGGGGTGTAGGACAGAGGTACAGGGTTTGAGAGGATTCACCAGAAACAGAGTGGGGAGCAGAGCAGGCAGATGTACAGAAATACACTGCTGCGGGGAGTAGCGGGCTGGTCAGAAGAGGTCTGCTGTGCCATATGGGTCAGGGATGAACTTGTGCTGCAGGGGCTGTGGCATAACTTCACAGCGCTGTGTCTTAACACCTTACGCCACAAGGGAGGGCCCCATATGTATCTTCTTAAAGAAGTTATTAAAAGTTGTGGTCCAGCAAGAGGGAATAAATGGGAAAAAGGGGAGGAAATCATGAGTTACCCAACCACAGGAGACAGGAGAAAAGGAATGTTTAGGCAGATGGAACAGAACAGGAAACTGGCCGACCAGCAGTTCAAGAGGAAAAACCAGTTCAGACTGAGTGGAGTAAGGAATCCTGGAAGTGTGTTTTTGGGTTTAAAAACCGGAAGTGGCAGATTGTCTGACATGTTTATGTAGAAAGACATTCTATCATTGTATCAAAGATTTCACCAGAAATTTGAAGCACATTAAGCAACTTTTTAAAAGGCAATAAAGTGGAGGGAAAATAAAACATGTAAATTACCTCATATAAAGACTATTAAATTTTTCTCTTCATAATATCTCTTGAAAATTATACCACTTTTTAGACAAGTATTTTCTTTTGTTCATTTTACTTGGAGAAGGGGAAAAAGATAAACTTTCCCCCAGAAGCACATTCTATATATAAACTCACACCATTTAAAAGTGATAGTTTGGCATATAATTTCAGACAATGACATGCTTTCCAACTGATTCAAGTTTCCAGTCAGAAACTAGCGTATTGGACAAATTTGAGATATCTCCTCATTTAGATGAGTTTAGAATGCCTTGTTAGACAAAGAACGCCAAACAAGAAAGCCTACCCCATTTCTGTCTGTCTGTCTGTGTATACTTGTGGAGAAAGATGTCTCTACATTTTACGAAACATTTCCATGTTTAGCTTTTATTTAGCCTTATAGTGTTTTACCATGCATCAATTTTATTTCAAGTGTCGCTTCATGAAAGGTGAGCCCAAAAAGACTGTTGAAGAAAATAGAACTATAAGAACGTTCCTTCCAGATACTGGTACCTCCTCCAACCATCGGACATGAGGTCCTCCTAAGGTAAGTAAAGTCAGCCTTCATCTGCACACACACAACACACATACACACACACATACCACTCGTACACAGAGATTTTATTTACTGTTTATAGTACATTATTTAAACTTGTTTTAATTGTTCAATTGATATCATTTTCTGTGAAAGTTGTTTGGCTTCTTGGGTTGGGATGCATCAATATTTTCCCATTAAAATGAATGGAACTTTTTTTTTTTTTCGTTTAACAGCTTTTCAGGGTCAAATTCAAGTCCTTACAAGTAGTAGGTATTTAGGGCCCTCCCTGGTGGCACAAGGAGTTAAGTCTCGGCTCTACGAAGCTATCTGCAGCTACTGCAGCATGAGTTCAATCCCTGACTAGGGAGTGACCTACATGGCACAGCAGACCTCTCCTGTCTCACCTGCTGTTCCCCTCAGCCAGTGTATTTCAGATGATCTGCCTGTTCTGCTCCCCACTCTGTCTCTAGTGAATACTCTCACCACCACCTCCACCACTGGCCTATACCCCAGCTTTTGTATGCATAAATAAATAAATCTTTAAAAGAAAAAAAAGAGTAGGTATTTAGGGAAGCAAATGTAAATTCACTATTTGACTCAGGAGTGAGCACTATTTATTTGGTCTCAATCATGAAATCAACAAATTTGAACTTGATAAAGGAAGTGATTTAAGTCAAACTGGGAGGAAGCAGGAAGAGTTATGTATATGGTGTTATATCATCTTCATCTTACTTGGAAGTAAATGGCATATAAATCTGAAAAAAATTCAAAAATAGCAGCATAAATAAGTGATTTAGAAAAATGTAAGTAAATATTAGAAGAAACACCAAAACGGTTAAAAGTGGTTACTCTGGGAATGAGAACTGGGGTAAAGGGGGGTGAGGGGACCATTTCTCTTAAGCTGCATAGGACTATCTGACCTTTTAAAGTGGGTAATGACTTTGGCAAAAATGCAAATTATGTTTAAAATGGTAATACATATTCATTGAAGAAAGCTGAGAAAATGGGAAAGAGAAGAAAATAAAAGTCATTCATAACATATCAACCCAGAAGAGTCTGCTGATGAAAATCCTCCTGTGTTAATTTTGAATCATTCTACTACACATGCATATATGCACATTTTTAAAAGTGCAAGATTGTAGTGTTAATGCTGTTTTGCAATGTGCATTTTTTTTTCTCAAAGTAATTGGAGGATTTTTCCATATCAATATTCACCTTCTATCTCATTTTACTGGCTGCCTATTGCCCATCAGCTAGGTATACTGTCATTTACCTAATTACGTCCAACAGTAATCAGTGAGTTATTTAATCATCCTAATTCTCCCAGCAAAATAAATGCATGTTTAGATTCTTTTTAAAAGAGCACATTAGAGGGCCCTCCCTTGTGGTGCAGTGGGTAAGGATGCAGCACTGTAAACTAGTGGCAGCCGCTTCAGTGTGAGTTCAATCCCTGCCCCTGAGGTGACCCACATGGCGCGGCAGACCTCTCCTGTTTCGCCCCCTGCTCCCCTCAGCAGTGTACTTCTTCTATCTGCCTGTTCTGCTCCCTGCTCTGTCTTTGGCGAATCCTCTCACCTCTAGCCTTTACCCCAGTTCTGTCTGAATAAATAAATAATAATTTAAAAAAAAAAAAGAGCATGTTAGAGAATTTTCCTCACCGTGGCCTCTCAGAGTGGTTCAGGGGTGGTTGTAGGTACAGAACAGCTTCTAGGAGAGTCAACCCAAGACTTTTATTAGAACCTTTAGTGCCTCTCTCTTTTCACTGGGATTGCCAAGTTCATAAAAGTTTAAATCTGGAATGGCTGGAATCCTTTTGCCACGACCAGGGGAGCCCTCCAGGGATAAAGCCAGCAGGGAGGAAAGGAGAGTCAAGAATGGCACCTTTTGAGCATCTGAGGCCACGGCAGGCTGATGCTCTTGGGCCAGTTGTATGACTGACATTTCCTTTTTTGTTTTTTGAAATTGGGGTTCTGTCTTCTGTACATGAAATATAATCTGTTATAAATTAAAATTTTATAAGCCATATATGCCAGTCTTTGATATTCTGTTATAGCTGAACAACTAATAGGGCCATCTACCAGCTTTATAACCCTGGGCAATTAGTGTCACCTCTCTGTGCCTCAGTTTTCTGATCTGTGAAATGGGGCTAATAACCTCATTGGGTTGAGGTGAGGGGTTAATGAATGAACACATATGAAGAACCTAGAACCTGGCCATCAGCAGTAATCAGTGACAGACAGCTATGTGTCTTTCTTATGCACTTGTGCAGGAATTTTAGCAGCCCAGGTCCCTAGATGGGTGAACCTATTCGTTTTAATAAAGAATCCCAAACTGCCCTGCAGAAAGCTCTGCCAGCTTAGCCTCCCACTGTGTACATAGCCACAGGTATGAGAATATTGGGATGGAAGTCCATGGCAGGTGAAGTGAGAGCTGAAGCTCTCTCTTCTGTCCAGACAAGTCCCGTTCACGAGGTCCAGCCAAGGTAAGCTGGGTGGTGGCTGCCAGGAGTATGGGAGCAGCTCCCAGCCAGCCAGCTGTAAATCCTACCAGCAGCTTACACTGACCACGAGCTTTTTCCTTGTCTAAGAGCAGTGTCCCTGGAGGCTAGGCCAGGCAGAAAGACAGATTACTTTTTCATGGAAGAAGAAATGGAGGATCAAGATGTAAGGGACTTAAGCAAAGTCACCCGTGGATAAGTAGCAGCGAGAGGAACAAGAATTCAGATCTTCTGAATACCTAATATTTTTCCCTCCATACCTCATTGCCTCTCTAAAATCCTTATATCAAAATGAAATATCCTCTTTATAATGAAATATAATCACAATGAATATACCCCTTTCTCCAAGTTAGTTGTGAAGAGTAGACATTACGGCTATATTACATACTGAGTGCACGTCTTAGAAAAATAAATTTAATTGCAACCTCTTGATTCAAATCAAATCCACTCTGTTTTAAACTTTCAATTACAGTAAGATATAGTTGTAGAGAATGTGCTTTCCATCCTAATTTGAGACCTCAGATGGCAGCTTCTTTTGTACTTCTATCTTTAAAAAACCTGCCTCACCCTTCCCCCAGTCTTGTTATCTTCTCTTTGACTTGCCAAACAAATCTAGTCCAAAAAAATAGAGCTGATTCAATGCCTAAAGGGAGGAAGTGAAGAACTCAAAATCGCTAGAGTCTGTTCCCACATGTTCAAGCTAATTTAATTTTTCTCACATGATAAATTAGGAAGGGAAAGAAACATTTGCATAGAAGGACAATTAAGAATAAGCAAGAGGTGTCATTTGTCCCAATTCAGGACAGGATTCCATAATCTGTTTCTGCATGGACATATCAGGCTAGCCAGAGCTGCTTTTGTTCTTCAGTGTCACCCAGCAAGTGGGAGCTTAGTAACAAAGTGAGTATCAGTTCCTTTGAGCTGTGCCTCAGGCCTTCTCTTCAGCAACCAGGTTAACCACCACATTTGTGCATCCAGCTCCACACTGTCTGACTTACGGAAAATGTGAAAATGCCCAGGACCTGTGCAAGCACATTCAGGTCTAGTAACAAATAAATGAGAGGATCCTTAGCAGGGAGATATATTTGGCTATGCACCTCTGTGGCTCCCAGCCACCCGCGGGCTCACCAACCACGGTCATTTCTCTCTTCCTCAACATTCTAAGAATACTTAAAAAACTTGCTCTGCAAATACAATTTGGTCATAAATTTTTAACATGCAGGAGTTGGTACCTAGTAGACACTTGTTATTCCAGTTTCCACAGGAAGTGTCTTTTCCTCCTTGGCAAAGAAAAGATGCATACACAGAGGTTCCCAGCTGCTGACAACCTTGTGTTACCCCAAGATTTGCCTCTTAAAATGAGCTTTATGAGAACTGTAAGGCCAATTAACCCTAAATAAAAGCTGGCACGCTCTCTCGCCCCTTTCCTGGGGAACTGGAAGAGAGAAAATATAGAAAGTAGGATTTGAAGTTGTTGAGCATCTGGTTGTAACATCAGCTATAATTTATTTTCATAATAACTAATAGAAATGAACTCTGGCTAATTTAATAAAGATAAAATGCAAGCAAGCATTTACTGAAAGGATTTATGAAAGCATAGAAAATTGGAGGGAAAGCTAAAGTTTAGGGCTTCATCGAAAGTACAGACCCCGGGAGCTCTGAGAATCTGTTAACAGAATCTGATTATGCACCATCACATCAAAGGACTGTTGAACTTGCGCACCCACCGGATTGCTTCACCTGATTCAAAGGGTTGGGTGAAAACATCTAACCAGTCGGAGGACAGAGGAGGCATGGACCTAAGGGTGCATATAGTGGCACAGAAGTTAATCCCAGAAAGTCAACTCCTATTGGGTTTAAAAAACCAAAGAGATAAAAAAAAAAAAAAAAAAAAAAGAGATGTGGACAACCAACAGCAATAGCGACTCACTGCACTTTAGTTTTTGTCTGTAACCCAATAAATGATGCTTTCCCTTTACTAAAGGTTTCAAATCCAACACATACAGTCCAGAAAGTAAAAGTTGTGCATAGGAACAAAGTTCCTGTCCCTCTCTCGTACCTCAAGAACAAGCTCACCTGAATCTTCAAAGAAGGTAAGAGTGATGAGGTTGACAAGTGAACAGCCAAACACGGTATACTAAGAGCCAAGATGAGGAAGTACAGGGTATTATGGGAGCACAGAGCTGACCTGACTTTGACTCAAAGTGGGATGTTCAATTGTAAGTAAAAGAGCCTGCAATAATTCACTGGCAGAGGAGTCAAAAAACTTGTTGAGCTGGCCAGGAGCATGGGCATCTCCAACTATTGCCCCTAGTTCTTCACCATGCTCTGCAAGCCCAACCTTGCCATGATCAGGGTGAAGAGCACTTCTGACCCATTGACTTTGACCTGATTATAAAGGTTCAGTATTAGTGTGCCAAGTTGTCTGTTGTTAGAGCTTAGATCTTGGGCATTGGGTGGCCCATTCGCCCCTGTGAGCTACTCCCATTGCCATAAGAACATGCCCCAGCTAGCCTGCTGGTCCGAGGAAGAGGAAAGAACACAGAGCAGATTTCAGGCCAATCCAAGAACTGCATCTAGGGGGAACCTCAGGTAGAGCACCCAACCCCAGCCGCCGTCAGAAGCAGTATTGCCCCAGTCAATCATCAGATCCATGAAGACAAATGATTGTTGGTTTAAGCCACTGAGTTTGCACTAACAGGATAAAGGGTGACAGATACAGGGGTGAACAGTAAGAAGCCTGAAAAGGGACTATGAAGTAAGCAGACCTTATAATGAAGGACCTGTAAGCCTTACACTGAATTTATCTCAAGGGTAGTAGAGTTTACTGACATAATTTAAGTGGGAAGAAACAAAATCAAATTTGCTTTTTTAAAAAATAGATTTATTTATGTATACATACAGAACTGGGGTACAGGTCAAAGGTGCAAGGGATGAGAGGATTCACCAGAGACAGAGTGGGGAGCAGAACAGGTAGATTGACTGAAATACACTGCTGAGGGGAGCAGCTGGCGGGACAGGAGAGGTCTGCTGTGCCATATGGGTCACCCCCAAGGCCGGGATTGAACTCATAATGCAGAAGCTGTGATAGCTTCGTAGTACTGTGCTTTAACCCACTGCACCATCAGGGAGTGCCCCAAGTTTGCTTTTTTTTAAATTTATTTATTCATATAGAACTGGGGTACAGGCCAGAGATGCGGAGGGTGAGAGGATTCACCAGAGACAGAGTGGGGAGCAGAACAGGCAGATCGACGAAGTACACTGCTGAAGGGAGCAGTGGGTGGGTCAGGAGAGGTCTGACGCGCCATGTGGATCTCCTCTGGGGCAGGCGGGAACCGAACTCATGCGGAAGTGGCTTTAGCTTCTTAATGCTGTGCTTTAACCTGCTGCGCCACCAGGGAGGGCCCTCCCCAAGTTTGCTTCCCCAAGTTTGCTTTTTAAAAGTAGCTCACTCTGATCTATAAGGTGAGTGGATGGGTAGGGGCCCACAAAGATTTCCTAGAGTTTCTGACCCTATTTTAAAGTTATTCTGTTTGCAAGAATTTTAATGACATAAGAACATACTTTTAATATGCAACAAAAGATGGAGTTTACATTTTGTATTCATTATGAACTCAACTATGAGCATCGAAAAAATGGACCATTTGAATAGAAAAAATATGCTGAAAGATTTACTCTTATCTCTGGGTGAGCTTACGATCAATAATCATTTTCTATTATACTTTCATAAGTTAGTCATGTAATTTTCACTCCCTTTTCTACAGCTGAGAAGACTGAACTTTGAAGAGAATAGTTTATGGGCTCAAGGTCAGTGTGTAACATGTGGTAGTCAGAAATTGAACATAAGTCTTTGTGAGACCAAACCCTGAACCATGACGATGTGGCTTTTGTTTTTGTTTCCAAGTAAATGTTCCTATCTTTAGAATGCAATCCAAGATATTTTAGCAGACACATGCACCTATGTAAGCCACACCCCGCAGACTACGCAGCAGTAACATGATTCTCAGGAGTTGTCTTCCTAGGCAATCCTTACTCTCGGCTTCCAACCATGACTGTTTGGGTTTTGTTTTGCTTATTTTTTATTAGTGAAATTATACCAAAGTTACTTTTGGCTCCATGTTCTTTCATTCAGCATAATGTTTTTGAGTTCTCTGTGTGTATCTTCTCGCTCATTTTCATCCTGTTTGTGTGAATATGCTGCAATTTGTTTATTCATTCTCCTATCTATCAATTTAGAATATTTCTACTTGGGTGCCATTGTGAATACAGTTACATAAATATTTTACAGATGTCTTTGTATAAAATATTATTTTATTTCTGTAGGGCATATACCTAGAAGTAGATATCCTGGGTCACAGAGTATTATGGAAGCAGAAAACAAGTTTTCAAAGTGCTTATACCATCTTGCACACTTACTAGTAATAAATAAGAGACCCCTGGCTCCACTGTCTCACCAGCAGTTGGTACTATCAAAGTTTCAAATTTTTGTCTTTTCAGCAACCAGATACTTTTATCTTGTTATCATTTTAATTTACTTTTTCTTGATGACTAGCGAGATTGAGAGCTTTTTCAGGTACTTATTGCCTATTTCTGTATCTTTGAGAGCAATGATCCACATCTTTCAGCTTTCTTCTTGTTGAATTTTGGGAATTCTTTATGTGTTGAATTTTTTTGTCAAATAACATAACACATATTTTATTTCCAGTGTTGAGATCACCTATGAACTTTTTCTTTCTTTCTTTCTTTCTTTTTTAAGATTTCTTTATTTATTCATATAGAACTGGGGTACAGGCGAGAGATGTGGAGGGTGAGAGGATTCACCAGAGACAGAAGAGCGGGGAGCAGAACAGGCAGATGGATAAAGTACACTGCTGAGGGGAGCAGTGGGTGGGTCAGGAGAGGCTTGCTTCGCCATGTGGATCTCCTCCGCGGCAGGCGGGAATCGAACTCATGCGGAAGTAGCTTTGCGGAAGTGGCTTAAGCTTCTTAGTGCTGTGCTTTAACCCGCTGCGCCACCAGTTCACCCTATGAACTTTTTCAGTGGCATCTCTTATGAACAGTAGTTTTAATTTCTGTAAAATACATTTTATAAAATTCTTTTATAGTTAATGATTACCTATTTAAAACTAAGAATGATATTCTTCTGTTTCTTCCAGAAGTTTTATAATTTTAGCTTTTACATTTAGGCCTTTGATCTATGGTGTAATGTAAGGTAAAGTCAATAGTCATTTTTACCCCCTGTGGATACTGTTATATTGAATCTTAAAAAGAGAGAGAAATTTTTCCTTTCCCACTGAAAATTAGCTCTGAGACATAAACTTAACTGACTACATGTATGTGGATCTTTCTCTAGGTTCCTTAATCTGTTCCACCAATCGAGTTATCAATTCCTACACAAATGCCACATGCTCTTCATCACTGTCACTTTATAGCAAGATTTGAAATTAGACAATAGGTCATCTAATATATATTTTTTCAAGATTTGGCAATTGTAGATATTCTAAATGTCATATAAATTTTAGATCAGCTTGTCAATTTTCACCACAGGAGATAAAAAAAAAAAACCCAATTGCAAGGATGGTAATTGAGATGATCTCACAGATTAACTTGGGGTATAGTGTTATCTTACCCATGTTGAATGTCCTCATACTAGAACATAAAACGTCTACTTTTTGAATTCCTTAGTATTTCTCAGCAGTGCTTTACAGTTTCCAATATAGAGAGTTTAACTTTATCCTTTAGAATTTCATTTTTTGGATGCTGTCCTAAGAGTCATTGAGTTTTTCATTTTATTTTCCAACTATTTGTTGCTCTTTTAGATGAATGCATTTCACTTTTGTATACTGACTTAAAATCTTGCAATCTTTCTATGTTAAATAAATATTCTAGTACACAAGTAAACTCTTGGTAATAATGTATTATGTCCTTTTGAAAATTCTATTTCTTTAGTTTTCTACTAAAAATTTAAAAGTATACACAATAGGGATGTTGTCTGCCATTCTTTCCTGGAATGTCCTTAGTATTAGAGCTATGAAGGACTCATAAAGTAAGTGGAAAAGTGTAACTTCCTTCACTATTTTCTGAAAACTTTTGATAATATTTATTGATTGTTTGATAGGATTTACCAATGAGGTCCTCTAGACCCAGAATTTCCTGTGGTAAGGTTTTAATTGAGGTTTAATTTCTTTCACAGAGTGTTATTCTTATCTTTATTTCTTATTTTGTGAGTTTTGTCATTTGCACCTTTCAAAGAATTTATCTATTTAATCTGACATGAGCTTGTAAGAATGAGGCTTTATTTATCTTTCTAAAACTGCAGATTCTGCAGTGATGTCTCATCTTTTATCCCTGACACTGGTAATTCACATTGTCTCTCATTTTTTTCTTTATTAGTCTAGCTGGAGGTCTATTCATTTTATTACTGTTTTCAAAGAAAACTTTGTGGTTTTGTTGATTTTTTGTCTACTTTTTATTTCATTGACTTACACTCTATTATTTTCTTATGTTTTCTATGGCTATAATTTACTCCTCTAGTTTTTTATTATGAAGGCTTAGATATTTGATTTTAACCCTCTCCTTTCCTGAAATAAACATGGATGATCATCAATTTTACTCTACCTACTTTGAAAACCCAAAGCTCACAAATCTGGATACATTGTGATTTTATCATGAAATCAAAGATTTCTCTCATTTCTCTTGGAATATCATGTTTGGCTCATGAATTATTCAGAAGTGTATGGTTTAACTTCAAAATATTTGGATTTTTCAGGGATCTTTTTGTTCTTGATTTTTATTTTAATTCTGTTATTGTCAAAGAACAGCAATCTTTTAAGATTTATTGAGATGCATTTTATGGCCCAACTCATGGTCTATTCTGGTGAGCACTCCATGTACATTTGAAACACAACATGCAGTCTGCAGTTACTGAGTAGCATTCATTAAAATGTCACTGAGATTACTGATAATCATGTGTATCTTTCTGACTTTCTTTGTTTCTATTTTTATCAATTATTGAGAGAGTATGGTAAAGGTCTCCAAGTCTTAATGTGGATTTGTCCATTCAATTCTTTCAACTTTGCATTCACATTTTGAAGCTTTTTAGTAAGTATATATGTATGCACTTTTGGGAACTGTTGCCTTTTTAATGAATTGACTTTTTTGTCACTATGTGATAATGTTCTATTCTATTCCTGGCAGTTATCTTTGATTTTTACCTGATGTTAATATAACAACTCTTGTGTTATATTACCTGTTACCTTTTTCTATTTTTCAAAAAAGATTTATTTTTTTATGCATACGGAACTGGGGAACAGGCCGGAGGTGCAGGGGTGGTGTGAGGATTCACCAAGGACAGAGTGGGGAGCAGAACTGGCAGACTGACGAAGTACAATACTGAGGGGAGCAGCGAGTGAGATAGGAGAGGTCAGCTGCACCATGTAGGTCACCTGGCTGGGGAATGAGCTCATGCTGAAGCAGATTCTGTTAGTGTGGCTAGTGCTGCACTTTAACCTGTTGTGCCACCAGGGAGGATCCCACATTTTTCTATTTTTGAACTTTTAATTTCTACATGTCTCATATTTAAAGTATGTCTCTTATAAACATCACATAATTAGGTGTCATTTTAAAATTTCTGTTTGGCAGTATGGCCCTTTTTATTAGATTATCTAGGATATGCAGATATAATTTAATTAGTGATTATATTGAGTTTAATTCCATTATCTTACATTTATTTTTTCTCTGTGCCATTTAAGCTCTGATTCATATTTCCTTCTTTTCATTCCTTCCTTTGGATTAAATAAGTGTTCTCGAATATCTCATTCAATATTCTTCACTGGCTTTCAGTTATGCCTCTTTTAACTTTTAGTTGTTGCTTTGAGGATTAAGGTGAGCACACTTTTTTTTTTATCCTAGTTTACCTTAAATTAACTTTATGCCACTTCATATATATTGTAATAATCCTATACAATATACTTGCATTTGCCCAGTCTCATCTTTTATACTATTATGGCCATACATTTTACTTCTAACTAGCTTATGCACAACACAATACTTTGCCACTATTTTTTACTTACGTAACCAAGAGTCTTTAAAGGGGGAAAAAAAATAAAGATGTGAAAAATGTCTTCTATATTTATCCTCCATGTATTTTCTGTTGCTGACATTCTTCTATCCTATGGAATCATATGATTCTTTTAGAATTGCTAAAGCTTATATGTGTATGATTAATCCAACTCATTCTTACTGGAAAGTACTTTTATTTTACCTTTGTTTATTAAGGCGATATTTGCTGGATACAGAATTCTAGGATGACTGGGGATATTTTGTTTTGTTTTTGTTATTTCAGCATTTCAAAGCTTTTGTTCTATTTTCTATTGACCAGTTTTATGTCTGGTAAGAAATTAGCAAAATTACCTATATTATTCACATGTCCATTCTTTTTGTTCTGGCTTTTATTTTAATGGCCTATATCCTATGTGTTGAGATATGTGACTAAGATATTCTAGGTGTGGTCTTCTTTGCCCTGGAATAAGTTTCATTGAATTTATTGGATCTGTATGCCAACTTGTATATCAAAAATTTTCACCTACTTAGGGGAAATATCTATTATTTCAATTTTTCCCCCTTACCTTACTTTTCTTCTTTTCTATTGGAGAACAAATACTATACTGCCCTATATTACCTCAAGGTCACCAAACTTTTGTTTATCTTATAAAAATCTTTTTTTCCTCTCTGTTCAGATTAGATCACTGTTGTTGGCCTGTTTTCAACATAACTGGTTTTTTTCTTTTTTTTAAAGATTTATTTATTATTCATACAGAACTGGGGTACAGGCCAGAGATGCAGAGGGTGAGAGGATTCACCAGAGACAGAGTGGGGAGCAGAACAGGCAGATCCACGAAGTACACTGCTGAGGGGAGCAGCTGGTGGGTCAGGAGAGGTCTGCCACTCCATGTGGTTACTTCCGGGCAGTCGGGAATCGAACATCATGCGGAAGTGGCTTTAGTTTTTTAGTGCAATGCTTTAACCCGCTGCGCCACCAGGGAGGGCCGTAACTGGTATTTTCTTTTTTGCACTGTCAAATCCAATGAGTTTTTCCATTCCATAAAATTGTATATTTATTCTATCATTTCCATCCTCTTTTTTTTTTTTTTTCAAATTTCCCTTTCTCCACTAAGATATGCTACTTTCCCTTAATTGTCCAATAAAATGTATTTCAAGGACTTTTAAAAAGTCTTTGTCTACTACAGCTTACATCTACCTACTTCTTGTCCAAATCTGTTTCTATTCACTTATTCTCCTGGGTCATATTTTCTTGCTACTCTGTATGTCTGGCTTTTATTATTATTGTTGTTGTTGAATATGGACTTTTAAATGCTGTAATTTGAGTTTGGAATATGTAGTTTTCTTTTAAGAAATGCGAGTGCTGAGTTTTGCTTAAACAAGCAAGCCCAATTTGACTCTGTTGAGGTTTGCTTCTAGGTTTTACTTAGATGGGTCAAGAAAAGTCCATGTGTGGTGGTACAAGGGGTTAAAGCACAGCACTATGAAGCTGATCACAGACACTGCTGCAGCACGAGTTCAATTCCTGGCCAGGGAGCTGACTCACATGCCACAGCAGACCTCTCCTGCCCGGCCCACTGCTGTCCTCAGCAGTGTACATCATCAGTCTTCCTGATCTGCTCCCCACTCTGTCTCTGGTGAATCCTCTCAATCTCTGCCCCTCTGGCCTGTATCTCAGTTCTTGTATGCATAAATAAATAAATATTTTATTTTTTTAAAAAAGAAAAGTCCATGTGTTCATGCAGGCTAAGGTAGCTCCATCTTTGCATTGGGTCTTTTAAGAGTGTCAGTTGACTGCATCACACTGTGGCAAGCTAAAAGCCAGTGTCTTCCATCACTGTGTGGCTCCATACCTTTCACAGTCCCTCGGAATCTATCCTCTGCCCAGTCACACAGGTTCTTACTTTATGTATGGACAGCTTTGTATATCCTCACAGACCAAAGGAGTCTTCATTGTAGATTTCTGTAGAAACTTCTCAGTTCAATTCTTTCTATTTGCATCCCTTGTTCCATCAATTCTAGCCTCATCAGTAGCCTGAACTCTGGTTGATTCCACCAAGTGAGGCCCCTCCCCTACAAGTCTTTTGGGACTTACTGTCTTGTGTTGCCATTTAGAAAGTATTCCTTGGCAGAAAAAAAGACTGAATGTGGAGCAAACCTCATGTGTTTCCTTTGTTCAAGTTTCACTGGCCATGTTTTTCGTAAATCTTTACAAGTGCTGAGTAAGTTCTTGACATATAGTAGGTACTTAGTATGATATTTTTATTTGAGGAAGATATCATTTGATTCTCTGGAGTCCTGCATCTGGAAATACCCACAAGTCTATCCTAGGGGCCTGGCCAGAGTCTCAGCCTCCATTCCCTACTATGTGCCTGCAGACTCCCCCAGAAGAGAACAACCTTTCTCTTCAGATGCTGGTTAGCAGTTCCTTATGTGTGTGAGTTACTCCCTGTATAACTTTTGAGCATTCAGAGAATGGTAGAATTACATTTATCCATACTTAAGATGCATACTGTTCTCTAGAGTATTTGGTTAATTTTTTTCCAAATCAGCTAAATGCTTTCTGAAAAAAATGTTGATGGAAAGGGGAGTATGTGAACAACCTACCATACATCATCAATCAGAATATCCCCTGGAAGCCTGCATATGAATTCTCATGATACCACCAACATGGATTTATGAGGAAGTTCAAAAAGGGAAGCTGGAAGGAGGCAGAAGGTACTCCATTGGGTGTTGGGGTGGAGGGAAGGGGATCCAGATGAGGCACTTGGGCAAAAGAAATCCTCAGCAAATACCTCCTGGCTCCTTTCATTCACCTCAAATCCCCAGCTCTCCCTCATCTACCTAGGATCCATTTTCTGGACCAGTAAGCCAGATGGGGGTGGGGGAGGAACCAAT
Organism: Condylura cristata; assembly: GCF_000260355.1. Lineage (NCBI taxonomy): Eukaryota > Metazoa > Chordata > Mammalia > Eulipotyphla > Talpidae > Condylura > Condylura cristata. The sequence goes on along the minus strand of NW_004567116.1, from coordinate 15,614,875 downwards.
TTTTTTTATCTCCATCTTGACTGAGAAGACCAGGTTGGTTCCCAAAGGAAGGATTATTTCAAACCTGGAGGTTACATTTGGATTTTTCACCATTATCTATTCCTCTGCCCTACCTCACACCCAAGTCACACAATATCTAATCCATACCCTGAGGGGGGGAGGGAGAGCTAAGTCATTTGGGTTTGTTACCATAGAGACAATGAGAAGTGAATCCAACTCCAAAGTCTTTCAGTTCACCCAGTGGAACTAACCCTCCAGCTATCACTTCTGATTCATCAACAAGTTCCACTCCTCTGACCCCCACCTGCAATGTGGCTCAAAGGCACCAGATAAATAAGGAGTTTATGCCTAAAGGTGTGGAGTTTTAATTTTCCTCTGGGAGAATTTTTTTTTAAATGTTCTAATTTTCATCCAAACAAACAGTTTTCCATGTGTCTCCAGGAGGAAGCTGCTTTGTTGTTATTCTGCACATTCCATGTATGATCCCATGGAGGGACCCTAGGAACAGCACTTTTTTTTTTTTCATGTTTCAGGAAGTGTTTGCATCATCTCTACACTCTAGTAATTGAGTTCGAGGTACCTATTCCAGCTCTGCTTCTAAAAGGGAGCCAGAGAAGCAGGAGGAACAGTCTTGTTTCTACAAGCTGTGAAGGTCTCTGGGAAAGAGCCAGGGAGGGCTGTCCTCAGGGTCTGAGGCAGCTGGTGCTCCTGGCCTCGTCCCCAAGTAGGTGACAGGCTGGGCTCTGTACTCTGCAGAAAGATGGTCAAGAACTAACTTCATCACTGTTACCTTTAGACTGGGCCACTGTAGCTCCCACTCTCAACACCAGTGAGATGAGACTTTCCCTCTAAAGTAAGGAAACTAAAAGCAAAAATAAATAATCCAGATTACTTCAAATTAAAAAGCTCTTACAAAGCAAAAGAAAACATAGGTAGATTTGTTACAGGGCAGGAAGAGAAGGACACCACTGAACCCCAAACCTGCCTCCTCTAAATGGGTCCTCCCATCCGCCGCATCAAGACAAAATGTAGAAGACTTTAAATGAAAAGAGACTTTAATATAGTGAATATACAATATGGAAGAAAAATAATATAATTTCTAAATCAAATACCTGAAGTTACCCATCCCCTCGTGGGCAAAAGTCAACCCAAAAGGGGTTGGTCCAAAGCAAGGCCTGAAAGCCTGCCACAAGCCTAAAGCACCTTCTGGCCGGGGCCCATAGAAGAGGGTCAGAGATAACCAGTCAAGTCTGGGGGGAAAAAAGCAAAATCAAAATCAATATAAACACTGCCATAGTCACCTCCCTACAGGCATCTCACCCACATCTGTTTTAACCAGTCCAGGGCCAAGAAACAAGCACAGTTTCTTCATCACATGCTTGCTGCTCCATGAGTCTTCCTCAGGTCTCCTTCTGGCTCTCCATCCTGCTTCCTTCTTCTTCTCAGATTCCTTCTCTTCTCTTCTTTTTCTCTCCTCAGTTTCACCCTACTTCTGGGTTGGGGCAGAGAACCTGGAACTTCCCCTTTTCCTAGGGACCACCCTGTTACATCCTGACAACAGGTGCTAAGAAGACATAGAGAAAGCGGAACCCAAGGACACTGTTGATGGGAATGGAAACTGTAGAGCCATTTTGGCAGTGACTTGAAGTTACTTAACAAACTAAATATGAAAATACTGTATGGCCAGCCGTCTCACTATCCAAAGGATATGAAACCATTAACTCAAAAAATTAGATGGTTTGCAATGTTTTTTGCTCACTATTTACAATATATAGGAAATGGAAGCAACCTAAGTGCCCTCTGATAGAGGGTTAGATGAAGATGTGGTTCTGTCCACACAACGGAACACTATGCAGCCACAGGAAAGATGAAATGTTGCTATTTATAGCAAAGTAGAAGGAGCTTCGGGGCATTGTGTATAGTAAAGCAAGTCAGAATGAGAAAGAGAAATACTGCACTTATATGTAGCAGGCAATTGCACAAAGCAAAATACTTGAAAAACCAGGGTTTTTGCAAAAATGAAAATGCAAAAGTAAAAAGTGAAGTGAGGTTTCATGGGTTAAAGAGGGAGAAGGGAGGGGAAAGGTCACAGGGTCATAGGAGAAGGCAGGAGAGGACAGCAAGCAAACTACACAGTTAGAAAACAGGAAGCTGGCCTCCCTGGTGGTGCAAGGTCACGAAGCTGTCTACAGCCACTGCAGCATGAGTTCCATCCGCAATGGGGAGCTGACCCACATGGCGCGGCAGACCTCTCCTGCCTCGCCTGCTGCTCCCCTCAGCAGTGTATTTCAGTCAATCTGCCTGTTCTGCTCCCCCTTCTGTCTCTGGTGAATCCTCTCACCCACCTCCACACCTCTAGCCCACACTCCAGTGCTTGTACGCATAAATAAATAAAATAAATCTTAAAAAAAAAAAGAAAGAAAATAGGAAACAGACAAAAAGTGAATGAATAAAATTTATGTTCAAATTGTTTGACAATACTCTCTCAGAAGATGTAGCCAGTTTTGGCCATCTTGAATGGGCTGGTCTTACCAAGGAGCTTCTAGTGAATAAGGTAGTGCAGAAATGAGGAGGTGCTTTGCTCTCAGAAGTGAGCTACCAGACAAAGAGCCCGCAGCTTCCATCTCTCTCACTGCAACTACTCTGTGGGGAGCCAGCATGACTTCAGGCGGAGCCAGCAGCCTGTGCTGTGGAGAGAACGGCCAGGTGTGGGGCCTGCGAAGCCGCCTGCCAGCAGCGCAGGAGTGACTCCCCTGAGAAGGGATCCACCAGTCCCTGTCGGGCCTTCAGGAGCCTGCAGCCTGGCCAAAACCTTGCTGCAGCTTTACGAGAAACACTAAACCTCAACCACGTTATTGAGCTACTCCCAGACTCCTGACCTCAGACCTACAGCGGACAAGTGTTTCTTCTAAAGCCATAAAGCTTGAGGACATTTTATTACACACCAACAGATAATTAATATAATTTGCCTGTAGACTTAAATTTATGGAGAAAGACAGGGGTGTTGGCTAGGCCGCCTCTGTGAGGAAGGGACCTTCTGTTCAAGAGAGGAAAGGAGGATTTTTGTCTGCAAAACTGAAGTTAGCTGCCTTCTTGTCCTTCGGGAGGTTGGGTGTGTCTTGGGGTCCTAGGTTTCCAGCCTTTCCACAGTCTTCCATAAGACCCCAGTGGAGCTGAGAGCATAATGCAGGCTTGTAGTTTATCATTTCCACTTCTTGAAACTTTCTACATACAAGCTTAGCCCTGTGAGCTAAAAAGCTTTGCATTTATTGATTCGTTTAACCTGTGTGGTACAGTCCTTGCCCTGCTTTACAGGTGGGGAAACTGAGACGGTGAGCACTTAACTAACTGGCCAGGCAGGTTTGTTTTTTAAAGATAGATTTATTTATGCATACAGAACTGGGGTACAGGGGAGAGGTGTGGTGGGTGAGAGGACTCATCGGAGACAGAGTGGGGAGCAGAGCAGGCCGACTGATGAAGTACACTCTTGAGGGGAGCAGCCGGCAGGTCAGGAGAGGTCTGCTGCACCATGTCAGTGATCTCATGGGCGGGGATCAAACTCATGCTGAAGTGGCTTTAGCTTACTAGTGCTGTGTTTTAGCCTGCTGTGCCACCAGGGAGGGCCACCAGGCAGGTTTTTAATATTGGAAGACTGGAACATAACTGAAGGTCTACACTGTCACAAGCATTTAACAGACACTTAATATTATTCATTAGATTCACAAAACAAACCTGCAATAGAGAAAACAAAGCCTTATCTTTTTTTTTTAATATTTATTTATTTATGCTTACAGAACTGGGGTACAGGCCAGAGGTGCAGGGGCAGTGAAAGTCTTCACCAGAGTGGGGAGCAGAATAGGCAGATCAGTGAAATACACTGCTGAGGGAGGTGGGCCGTGCAGGAGAGGTTTGCTGGGCCATGAGGGTCACTCCCTGGCCAGAGTGAACTCGTGCTGCAGAAGTTTCAGAGAACTTCATAGTGCTGCGCTTCAGCCCATTGTGCCACCAGGGAGGGCCCAAAGCCCTATCCTTTTTTTTTTTTTTTAATAATATCATAGTTTATTGTTACATCATTTTGTGCCTTGTTCTATCTCAGTTGTAATCCCCGTGGGCTTCCCATCACCAAATCACCCGTGTGCCATCATCATAGCCCAGTACACTTCCCCCTCCCCCATTTTTGGTCCCATTCCCCACTCCGCCCCCGTAAAATGTCTCTGGTATATAGCTGTTCGTTATTATTATTTTCAGCCCTGGTCCTTTATACTCCTGCTATGAGTGAAACTATCCGGTAATTTTCCTTTTCTTTCCGGCCAAATCCCTATCTTTTAATGAGAACAGAAGCGAGGTCCAGAGAGGTTAAGTGATTTGCCGGTGGTCACACAGGAAGGGGTGGGCGGGGCACAGGAAGGGGCAGGTGGGGGTTCAAAGCCCTCTCCTCCCCCTTTGCCCACCCCACCCCCACTTGCCTCCCTGTTCCTACCATCCTCTCCTGCTCTCAGCTTCAGATGTGTGTTTGGCAAATCCAGAAAAATCACCCAGGTGCTGACCAGCTGCCTAAATGGGAATGAGGTGACAACCCTGAATTCACATCTCCCCAGGCACCTTTATGCAGCTGTTACCTGCACCCAAGTCTGTGCCAATGTGCTTTACTGCAAGCCACAGTGGGGAGGAGGCCAGCCAGCTGGGCGGGCTGGAAGCAGGATAAATGCGATGCAATAAAAACCCAGCTGGTTTGTGTTCAAGGTATTCAGTAAATCCAGAGGCACCTGTGCTTATGACAGTCCTGAGGCTGAAGCTGCCACTGGGCTTGGCTCTGCTTCCTGGGAGGGAGCAGGAATTTAGAGGAGATGAAGAGAAAGCTCTCTCCCGACCGCCAGAAGGAAGCGTCCAGGTCAGCCTCCGGACAAGTCATGAAATACGGAAAACTGGTACTGTGTTCTGCCTGCCTCCGTGTCGTATCTGTGAAGGGGGCTTTATAGGGGGCCCCTGGCACGCCCTCATTTGACCCATTTTCACCCTTTCCGGGGCTCCATCCCCAGACTTGGAGATGCCCGCTTGACTTAACATAGAGGACAAGATGGCTTCCTTGTGAGCCTTAAACTGTCAGCTCCCGCGCTTTTAGGTAAGGGGCTGGTTTAGGACTCCTTTTATATTTGGGATGATTGCTTTTTGTGTAATATAGCGGAAATCAGAGAGCTGCATGGCTTAAGTCTTGAAAGATCTCCAAGGGAGATCTCCAAGTCCACACAATTCTGATTCATTGGTTTCCCCAGGAATCTGCATTTGTGACTCATCTGTTGACCACATCTGAAAAGCTGAGAAAAATGATCATGTATGATGTCTCCATTAGCTCTGGTATGATAGCCTCCAGGCGGATTGAGAAAAGCTTCCCAGCAAGGGAGCTCCGTTCATACCAATCAGTCACAGAAAAATTATGAAGGCCGGTCTCCTCCCTGCCCACCTGTAACTATGCAGGTGTCTCTCTTTATCCCTTTCTTTTTCCTAATAAACCTGTCCTTTTAAAATGTAACAACAAAAAAAAAAAAGGTAAGGTAAAAATTAAGACTGGTTACCTCTAACCAGTTAAACATAAAATTTTGTATTCCCATGAGGTGATAAAGTTCTAAAGAGACATAAAAGTAAAGTTTATTGGCAAAATCATAGGACACTTGCATTTTTATCTTTAGAGACATTGGTGCTTTCTGTATGGTCCCATCAAGAGCTAGTTTTATCCATGTTATGCTAGACAGAATTTTGTCTGTGTTCTGCCTCCAACTTTTGCCCCTGGCATTATACTCTTGAATATACCACAACATGGAAACAGTGACTCTGCAGATGTAATTAATCCACTAACCTTAAAAATCGGAATCTTGGGCCCTCCCTGGTGGCGCAGCGGGTTAAAGCACTGCACTGAGAAGCTAAAGCCACTTCCGCATGAGTTCGATTCCCGCCTGCCCCAGAGGTGACCACATGGCGTGGCAGACCTCTCCTGACCCGCCCGCTGCTCCCCTCAGCAGTGTACTTCGTAGATCTGCCTGTTCTGCTCCCCGCTCTGTCTCTGGTGAAGCCTCTCACCACCCCTGAGTCTCTGGCCTGTACCCCAGTTCTATATGTACAAGTAAATAAATCTTTAAAAAAAAGATAATCGGAATTTTATCCTGAATTACTGAGCCAACCCAGTGCAATCCCATAAACTTTTCCAAATAGAAAAGGAGGTAGAAGGAAAGTCAGGGAGATTCAAACAGTAACAATGATTGAAATGCTGTTTCTTGCTCGAAGATGGAGGGGCCATGTGAGAATGAAGCTGAACGGCCTTGGGAAGTGAGAAGGAGATCTCAGCTGACAGCCAGTCAACCCGGGGGATTTAGTCCTACAACCTAAAGGACTGGATTCTGTCAACACCCTGAATGAGTTTGAGAAGAGAACCTTCCCCAGGGTCTTCGGCCAAGAGCCCAGCTGACTAACACCTTGATTTCTAACTTGAGGAGCTCTGAGCAGAGCCCAGAAGAGCCTGCCTGGATACTTGAGCTGCAGAACTGGGAGCTGGTAAGTGGGTGTTGCTTTGAGCTGCTGAGTAATTGTTACACAGTTCTAAAAAACAAATAAGATCAAATTTTTGTTTGACTGATTTTTGGGGGGTTTTTTTGCATGTTTTGCTCTGGGTTTTTTTGTTTGCTTGCTTGCTTATTTTGTCCTGGATTTTGTTACTCTAAGATTTGAATGCTCTACTGGATGTTTTTCTTACATATAAGCTTCCTGCTTCTCTCTTCAGGATGCTTTTCCCCAAAAAAAGTCATCAGAAGGAATGGTCTTTGCTGAAAAAGTCCTTATTTTGTTAGTGAATGAAAGGCAGCAATGGGATGGAAGAGATAAAAGGTGGAATATAATTGGGGGTTGGGTTACATGTTTTGGGGAGCCAAACAGAAAACTAAATTTATTAATTCATTCAACAAATAGTGATTAGGCACCTATTATGGTCTAGATAGTCTTCTAGAATCTAAAAACATACAGATAATACCAGGCGCCTCTCTGATGAGCTCTCCATTCTAGAGGTGGAGGCAGATAATATCTGTCCAGAACCAAGTAAAGAAAATATTTCAGACAATAAGTCCTAAAGGCGGAAAACATCCAGTAACATGTGCCTTCTGAACAAAGCCACTTTAGAAAGGGCAGCTGCTGAAGTCCTCAATGCCATGTAATAGTTGCACTGAGATTTGAATGATGACAAGGGAAATGTGGGCCAGCAGGGGACTGGCAATTGCAAAGCCCTGAGACTGGACGGAGCGTGACATGTTTATTGCACAGGAGCGAAGAGGACAGCTTGACAAAAATGTGGTGAACAAGTGGGGAAACATCACTGAGGCCAGACTGGCAGGCAGAAGCCAAATGAACGAGGCCTCACAGACCACAATTAGGACTTTGGGTTTATTATCTGTGCTCTGGTCAGCCACTGGATGTAGACTATTATCATAATTGCTTCCAGATCAGTGTTTGGTGTTTTCCTTCCCAACCCTCCCTTTTCTGCTGCTGCAGGAGAGAGACCCTTGGGCATAGTAGGTCTGGTCATATCTCTACCTCTAAAAACTACGGATGACTCGCACAGCCAACAGGGTGAAGTCCAGGTGGGAACAGTCAGATCCTGGTGATAACACACTTCCTAATCTCCCTAGCTTGACTGCCTCATCTCAACTTCATGGTCATATCCTACTAAACTCAGGTTCCTTGCCCTGAGCCCTCCTACCTTTCCTTGATGTATCGACATCAAGGAACAGGGAAAAGATGGCATGAATCTAAATGAATTTCATTTGTATTCAACTGTTTGAAGTCAAGAATGTACAGTATAATGTCTCAGGTGACCAGTTTCCAAGAAGGCAAAAAAAAAAAAAACCAAGCAGATAACCAAGAGTGGAATTAAAAGTGATTTTTAAAACACTTGATTAAGCCAAACGAAATGAAGAACAAAATAGTGGACCGAAGGACCATGGACAGAAATGTGAGTCAGATTAAGGGAACCAGCAAGGATGGTGAATCACCCAGGGACCAGCAAGAGCTGTGACCACTGAGCAGCTGCAGAGCCGCAGGAAAGTGCAATGCTGGAAGCATCCAGCAGGAGGCAGTGTTTGCAACAGGACCTCAGGAAAGGTGCTGTGGCCAGGGAAGGCAACTGCTATGGAAAACAGGTAGGCTCAAGGAGAAGCAGGGAATTCATATTCCAACTGCTGTAACCTTACAGGACCCTGCCAGGACCTCCCATTGGCTGCAAAACTGAAGGACGCAGAGGGCCAGGCCCCCTGGTGAGAGGGTCTTTGTAGTCAGCCTCACAGGCCACAGAACAAAGAATGAAAAGGGCCAGAATAGGAAGAACACACTATTCTCACCACCTGGAGCACCTTCCCCTGCACTTTTACCTGTCAGACTAGACGTTTACATTCATAACTGTCTTCCCAAATCTGCCTGACTGGAGGGGGATACATGGAGTGAAAGTGTTCTACTTTCTACAAGAAAACTTTCACTGGTATTGTCCTGGAAATAATAAAAACTTACATTTCTACTCAACTGTTTGAAGTCAAAAATGTGCACTATAGTCTCTAAGGTGACCCGTTTTCAAGAGGGTAAAAGATAACGTAATAACCGAGAAGATAATTAAGGGTGGAAATTGAATGATTTTAAGAAACACTTAAATGATCAAAAGGAAATCAAGTAAGAAGTAGAATGAAGAGGAAAAAAACATTTTATGTAGATTTAGGCCAAATATGTGATTATTCCTATATTCACACTAATATTGAAGGACCCATTGCTTCAATTAAAAGATGAAGGCTATAAGAATAAATTTCAAAACTCAACTATATACTTATTATAAGAAATACACCTTAAATATGAAGACATATAGTATAAAGGAATGGGAAAAATAGAGTATACAGACCACAAGATACTGTGACACTAAAGGATATATATACAGATAAAATATTGCTAAACAGGCTGCATATCGTTGAAGGACAATTCATATTGATAAGAGTCAGACCACCGGGTTTAGCATGACACTGCTAACTTCCTCAATGTGTAAATAACAAGCTCCAAATTATAAAAAAAAAAAAAATAGCAAAACTAAGGAGAAATAGGTAAGCCTATTTCCCCATAAATGATAGAGCAAATAGATAAATAATCAGTAAGTTGAACAACATAATTAATAATTTTGACCTCTGCAAAACACTCAACAATTGCAAGATGGAAATTTTATTCAAGTATGGAATACTTACCAGAATTGACAATACCCATAATCAGAGCAAATCTCCATGAATTTAAAATAATTTTAATCACAAAAAACATGTATATATGTGGTCTATAGTACAATTAAACTGGAAATCGAAAAGATAATTAAAAAGTCCCCACTGCTGAGAAAAAACTACAAAAACCTAAATGATGGCACATAAGCCATGGACTATGGAGTTCAATATTACAAAGATGACAGTGTCCCCAGATTGCTATATATATTCACGCAAGGCAAAGCAGAATCCCTATAACTTGTTTTGGAATATGTGTGTTTGATGGATATTGACAAGCTGATTCAAGTTGCAAACAGAAATGCAAAGTACTAAGGATAACCAAAGCAATATTAAAGAACAGATCTATAGGACTTATATTATCACTTAAAAAGATTTTTTATAATATTTACAAGCTATTTAATGCAAAAATATACAAATGACCAAAATAATAGAATTTACAGTCCAGAAATGGGTATACACATTTATGACCACCTAATTTATGATAAAAGCCAGAAATGTTTAAAATAAATTGCTCTGGAACAATAAAAAATTGTATGGAAAAAAATGAGCATAGATCCCTAGTTCACATTTTATATATAAAAAGCAATTCTGGGCCCTCCCTGGTGGCACAGCACTGAGAAGCTAAAGCCACTTCTGCATGAGTTCGATTCCACCTGCCCCGGAAGTGACCACATGGCGTGGCAGACCTCTCCTGGCCCGACCGCTGCTCCCCTCAGCAGTGTACTTCCTCAATCTGCCTGTTCTGCTCCCCACTCTGTCAATGGTGAAGCCTCTCGCCACCCCTGAGCCTCTGGCCTATACCCCAGTTCTGTATGCACAAATAAATAAATCTTTAAGAAAAAAAAAAGCAATTCTGTAGGAAAAAACCTAATTTGATAGGGAAAACAAAAAAAATCTAAAAGTTAAAATTGAAGAACATCTCTGTGACTTTAAAATAGTTAATATTTTGACATAACAACTGTCAAACAAAAAAGAAATCTATATATTTGACTATCTTCAAATGAGAACTTCTATAAATCTAAAGACATGACTGAAAATGCCAGAGAGGAATAAGATCTACAGTACATAATTCCAAGAAAGAACTCAAGTTCAGGATTTATAAAGGACTATCGATCAATGAGAAGATAAATTGTCAATATAATCAGTCAATAAGAAAATGGGCAAAAAAATTAATGATGTGCTTCACCAATGAGGCTGGTTAGATGGTCAATAAGTCTATGAAAGCTTGTTCAAGTTCACTAGCCATTAAAGAAATGCTAACAGGGCCATGTGATAATACATCTTCCAAAATAAGTAAGACTAAAAAGTCAGACCGTGCTCAGTATTGGCTAGGATATGAAACAAATGAAATATCCTATATGTGGCTTATGGCACAGCAAACTGAAGCTATGAAAGTTCAATATCCATATACCTGTAACCCAGCAAGTTGCACTACTACGATCCCCACATAAGAAATGCATAGCTATGCACCTCAAAAGACATGTTCAAGAACATACAGTCACTGTAATAGCCCACATGTGGTGTTGCACTGGAAGCCACTCAGATGCCTGCTACTGTGAACATTATTAATAAATCTTTGTTTAGTTGCACAGTGGAATACTATGCAGTAACAACAATAAATAAATCGCCCTCACAAGCAATAGTGTGAAAAAAATTCCACCAACACAATGCTGAGCAGAAGGACAGACACAGAAGGTAGATTGCACATTATTCTGTTAATACTGATAGAATATATGTAGAACAGACTTTATTGCATTGGAATTTGGATAGTGGATATATAACATGTGGGGAGTAATCGGAAGCAAGCATGAGGATTTTCTAGGGTGCTTGGTTATACAAGTGTGTTCTATTTGTGAATGCACCAGGTTTTACATTTAGGATTTGTTCATTTTAATTTATGTATGTTAGATGATGTTTTATGGGTACCAAGCACTCAATAACTGGTGGACTGACAAACATGCTTAGATTTAGATCACAACTTCTCAAATAACATGAAGGGAGACAAAAAGAAAAGAAGTAACATCAGATAATTTGGGAAACATGGTTTTGGGTCTATACAGTTGAAACTAAAGACAAAAAAGTATGGCACAAAAATACTCTGGTACAATATGTTGCTTCTAAAGGGTTTGGGTTAGCAATTCTGAAAATCTATTATGTGTGCATTAAGTTTGAACAAATAAATAAATAGATTGGAGAGATTACCATAGTCAGGTTTTTCACTATCAGAGAATGAAGATAAACATTAGTGAGAAAGGCAAATGTTTAAAGACCCCTGGGGCTTGGACAAGAACCTATGAGACAGTATGAATCCAGTTGCTTTAAAATCCACACATATACAATTGCAAAAATGTTGAGAGGGATGTTTATTGTTTATGTACAGACATACACTTCCTGGTTCTTTTCTCCAGAACCACCTAGACACAGTGACACCTAATAGCAATGAACAAATGTAGCAGCAACATCTTGGTTTCCAAATACCAACCTATAATTCAAGGAACCAGGGATCCTTGGGAAAATGATTGGTTCTAGGACATGGACATGGAAATACAAGATGAGCCTAGAGCCTCTGGGGGAATCAGAGAAAAATTGCTTTAAAAAGTTACGGATGGCCCTCCCTGATGGTGCAGCAGGGTAAAGCACTGCATTGAGAAGCTAAAGCCACCTCTGCATGAATTCGATCCCCGCCTGCCCCGGAGGTGACCACATGGCGCAGCAGACCTCTCCTGACCTGCCTGCTGCTCCCCTCAGCAGTGTATTTCAGTCGATCTGCCTGTTCTGCTCCCCGCTCTGTCTCTGGTGAATCCTCTCACCCTCCGCATCTCTGACCTGTACCCCAGTTCTGTATGAATAAATAAATAAATCTTAAAAAAAAAAGTTACGGATGATGTGAAAAAGTCACAGGCATCAGTTTGAATGAGCTCTCATTGATTAAATATGGGGCCATTTGAACAAAATAATAGATATGACAATAATGTAATATTATCCACAGAATAAAATAATACGTGAGTCAATATGGTTATAATTGAATAAATAAATGAGGGAAGAGGAAAAGGACAGCCCTTCTTTATAGCAGAATTCCAATTAATAATTGTGAAAGGGATTATAGCATAGAAAACTATCCTTAGAAAAAGAACACAGGAACAATTATTTCAAACAGGAAACATAAAGGGATGCCAAAATTTGTGGGGAAAGTAAAATGAGAAACAGGATATTTTTAGAGTTTCAGTGTCTCCTCAGAAGATATGTATTACCTATGGAGGGAAATATATTAACTTTACTGTGGAGAATTCTGGCACATACCACCTTAGTCAAGTGACCAAAGTCAATCTGACCAGTAATAAGAGATGTCAACACTGTATAATTTCTCTGTGACAAGTACAAGGTCATGTCAGTGTTATTTTTGTCCCTGGCTTAAACCTCAATTATCATACACAAACTAACAATATCAAGTGACAGCGAAAATGAGATGGGATGGTAATTAATACGGCAAAATGTATATCTACCATGTGATCTAGGATTCCACTCCTAAGTAATCACCCAAAAGAAAAGAATGCTTATGATTATTCAAAAAGTTTGTACACAATTTTTTTTATAATGGCTCTATTGGTAATAGCCCAATAGAAACACAATCAATGTCATCCATCCAAATAATGGATAAACAAATGTAGTACATCGATAGAGTACTACTCAGCAACAAAAAGAACAGAACAGTAGTGACCTATGTGTCTCAAATATGTTATGCAGAGGGAAAGCAGTTAGAATCAAAATATTCTGTATCTATATTATGTTCCTACTTTTATGACATTTTTAGGAATTAAAAATTAGTAGGTAATTGCCAAGGATTGCAATGGGGGAAGATTTGACTACAAAGGGACATGTGGGAATTTTACGGAATTAATGAAACTGTTCTATCTATTGATTATGGTAATAGTTCCATGACTATACATGTTTGTCAGAAATCAAAACAGTATAAAAAGAATAAATTGCATTGTATGTGAATTAGAAATTATATCTCAAATGCCTGGCAAAACTTCTTAGCTATACCATGTTTATAGTTACTATTCATGCAATTGTGTGAATGTTGAGAACACATTGAACAAACCCAGCATTTATTTCTACAAAATAACCCTTTAAAAGTGTCAAGGTGGGCCCTCCCTGGTGGCACAGTGGGTTAAAGCACAGCACTAAGAAGCTAAAGCCACTTCAGCATGAGTTCGATCCCCGCCTGCCTGGAGGTGAGTGGCAGGGCCTCTCCTGACCCGCCAGCTGCTCCCCTCAGCAGTGTACTTGTCGATCTGCCTGTTCTGCTCCCCGCTCTGTCTCTGGTGAA
>NW_004567116.1:15585175-15601003 GCF_000260355.1 Condylura cristata | reverse complement strand
AGCTTCTCAGTGCAGTGCTTTAACCCGCTGCGCCACCAGGGAGGGCCCAAGCCTTTTTAAAAAAAAAAAAAAAGTGTTAAGGTGGTAAAAGACAAAAATCAAGGCATTGTCACAGACTGGAAGAAACAAAGGAGACACGTGGATTGAAGGCAACATGAGCATCCTAATGTCAATCCTAAACTGGAAAAGAGCATTCACGGACCACTGGCAAAATGAAATTGAGGTCTGTAGATTAGTTCATAGTGTTGTGTCAACCTGAATCTTATGTTATCAATTCTTCTACTATGGTTATAGAATATAACTTTTAGGAAAAGCTGGGTGAGGGATAAACAGAAACTCTTATTATTTTTGCAAGTCTAATGTTTTTGTGAACCGAAAATTGTTTCAAGTTAAAAAATTAAAAGCATTAACAATCTATTTATTATAAGGTCACATGAAAATGTAAAAAGACAATCCTTTGTAGGAGAAGGTATTTACAATGCATATATCTAACAAAGAACTCATTTCTGTAATATGTACAGAAGTATTACTACGAAGTAATACTTTGTAACATATATATTAGTATATATATATATTACTTTGTATTACATATATTGTTCAATAGAAAAAGGACAAAAATTGTTTAAGATACTCACCGAAGAGAATATGGATATTAAACATAAAAAGGAGACTCTCCCTGGTGGCGCAATGGGTTAGGATGCAGCACTGCAAGCTGGTGGCAGCTGCTGCAGTGTGAGTTTGATCCCCCGCCCTGGAGATGACCTCTCCTGACCCACCCGCTGCTCCCCTCAGCAGTGTGCTTCATGGATCTGCCTGTCCTGCTCCCCACTCTGTCTCTGGTGAAGCCTGTCGCTGTCTCTGTGCCTCTGGCCTTGTACCCCAGCTCTGTATGAGTAAATAAATAAATCTTAAAAAAAAGAAAACAGGGCCCTCCCTAGTGGTGCAGCAGGTTATACCACAGCACTAAGAAGCTAAAGCCACTTCAGCATGAATTTGATCCCCACCTACCCTGGAGGTGACCCATGTGGCGCGGCAGACCTCTCCTGACCCGCCCGCTGCTCCCCTCAGCAGTGTACTTCATCAGTTCTGCTCCCTGCTCTGTCTCTGGTGAATCCTCTGACCGCCCCATACCTCTGGCCTGTACCCCAGTTCTGTATGAATAAATAAATCTTTTTTTTTTTTTTAAAAACAAAACATAAAAAGGTATGTGATTTCCTGAGCTATGGTGATTTCACATGGGTGATTTGGTGATGGGAAGCCCATGGGGATTACAACTAAAATGAAAAAGGCACAAAATGATGTAAAAATAATTATATTTTGAAAAAAAAGGTATATGATTTCATTAGAGTCCATGAATATGTGAAATAAAAACACAATAGTCACTTCCTACTTAACAGAATCACTGTAATTAAAATGATTAGAACATCAGTGATACCAAGCACCATTAAAGATTTGAATTAATGGTGGGCTTTTCATCCTTTTGTGGTGGGAATATAAATGGAGGCAGTCTATCAATGGTGAACATCGGTATACCCTATCACCCAGAAATTCTGCCCTCAGGCGTACATAACTAAGAAACATATGTACATATATTCACCAGAAGACATGTACAAAGATGTGGTGCAGCATTATTGTAATAGTTCCAAATGGAGCAAAACAAATGTCTATCAGCATCCCGTGGTGTATCAATACTAGGAAATAGCATGCAATAGCAAAAATGAAGAAATTACCACTATCCATGACAACACAATTGAATTATGCAAACATAACATTGAGTAAAAGGAGACAACATAAAGTGGTTACTTCTGGGGGAGGCAGTTGTGACAGAGAAAGAGAGAGAGCTGGCTGGGAGGGAGATGAGACAATGATTGCACAGATGTGTGCAGCTTGTGCAAATGCATTGAACTCTATGCGTCTCTGTATATATGTTATACTTGCAGCACAATTTTCTTGTAAAAAAACACTTTTTGAAAGGCAATGATAAAATTGAATACCTTCACATTTTCATGAAGATATTTTCAAGTCCCTTTGTTTTGAAGAAAATAGTTGTTCTGTGCAAAACACTCTTCTGTATGTATGAAAAATAGTGTTGATGAAGCCCTTTTTAGTGGAGGTATGTAGAAAATCCAAGTCTTCTCTGTGCTGAAACAGTAGTAGCAACAGAAAAGAATACCCAGAGCCAGCAGACTGAAAATTAAAGAAAAAACTAACCAAACACATCTGGAGAACCCCAAACAAACAAAGAAACAGCTTCCAAGAAATCAAATTGGAAAAGTGAAAATACATGTTTTATAAGATAATCAAACCTCCATGCCTGTGGTGATTTCAGGACTCTGCCTTCTCAGAGTAAAAGCCCCGGGTTACTTTGGGGGACAAAGGTAAAAAAAGAAAAAGATACACTGCATAATGAAAGGGCATCAGAATGAATAGAAGATAATTCCCTTGGACATGAAATGCAATCAAGTCAAGACCCATATTTTATCTCTGCTGGAGGCAGTCTTATTTGTTAGTAAAGTGCTGGAATAATCAACCATTGTTCTCTCTGCCAAGACTGTCAAAACAAATACAAGCTTCTTTGCTCAGTGCTAAAAATGTCTGAGCCTTTGGAGAACAGCTGGGCAGAAAGCAATCTTGTTCAATTTCAGCACATTTTCCCCCAAGTAGTAGGCTGTCCAAATGCAGCCCACATCAAAGCATCCCAGACACCCGCTGCAGGAACAGACCTGTCATGAGAACACGGCCTATCAAACTCAAGCAAGCAGAACACACAATGAAACCACTTGAAGCTCGTGCAACTCTGTCTAAAGGAGCAAAGACTTCGAAGCATTAAAAAAGCGACATTGAACAAATAATTCTTTTGAGTTGCTTCTTAAAATATAAAAAAATAATAATGTTGGTCCACTTGCAAAATGATAAGCACTAGAAGCATTAGCGATGATTTATGATCTCTTGGCTGTCCCTATCAATCTTGCCAAAGGGACGACTTCTCCAAAGTATTTCCAGGATTCTCCTCCCTGCTATTAAATCAGCTTTTATTAAAGCATGTTTTATATGTGGCTTTGTGCTTTGTATTAATTAAGAGGTGTATTAATTAAGATGTTTGGGGGTACAAGTAACAAAAAAATTAAAAATCAACCTGAGTGACTTAAACACTGAGAAATTTCTCTTAAGAAATAACAAGAATTCCAGAGGTAAATCAGGCTCAGGAGCTTAAATGGTATCATCAGAGACCCAAAATCTTTCCATATTTCTGCCCTTTACCTTCATACCACGTCCCCTCATGGCCACTAGAAGACTGCCACAGCTCCAGGCATCACATCCAGACACTGAAGTGTTGGAAGAACAGGGAGTATAGCTGTGTGTCTCTTTATCAGTGTTGAAAGGAACCTTCGCAGGCTTCTCAGTAGATTCCCCACCATTTTTTAGGGGTCAAAGTGTGTCATTTGCCTAGCATTAGCCAATCAACAGAGAGATACATGGCACCCCAACACAACCATTGGACTGACTCACTTCTGAAAATAGGGATAGGGTCATCTTTCTGTAACTGATATGCAGGAAGAGTAGACACCCAAATAATGTGGGGTCCTGCCAGTGAAGAAGAAAGGAGAGCTAGCTGTTAGGTCGGCAACCATTTCTATCTGCTACAATTGGAATGCAGGGTAAAATAAGTTTGGGTTAAATGAGCTTTTGCCTTAACCATGGGTTGGGCAGAAAACATTAAAAAAAAATTGATTTACTTATGCATACAAGAACTGGAGGGGAAGGCCAGAGATGGGGGTGACAGGATTCACCAGAGACAGAGTGGGGTGCACAACAGGTGGATCCACTGAATTATACTGCTAAATGGGTGAGACAGGAGAAATCTGTGGTATCATTTGGGTTAGTTCCTGCCCAGGGACTGAACTCATGCCATAGTGGTTGGTGATAGCTTGATTTTGCTGAGATTTTAACCCCTGTGCCATCGGGAGGCCTCCAGAACCTTTTTAGACCATGACCTTGATTTTGGAAAATTGCTATTAAATGTATTAATTGACTTTTCCCCCTAAGTGAAATGACGCCTTTCGTGCAGCTCTACCTAAGAGCTCTTCTCTAGACTTTTGAGGAATTCTTCATGCCCAAGCCTCGGGATCGTAGCAAAAAAGCCTCAGCAGCCCTGTCTGTCCAATGAACTCCTGCCTCCCTACCATAAGTGGTTCTTGCTGTGGTGTACAAGGGACCCTGGCTGGACCAGTCAGCTCCTGTTCCCTAGGGCACCATCTAATTGTAGTAATATCTTCATGTGTTTGCACCTGGAACACAGAACCTCCAGCATTGTGGGGCACCTGGTGTTTGGGAGTGCAAATAAAAAGCTGATGTCTGGAAAGGTGAAAATGAAATATACAGAGAATAGACACCAGTTTCGGTTCTCTCCGACATTGTGAGATTCTTCCATGTCTCACACACACATGCCACACATTCAAGCTAACTTGAGTCAATTTATATTGCTCACAATGCATCCTAACCAATACATACATTCCCTTTTGTTGGAATGATTAGGAATTCTGCAGAACTTTAGGGTCATTGTAAAGTCATGAGTCAAAATTCTGTGCAGAGTAAACAAGTCCAGGAGTCATACCTAATCTTAAACTCACTCTAGAATTTGCTACAAAAGTCACCTTTATTCAATTTCAGACCCTACTATTGACACAATTTCTAATGTTTTGATTCTTCTTTTCTAAAATATTATTTATTTTATTTTTGTGTAGAGAATTGGGATGTAGGCCAGAGGTACAGGGTGGTGAGAGGATTCACCAGAGACAGTGGGAAGCAGAACAGGCAGAACAGTGTACTAAAATACACTGCTGAGGGGATCTGCAGGGGAGGCAGGAGAGGTCTTCGTGCCATGTGGGTCAGCTCCCTGGCCCAGGGTCAAACTCAGGCCATAGGATGACAGCATTGAGACTTAACCCTTAGGTCACCAGGGTGGCCCATGTTTTAACTCTTTCCCCTAAAATAGCATTTAAACAAAACTTACCAGTAACAACAGCTAATTTTGAGTGGAGTGTGTGAGGCTGTGTTTTGATAAGTGAAAAATAGGGCTAATCTATTTTTTACTCTGGGTATTTGCTGTTCTTGTATTATTTCCTTGAATCCTCACCACCTACTCGGCAGCAATCATTAACACACCATCTCGCCAATAAGGAAGCTGATTACATTGACTTTGCACAGTTGCAGGCTCAGAAGCCACACAGGGAGATCTTATCCCAGGTCTGAGAAGAAGGATGAATGATGCATTTTCACTGTTGCATGTTGGCTATCCAGGGAAAACACAGAGCCTTGGTGGCATGTCCTGGCTGGTAGATTCAGGATTGCAGACACTTGACTCTGGCTATTAGAATTTCTCTAAGTCCAGGGAATGAGGACAGAACAGGGAACATGACCTCCTAGCATCAGCTCCATTCAGGATATTTCTGCATTTTCTAAATTAAGCATTGCTCCATCTGATAAGGACAGCGGACGGCTATCTTTAACGCCTTATTTATAAAGGTGGAAAAACTCAAGCGGGAGAAGCTAAGCCATGGTGCTGAAGCCACCACCAGACCTGGAATCACTTTGTTTTCAGCTGGCTCCCCCTCACGCAGTAGGTACACATTCTTAAGCTGCCGATTTTTTCTTGACTAATTAAAGATGATCGGAGTTTTAGAATTTGGCTTTATTTTTGTTTCTTCCATCTTTCACACTCAGGCTCACAGGCTGTCTGCTGCTGCCAATTAGCAAGAATGTTGGAGAAGAGTTAGTGCCCACAGTTCGCAGACTAGATGGGAATCTGTCAGAATGAGCTTAGGTAGATTTATGCAAAACCGTTTACTTCAATGTGGTTTATTCCTAGCAAAGCGATCGCGCAAATGTTTAGATCAAACTTTCCAACTGACACAGACAAATGAAGCTTGTCAGGGATGTTGCAAATCAGAATCAAAATTTTGACTGGGTCGTGTAAGCTGCTTGGTAGGTCAGTTAACTCTTCTCTACCCTCTAGAAGTTTTATTTTTTAGTTAAAAAAAAGCTAAAGGAGTTGACTTGCTTTTCTTTGATTTTGAAGCAACATTCACATTTATTTTAATGCATTACAGACATAAAATGCAGAAAGGGAAGATTTGGACTTTTTAATACAGTCAGTTAGTCCTTCCTGTGCAGCTCGCCAAAGTCAAGAACACCTTAGAGGATGTAAACTACAGGAAAACTCCAATTAGTCAAAATGCCTGAAGAATGGGAGATTCCACGTTACCTCAGAGCTAACCAGAAAATCCTCTCACAGCAAACCTTGATGTTCAAAATCTTATTGTCAAGTCTGACTCAAGTTTCCTGCCCTAAGAAGTACCGTTTACTCTCAATATGATTTAATGCTTCTGTGATAGTTGAGGGTCAGGCAGGACCTTGGGCTCAACATTCTGGACCCCAAATTCCATTGTCTAGAAAACAAAACAGGAGATTAGATTGGATTTGTAGCTGACCTTAGGCCATTTTTATGAAATTCCTTAAGTAAGTCTTTTCCGCCTTTTATTTTTACTCCTTTTTCCTTATAGAAGAAAGAGTCTGCTAAACTGGGAGTTTTGCCTGATAATTCTAGTTTAATCTAAGTGTCACTGTATTCGGTTTTTTTCATTAGGCCATATGAAGATGGGGCTGAGATCAGCCATCAGGAGCTTGGCACACTCCTATCTCAGGCCAGGCAAAGTAGATGTGGAGAAGTGAGTCCTGCCTCCCCCCACCCTCTCTCTCTATCTCTCTCTCTCTCTCTCTCTTTCTCTCTCTCTCACACACACACACACACACACACATCCTTCCCACACAGAAAACAGAAGGGCAGGATTCCTGCACTCGGTCACTTCTTCCCAGTACATTCGTCACTGTCTAGACTGGCTCTACCAGCTGTGGCAATCTTGGCTTCTGACAGGACAATGCTTTGCTGTAGGAAACCGTCAGTGTGTGCGGGATGCTTGCAGCAAGATGCTACATGCTACTCCACCCCCCAAGCCCCAGCAGGGACAACCCAAAATGTCTCCATGTTACAGGGCAGGGTGAGGGGTACCCAAGATCTCAAATCCTTGTCCAATATTCCCTCGGGGGTAGCACCCCCCTCCATTGGAGGACTACTATTCTAGACAGAATTACAATTATTTTTTATCCTCCTTCTTGTCAAGATTATGAGTTTTCTTGACCTAGGCAAGTAATTTCACAATCCATGCTGTTTCATGGAAGAACAAAAGAACAAAAGAAGAACAAAAGAAATTCTCTGATGAAAGTAAAATTTTGAAATGTGAGCGGCAGAGCTTGGTAAAATAAAACAGCAGGGTCTGAATTTTTGGAGGGCAGTAGCTTTGTTTTCCACATTAATCCCGATTTTGAGTTTGAATACAAAATTTTCATGCCTCCCTAAATTCCCCTGGAGGTCACTGTCATCATGGGCGTCACATGGATGCCTCAGCCTCAGCCTTTCTGTTCTGCTGCCATCTTTAATTTCATGTTTGCACCCACATCAGACAGATTCTTACTGGTAGCTGCTGCTTCCTTATGCTGAATAGATTTTTCACCCTGTTTTTTTAAACCCATTATTTCTTCTCTATAGTGGATTGAGTTCCATTTACATGTGATATTCTTGAATATTTAGTAAACTTCAAAAATTCTCTAAATTGGTAAAGTTCAAGTAGTCAATTTTATATTCTAGACTTCAGGCTCATAGAGCTATCTTAGCTATAGACAGAGGAAGGAGTAAGCAATTTTTTTGATTGGAAGCATTATCATACATATGTTTATTATCAGTTTTTAGCACTCAATTTAATATTTTAGATAGTTGTATCAACACATATACATACTCAATGTACCAGGTACAGCAGGTTTGTCTTAATGTTATTAAACACTAGAAAACAGGGCCCTCCCTCCTGGTGCAACAGGTTAGAGCTCAGCACTGCGAGACTGTCCGCAGCCACTGCAGCGTGAGGTCAGTCTCCTGCCAGGGAGGTGACCCATATGGTGCTGCAGATCTTTCCTGACTCACTCTCAGCAGTGTATTTCACTTGATCTGCCTGTTCTGCACACCACTCTGCTCGGATGAATTTTCTCACCCTTGTACCTCTGGCCTGTACCGCTTGTATGCATAAATAAACTTAAAAAAAATCTTCTGAAAAAGCTAGAAAACATAATTATGGGGACTCCTCACTGTATAAAAAATGTCAATGTACACAGGGAGTCTTGGCTATAAAAAAGTAAAATAGTTCTACTGATAATAGCTGTTCCTTTTGTTCCCTATTCAGAATTTTCTATAGATTGCTGTTTATATAAATTTAAAGTAGTAATGGTTTGACCTGAACAGTACCGTACTCCTAGAACGTTTACTGAAAATACAAAAAAGGAGAATGATGAAAATGTACTCATTCTATACCACCCAGATGCCCTCATTTAGGAAATATTTCTTTCCAGCCTTTTTGTTTGCTTCTAAAATTTAGAGCACCATATCCTTACCCTTTGAATCATGCCAAACATCAGTATACAAGTACTGGCATATTCATGCTGCCCTGCATTGGGGCATTGTATATTAGCTGCTTTCCAGCTAATCTCCATTCTTTTTTTTTTTTTAAGATTTTTTTTATGCATACAGATTTTTTTTATGCATATAGGCCAGAGGTGCAGGGACAGTGAGAGGATTCACAGGAGGAGACAGAGTGGGGAGCAGAACAGGCAGGTTGACGAAGTACACTGCTGAGGGGAGCAGCGGGCAGGTCAGGTGAGGCCATGTGGGTCACCTCCAGGGCAGTGATCAAACTCATGCTGCAGTGGCTTCAGCTTCTTAGTGCTGTGCTTTAACCCCTCCAGGGAGAGCCCTCTTCTCCATTCTTTAATGCAGCCAGAAAGATTTCTCTATACCAAAATTGCTACACATGTGTCAGTCCCTTCAGCTAAAACTCAAGAAGACAAACACAGGATCAAAGGATGTGAGTGTTTTAGGACTGAATACAGCTTTCCAAGTGACCTCTGGAAGACTACACCCATTTTCAGTCTCTTTATTGGCAATTCTCTTGAAGGGCTTCCATCTTGCACCGTCAGCCTCCATGCCTGGAAGGGCATTTCCCACGGGACATTCTTCAGATATGTCACTGTAATAAGATCCATCTCAAGATCTCTGTCAACAGCCTCCCTGGGCCCATCTCAGACCATCTGTCAGTGGCAACACTAATGTATTTTGGGAAGATGCTGTTGCAGTTGCCAATATGAAGTTTTTGATTGAATCAGGCTTTCCAATCAGTGAGTTGCAGAATTGAACTGTGTTAACGACATGTGACAATCTTAGCATGATAGCTAGATACTCCATGCAGGAACCTATTCCAGTAAACTTAAAGGCCGCTGCAAGAGGGGAATGAGGATTACCTTTCATGTGAATTCTGAAGAGCTCACACCATTCCAACCATGTTGCAAACTTGGCAGCAAGAATTGATTGCCAAGTCTTCGCTTTAGGCAAGACTGTGGAGAAAAACACTGCTGAACGCGGTGCTGTGTTACTTACAAAGGGAGATCATGCAGCCTGTCACACATGCAACTGGCATCTTGGCATGGTCTGTATCCCATGCCACCAAAGGTTCTCCCACCAAGGCAAATAACAATAACTTCAGTGCTTCCAGGAAATGGAAAATATCAGCTTTTATTGTGTATGAAATGTTCTGTAAATTGGAAAGTACTATACATATATGAGCTTATTACAGTTGCCATTGCATTGTTATGAGCGCAGAAAAGACTCTGAGATCCAGAATTGAAAACATTAAAATCCGCCCGTTTTATTTTGGGTGCACACAGTGGTAAGTACCAGCAATTACCCGGTATCATCCTCTCCTTGGCTCCTGCCTGGCCACTTGACTGCTATAAAGAATCCTGGAACTCAAGTAAGACTTGAGCTTTCTCAGCCTTTAGCTTTCAAACAGTTGGCATGTATTTTAGGGACTCAGATGGTCAGAGATGCCTCGTCCTTTAAATAAGCAAAGTGTTCACAGGTTTTCTTTTCTCTGTGCCTCTGACTAATTGAATCATTTCCTGAAGTGTCACAGACAGCACCAGTCCTCAGGTATCCAGCTGTTCCTTAGCTCACTGGGCCATATCGTCCCATTGGCATCTAGCCTGAATGAAACAAGCCACCAGAGCCGGAGAAGATAGAAACCACAAAGAACACAAAACAGAGAGAGCCCAGGGCCACCATGGTGCCAATTAGGCAGACTGGAAAGTCAGGCCTGACCTGAATGGCTTCTCACTATAAATAGCTTAATAAGAATGGGTTGTACTTTGCCACATTCAACCATATTAAGGCATCTTAAGTGCTTCTCCTGTCTGTGGCTTGCTGGGAAGAAGAATGCCTGGGTTCTTTCTATCGTGACAAGGCAGACGAGAATCAACCACTCACATTCTACTGTGATGAAGGGCAAATCTGACTTAGGTCATTGATCTGTGTTCTATGGGTTTACTGTGAGTGTGAGGAGAAACAGGTTTTTAAAGATCATTATCTATCTATGTTACTTCACGTAATTGTATTAATTACTTCCACAAGCCAGAATCTTTTCTCTCTTATCAACAAAGAGGACACTTTTTTTTGTGATAAGAGAACAGAGAGGTTAAGTATCTCACCCAATGTCACACAGGAGAGAAATTGCCAAACAGGACATAAACCTCAGACCTCCTGACTTTACAGGGTCATGTCTTCATCTTTGCAAAGGCTTGACTTCTCGATGCACTGGCCATATGCCTTCCCAAGATGCATCACTTCGGCGTGTGGATTATTTCAAGCTGATGTCTGTTGAGGCCCTCACAAGAAACATTTGCCAGTCTCTTAAATATCTAGAAGAATGAAAATCTGGGCATTACTCACAAATAGGGTTTTTACCATTTTGTTTTTTTTTTTAAGATTGATTTATTTATGCTTACAGAACTGGGGAACAGGCCAGAGGTGTGGTGGGTGAGAGGATTTAGCAGAGACAGTGGGGAGCAGAACAAGCAGGTTGACAAAGTACACTGCTGAGGGGATCAGCGGGTTGGTCGGTAGAGGTCTGCCGCGCCATGTGGGTCACATCCTTTGTGGGGGATAGAACTGCTGCAGTGGCTTCAGAGTACCTCACAGTGGGGTGCTTTAACCCCTTGCGCCACCAGGGAGAGCCCTTTACTGGGGTTTTCTATAGGAGAACCTACCTACACAGCAGGGAAACATTCAGTTACAGAGCATCTAGTCATCCACACAGGTGCCGCCCTCTCCTCACCATGTGAGTCCCTTCCCCTCTCCTTGAAATCACAGGCTCGATTCCATTCTTTCACTCAGGATATAGTCCCCTATTGCCTTAAGAATCCAGTCCATGGAGTTTCCCATGTGCATGGAATTGAATGTAGTTTTTCTTCCCTGTAACCTGTCTTATTTTAGATGGCTTGCTCTACCAGCCCAAACAGAATATAGAGAGGGAATGGGTAATTTCCTCCCGTCCTGGACAATAGCACAGCAGAACTGTTGGGTAGAGAGACTCTTTCTGGATTGGCCTCTCAGATGACCTGGTGCCGACAGAGTCACCGCCATCTGTCTCTGCTTCAGAGTTGCTGTTGAGTTCTTGGGGGGAAAGGGAATGGGAAGGAAGTAATCACAGAAAGATTTAGCCAGAATGAGAACACAAGAGATTTTATTACTTCGATGAAAAATTACTTTACAAGACAAGTATATTGCTTACAAATTGGTGCAATTTTTGTGTGTTAATTTTTCTATCTGAGTAATATTTATGCTACTCTCATCAGCATAAAAAATTTACATATCTTCCAAGAGGTTTTTGTTTTATCTCAAATGCCCAATCTGTAGACCTAGCCATCTATATACACCTCCAATATGGAATTGCCTTTCCCTTTCCTTCAGCCTGCATTGGTGTGGATTTCAGGGTGAATATAAATAATTCAGCAGTGCATGATTATGGCAAAAACAGGCTGCTTCATCAGAGTCCCATTTCTCAGCCCTCCCTGCATTTAGCTGGGCCTGGGGGGCTAGATGTTGTCAAGACACTGTGAGGTCATTTCCAGTCTAAGGGAGTTAAGGAGCAGTTGTACTCTCTCTAGCCACCCCTCCCCCATCTCCTCTCCCACCTGGATACACAGAACTGTGTGTCCTGGGGCAGTGGCTCTCCAACCTGAGTGTGCGTGAGGACCTGTGGAAGGCTGTTAAAACAGAGGTTGCTGAGTCCTATCCCCAGTGTCCTTATTCAGCAAGCGTGGGTGGGATCCGAGAAACTGCAAGTCTTACAAATTCCCAAATATTGCTGATGCTACAAGTTTGGGGGCCAGAGAGTGGGACCCCTGCCCTATGGTAACACCCTAGTAAAACACTGACTGCAGTTATACTCCTCGGGGGGCATTTTAAGCATAGTGATACCCAAGCTGCAATTCAAGCCAGTGAAATCAGACTCTCCCAGGTGCAAGGCCTGTGTAGTAGCCTTTGGAAAGCTCCTCAGGTAATTGCAAAGTGCAGTTAAAACAGAACCCATTGCTCAAGTTGGAGCCTTAAGATGGGAGGAGCATCGGTTCCTAAATCACTAAGCAGAAGAAAGCAGCCTGTCAGTGAGACATAGCTACCTTGGATTACTATGTGAGCAAGAAGTAAATTTCTTTTGTGTTAGGCTGCTGAAATTCTGACATGGCTTATTATCATGGATGGCATCATGTTAACCAATACTGTAATGTTAACTTCTAAGGACAATCTTTCAAACATTTCCTTTTTACCTCCTGTCTTGCTCTACTCTGAAAGTACTGAGCTGATTGCTCCAAGACAACTTATTGATCCCAATATTTTATAGTTAGAATTTTGGTAGAAATAAGGTTATAGGTATACCTACAGGTATAGGTTCATCCTATATAGGCTTATACCTAGAGACATAAGCATAGTCTCTTTTTCTCTCCTTCTTCCTTGTGGTCAGTAGGGCAGGGCAACCTGAGTATATTCTCTCCCACCCTCTCCTCATCCATTCACTTCTTCTCTCTTTGGACACATATCCTCCTACCCTGAAGCAGATTCAGAGTCTGATCCAGTCACCAGGGAGTGCCCATAATGGTGTTGCTCGTGCTAAGTCTCAAGCCAAAATGTATCCAACTTTCTGTGCTTGGCTCTCCCAGAAAGGGAAGGTCTAAGTCAACCAAATCATACCTACTTTCTCAGCTTAAGTTACTTGACCTAACTCCAAAATTCGGCTTTGCTTCCTCCTGTAAGCAAAATAAGCCTGCTCTAAGCAATCTGCCAATTCAGAATCATTGCTTTCCAAATCCTCCCTCTCCATCCTCTATGAACTCAACTATAACTCTGTGGCAGAGCTGGATGATGGTGACTCCGTAGGCAGGGTCATTTTAGAGGTTAATCTAGAAGGGATCGCCCTGCTAAGTCAATAAAATCTTTAAAATTTACTCAGTTGAATTTTTGTCCCACACAGAACTTGCGTTGCCAGGACTAAATATTTTCTGGGTTAACATGGCGACATCTCACCTTCCCTTTTCTGATATACACTGAAAACTAAAAATGATAAACAAACCAAAGTAACAACCACAAAAATCTGACCTAATACAGTAAGTCTCACTTAACAAACTAGGTTTGTATCATCAACTTTTAACCAAACATTAAAGGAAAAGACATTTGGTGAGTGCCTGTTATACATATCAGCCAGTGCCAGAGGACATGAAACTGGAAAACCAGACTGGTAATATCTAATAAATGGGTTTGAGTAATGAGAAGCAAGAATGTGATGTCCACCCTTACTCTTCTGGAATTGCATTATAATTTTGAGCCAAAACGCTCTTTAAAAAATAAAGTTACTTGTTGCCTAGGGCACTACTATAGAGATGCAGTAGGTTAAGGCCAAAATAGGATTCAGATTTGTCTGAGTCCCTTGATCAGATGTCTTCATATATCATTCCTTAGCTGGAAAGATGGTATAACTGAGATGATAACACAAGACACGGTGACCAGAAACAGACACAGATGACTTTTATTGAGGAATCAATCCATGTCTGAGTTCACTTTAAGGCAGACCCAGCAATCACTTGAGTAACACACTGGACAGATTTTCCCCCTATAAAAATGTCAGTTTGAGATGGAGGGGAATGGAAAAAGCTAATGGCTCTAAAAGCATACTTTGCAGTTCTGCTGTCTCATGGTAAATATGAAAAGACACAAAACCCTCAGGCAAGAATCATCTTCCTATGAAGGGCTTCACAGCTCAAGGGCTGTGAACTTCTGGAAGCTTCTCTCAACTTTCCCCAGTGGGAAATAAACAACTCTTTCATCATTGCAAGAAACAAAAGATACAACCCATGTTATACAAGCCCAAGGAAAATGTATTGAATCACTTAATAGAGTCTCTGAAAGCAGGTCTTGATTCAGACATGGAATGTTATCCTCAAGATCCAGTGTCAAATCCACTCCATGACATCAACAATGTAGATGCCTTTGGGGACTCGATCCCAGCAAGGGAAATGGAAGCAAAAGAAAACAATTGGGACTACATCAAATTAAAGAGATTTTGCATAGTGAAAGAAAATATCAGTGGACAAAAATATTGACTAGGAGAAAGCCATTTGTACAACACATCTCCAATAAATATCCAAGGTGTACTAAGAATTTGTTCAATTTAACAAACAAACAAACAAAAACCCAGTTTAAAAGTGGGCAGAAGACAATCTAAATAGACACTTTTCCAAAGAGGATATGCAGATGACCAATAGATAAATTAAAAAAGTTCATTATCACTTCTTATTCGGGAAATGCAAATCAAAACTACAATGAAGAGTTATCTCACACCTGTGAGAAAGACTTTCATCAAAAAAAAAAAAAATGGCTAACAAGTGCTGGGGAGGATGTGGAGAGAGGAGCCTTATACACTTGGTGAGCATATAAATTGGTACAGCCATTTTGGAAAATGGTGTGGAACTTGCTCAAAAAGCTAAAAATAGAACCACCTTATGATCTAGTAATCTGATTTCTGTCTATCTATCTGAAGAATATGAAATCATCAGCTGGAAGAGGTATGTGCCTCACAAAGTATGTTGCAGCATTATTTACATGTGCTAAACTATGGAAACAAAATAAATGCCCTTTCATGATCGGATAAAGAAGCTGTGGTCTAGCTACACAATGGATTATTGCTCAGCTATTCAGAAAGAAAAAAAAAATGTGCCTTTTGCCACAAAATGTAAAGCACTCAAGGTAATTATGCAAAGTAGAAAAATCAAGATAAATAATAGATGATCTCATCTACATGTGAAACATAAGGAAACAAAGCAAATAAACAGACAAAACAAAAATAAAAACAAACTTGTGAATGTTAAAAACCACCATGTGGTTACCAGAGGTGGAGAGGGTAGAAGGTGGAAGTAAAGGTGATGGGGTCTAATACACAGTGGTGAGTATTTTATTGTTATTTTACAAAAAAAGACAATGAAAGGGAATAAGAAAAAAGATTCAGTGTTTATCTTGTCCTCTTCCTAGTCTGACCATACTCCTAGACAGGTGATTTCTGTGGCAATATAGTCACAACCTATACAGTTTCATTCAATTCTAGCACAGACACTGTTAGGGGGAAATGATATCTTGAACAAAGTCTACAGATGTAGGTTTTATGGACTCAACCCCCTACTCCAGTCACTGAAACTACAACTCCCAGAAACACCAAAGGGAGGACTGGAGGACCCAAGGGCAGAGATAAGCAACCATTTTGATACTTTTGGGGATATATATGAGGGAGCCATGTTGAGCAGGCTCTCTCTCTCTCTCTCTCTCTCTCTCTCTCTCTCTCTCTCTCT
>NW_004567116.1:15574244-15585075 GCF_000260355.1 Condylura cristata | reverse complement strand
CTCCCTTGGCCTCAAGCTGGTGGCTGGTCACTTGGCTCTTGATCAGCTTTCACTGTCCTATTGGGCTTCCAAGTCAATGGAACTGGTAGGACACTTAGTTAGCTTTTATCTCTCTCTATCTTTCTCTCTTTTTCCCTGGGTTGTTCTTTTCTTCCCCCTTTGTAAATAAACCCATTGTTGACCTTTTTGTGTATGCCTGCAGAACAACCGAATCTTAAGCGAACAGGTGATGACCCACAGACAGGCAACCCAGTTCACTTTGGGTTGCCCTGTAACAATACAAGAGTCTTCCCAGAATTCCCAGCAGAATTTCATCGCCTCTCTAATTGGCTATAGTAAGTCATATGATTTCTAATGAACCAATCATTGGAGACCACAAGAATCCACTGCATTGACTAGTTTAGGCCAAATCACTTAACCCACTTCTGAACCCAGGGGTCTAACGCTGCTGGAACCACACAGGATTAAGAGAAGGTGGTAGAATTCTCCCAAGAAGCAGAATTGGATTCCCAGCAACCTAAAAGTTACCAATATCCATCATGGTGTCCTAACTTTCAGGGGTCAGCCTCAGAAAATTCTATGTTAAGTGACTCCCCAGAGAAACAATCCAGTAAGCACAGTTGATTTCCTACACAGCTTTTGCAGCAACTGTGATAAAGGGGAACAATAGAAGGGGAAAGGAGGAGGCAAGAATGTCTGAAGAAAAAAAAAAAAAGAACTCAGGGACAAAGACCTCCTGAGAAGGGAGGAATGAGGCTGCTGGAAGGTGGGCTGTGTTATCCAATCTGGTCAGTCATTTCCCCAGGCAGAGCAGCCAGGGATACCACCCCTCCTTCCTTTCAGAGGGAGACCCCAGCAGTTGCTTCCTCCTCTTTGCCCTGGGCTGCTTCTCCCTCCACTCTCTTGACACACACATAGGTCCTTTTATGATGCTCCATGGAAACCAGTGATGGAATGAGTCAAAAGTGGTCAGAGGAACCATTGTTCAACCCTGTAAAATAACTGAACCCTTGTTAACTTGTTGCCAGCCTCCCATTTCTCCTGGAGAGCTCCCCATTGGATAGAGGCTGTAAACAGGAAACTTGAAACCCTCAGTCATCCTTTGTGTTACTTATTGTTTGTGGGCAGCTGCAGGAGATTCACCATCACAGAACTTGGGGGTAGGGAGAGGGAGTTGAATCCTAGTGGGGAGAGGTGAAGCATGTATTTCTAAGACTAAACACTCAGAGAAGAAACTCTGCTTCTTCAAAAGGAAGCCAGAAATGACATTTGGAGATGAGGAGAAAAGGCATTTTAAAACAGAATTGCAAGTTTGCTAAAGAGCCGACTTTACTTACACAATTGATGTGCCCTCACTCTGTGACTAGGGCAAAATGTTAAAATCCCTGAATTCCCTGTAGTAGAGTGAAGATGGACTTCCAGGACTGGGAATACTGAAGCTTTCCGGTAAAAGAAGGACATTGCAAGACAGGGTGTACTTCCAAACTCCTCCCAGATGTGACTCCTTTCTGGATCCCTCAATACCAAGAGGGCTCCCAATGAGGGCTGAGGACTAGGATTCTGGTGCCAGACTGTTGTGGTATGAATCCTAGCTCTCACACTCACTACTTGTGGGACTTGGGAAAAATCTGTAACATGGCAAGATAATATTACCCCGCCACTATGTAAAGGAACTTTACAACAATTCTCTGGTTCAGGGGCCAGTCCATGCGGCCCCAAGGAAGTGGCCCTGTGTCCTGGGAAAATTAATATAGAAACAGTGCAAGAGCTTCCTTTGCACAGGTCATTGTAACATGGCATGATAATAGTACCCCGCCTTGGGTTATTGTAATGTTAAGGTCACTATGTAAAGTGCTTACAACAATGACCAGCTTGCATCTGTTTTTTTACTATTGTTATTCCTAACTACAGAAATAAACATAGCAACTCAATGGAAGTATTGTCCTGTGTATTTTCTTTATTAACTTAACCAGGGGCACAGGGCAGCCTCCTTAGGGCTACATGGTCCCAGAGTCTACAGTTCCTTGAAGGTGGGGGGCCAGGAACTATTGGGTGTGTGGTCTAGGGCCCACCATTTCACTGTCATTCTGTATCCCTCCTATGTCTCTTACCAGGGTGATTAACAACTGCATTGTCTCTGAAACTTACCACAAAGCTATGTGCTCAACCTTTCATCTCAGAAGGTTTGTGGTGAGGAAACACAATCATCAAGTATCAGTACAGATCTTCAACTCTGGGTGATTTTCCATGATGAGAATGTGAGGCTGGGGACTGTATGTTTGTTCACCTCTGTATCTCAGGCTAGATCCAGGCAGCCCCTGGATTTGTTTATCGAGTGGGTAAATGGATGACTGGGTGAAATCAGCCATAACATCAGCCTCAAGGTCCAGGTTGCATCCTCCCAGTCTCATTATCTTAGCCCAGTCCTGTGGGTATTTTCAGCAGAAATCGTGGGTGTCCACTCTAACTCCTGGTGCCCAGTCACCCCTCTCTCCCTCACATGTCCAGAAAAACAAAGTATAGTGCAGTCTAAATCCATTCCCTGAGAGAAAAAAAAAAAAAGGTGTTCTTCAAATAAAAATAAAATCAAGCAATATTGTCTGTGAAATAGGCACTTTACTAAATGAAACATTTCTCATGATAGGGGCCAAATGGATTATTGGGTACATTTAATGAAGGTGTAATCTTCCAGGTGATTTGATTCTGTGTGATTTCTGTACTTTTTATTGCCTTGGGCTGTATTATACGTCATAGCTAACCAATAGCAACATAAATAATTATTTTCCATAGATGTGTGTATGTGTTCTCTATTGCTACTTACAAAGAGCCACAAATTTCACAACTTACTATCACAAAATTTATCAGCTTTTAGCTTCTGTGGGTCAGGAGTTCAGGTACAGGCTAGTTTGGCCTGGTCTCAGCAGGTTTATGTTGAAGAAGAAAAATTTACATCCCCAATCCCTACCTGAGTTCTCCTTGGGCTGGTCAAGTAATCAAGTTAAC
Source organism: Condylura cristata (assembly GCF_000260355.1). Taxonomy (NCBI): domain Eukaryota; kingdom Metazoa; phylum Chordata; class Mammalia; order Eulipotyphla; family Talpidae; genus Condylura; species Condylura cristata. Next base: position 15,582,072 of record NW_004567116.1, on the reverse strand, counting down.
ATCAGACAGAATAGAAGGAGGAAAAACCCTAATTGTGTATGGACAGGCAATCCACATAGATGTGTATTCAAAGATCAGTGAGATAAACTAGGGGTATATATCCTGAGCTAAGGAATGGGATGCGACATAGAAAGCCCTGATAAAAAATCCTAATTCTGAGTAATCCCCCAATTCTCATACAAGTAGGTAGATGAAGGAGTGGTAACATTTCTTGGGAGGCTACAGGGCTTCAATTGACTTCAACTAGAAATAATCCACAAGCCAAAGCAGTAGAAGGCATGTTCTGAACATCTTAGGGAAACCTGTCCTTCACTGATGTGAACGTGTTGGCCTGGTAACATCTGAGACTCGGTCCCTCTTTCAAGCTCACTGGTGGTTGGCATAATTCATCTTGCAGTTATGAGTGTTACAGGGCAACCCAGTTCACATTGGGACTTTGGGTCCTCACCTGAGAGCTCAAAGAGACTTATTAGATTCGACTGCAGGCACGCACAAAAGGTTATTTACAAGAGAAAGGGAAATGAATAACTCAGGGAAACAGAGAGAAAGATAAGTTGGTTTATGCATCCTACCAGTTCCATTGACCTGGAACCCCAGTAGCACACTGAGAGCTGGCAAAAAGTCAAGAGACAAGCCACGAGGCCAAGAGACCTCTGGAGCCCACAATGTCTGGCTTTATACCCATTCTTGCTGCTTAACTCCATCCTCAGATCCCAGTACGCTTCCCCTTGGTGATGCTGGGATTTGTAGTTCCCATGTGTAGGGTAGGGGTGGAGTCCACAAAACCTGTTAGTTCAGGACATCCTTTCCCCCTGATGTCCTTCAGCTCTCAGCCTCTAGCAGTCCCCTGCCACTCCCTCATATGGCTCTCTCTGCAACTGGACAACTTGCATCTGAGATCATCAGACTCCAGCATACTTCCTTGTCATTACTTCCTTCAAGAAGGATCTGCCACCTTTTAAGGGCTGTCTTGATTCTGACAGACCTAATCTGGGATAAAATCGGTCAGACTCCAGGACAATCTCCTTTTTGATTAATTTGAAATTTCAAACACTTAATTATTCCTGCAACACGCCTTCTCCTTTGTCATCTAATGTAACCTAGACCTCAGAGGAAATCACCCTACCTATAGTCCTTCCCATAGTCAAGAGGAGGGGGTTATAGAGGTGCGATGTGAACACAGGAAAGCAGGCATCTCAAAAATTCTGCATACCATGGTCTGCAAATGAATTTTGAAGATTGTCTCCACCATTGTCCCTCTGTCATTTTTGCATCTTTTTTTTTTTTTGTAGCTTTTCAATTTTACTTCTTGGGTTATGTTTTTTAAAATGATTTATTTATTCATGCATACAGAACAGGGGTACAGGCCAGAGGTGCAGGGGTGGTGAGGAGATTCACCAGAAACAGAGTGGGGAGCAGAACAGGCAAATCAATGAAGTACACTGCTGAGGGGAGCAGCAGGCAGGTCAGGAGAGATATGCTGTGCCATGTGGATCATGTCCAGGGCCAGGAATCAAACTCACACTTAAGTGGCTGCGGCCAGCTTGCATTGCTGTGCTGTATCGCACTGTGCCACCAGGGAGGACCGAAGTTCGGTTTTCTGTTATTGCTTATCTTGGATTTGGGAGAACAGGTTTGCACATTATTTTTTCATGTATGTTACATGTTTATATTTTGCATCTATTTTGATAAATAAAATAAAAAGAGTTACTTATTTATGCATATAAGAACTTGGATACAGGCCAGAGGTACAGGGGGTGAGAAGATTCACCAGAAATAGAGTGGGGAATAGAACAGGCAGATCTACCGAAACACACTGCTGAAGGGAGCATCAAGTGAGACAGGAGAGGTCATTGGCACCAGGTGGGTCAGATCCCTGGCTGGAGATCAAACTCAGGCCACAGTGGCTGGCCTGAGTTCCTTATTGCTGTGATTAACCACTTGCACCATCAGAGAGGCCCATTTTTGTATCTATTAAGCCAATTTCTTTCGGTCAGTACATGCAACTGCTTTTGACATTTCCTTTCAATCCTTTGTATTCTCTTACTGGCTCCTTAATTAATGAGTAATTTTTAAAAAGATCTTTGATATGTGTTCATTTTATATTTGTATGACTCATGATCTTTAAAGCTATTATAACATCACATTTATGTTAAGTCATTTCATACTTTTTCTTCAAAACAATGGATGTGTTCTTTACTTTTTACATGTATAATTAAAGGATTCTTTCTCTTTGCCAGAAATTTCCCCAGAGAAGTATTCAGTTAAACCTCTTGAGACCTAATAGTAGTATTTGTTGCTTTGAAATGATGGTGTTTGTAGCTTTTATAGATCTCTCCTTAAGTTGTGAAAGCCCATATGGATATCACAACACTGTTGCTTTGGCTTTAGAGAGGAGATGATATCAGTCCCAACTCACTGCTTCTAGGTTAACTTTCTTTTGAAAAACAAAAATACCAAAGGATTATGTTGACATTTTCTCTTGGAATCCTGGGATTCCAGGATTATTACACTATTGGGATGAATAGAGGGTTTTCTCTTTTGTCTTCAAAATTGTATCTTTTTATGATCATTAGCAGTTGGGGGAAAATCAGTAGAATTAGACACGGCCTATCTGTGTATGCACCGTGCTTAACACGGTGCTTGTACACAGTAGGTGATGATTAAACAGTAGCCTTTTGTTTCCTTTCCAGCTGAACGGAGAGGCGTGAGAAGAATAAACAGAAAGGTTTCGTGAGTCTGTCTCAGGATCAAGCTCCTTGAAGGCAGGGCAAGACCTTCAAAAATGATATGGTTCATCACCTAGCCCTGTTTACATTCCTGAGCAAAGCAAAATATTGCTTCTGCCAGAGAAGCAAATGAAAACCTAATACTAGTCAAATAACACACAACATCATCATTACCTGTCTTCCCCCAGTCAGCTAACTAAAGTATGTTTACACTGTTGGGCATGCAAAATTAAGCTACATAACATGCTGCAAAGTGGAAGGAACAATTTGATTAAGTCTAGGGATGCAGTGATTGCGTTTTCCTTACCTTTCTCCAGTCAAGACCCATGGTAACCTGACAATTATTATCAACCAGCTTCCCTGCCCATTGAAGTTCCAAAGACAATGGTCCAGTCTTTACAGCTGGTCCCCCCAGCTCACCCCCAAGTGAGCTCTCCACTTCTCTCTCTCTCTCTCTGCTTCTGGCTTCAAAGACACAGAGCTTTCAAGCTATCACCAGCCACTGCGGCATGAGTTCCTTCTCCTGCCAGGGAGCTGACACACATGGTGCAGCAGACCTCTCCTGTCTTGCCCACTGTTCCCCTCAGCAGTGTTTTTCAGTACATCTGCCTGTTCTAAGCTCTCCACTTGGTCTCTGGTGAATCCTCTCACCCCCTACACCTCTAACATACACTTCAGTTCTTGTATGCATAAATAAATAAATCTTTTTTAAAAATCAATGGCTGTCCTGTCCTAGTTCTTGCCTCCAAAGTCATTAACAAATATTGAGCATAGCTATTTCAGCAAGGTGTGTCCTGAAAACTCACCTGGCTTCCTCTCTCCATTTCTCAGTACTCCATGGTAAGGATGAAACAACAAGCTAATTTAGAAAAGCACTGAAGAGGGGGTGTAAGGTGGCGGTAAGGAAGTGTAACTTGAATGTAAAACCTGAAAGGCATTCACATGTGAGCATACAAATCTTGGAAATTGCTTCCGAATCCACTGTTGTAGGTTACGTTACCAACTAACTGTATTGATTATTTTTATGCAATTTATTTGTTACAATTTCTGCTAATGGACACTTCAGGATCATCTTCTGCATTTAATGTATATAATACTCATCGATCAGGTTGTTGGCTTATTGGTTATTCACTTTGCTGCCAAATGATTCTCTATGATTGGTTTTTTCATTACACATTTTTATTCCAGGAGCAGCTGCTATTGTGTCCCATTACACTAATGGAAATTATTGATATGGAAATTACTAGGCACTGAGCTTAAGAATTCTATGATACACAATCCCATTGCATTTCTTCTTCAAGTTGTAGAACTGTTCTGGTATAATTATCTGTACATATTGACATGTTGGTGAAACTGGTTAATTAATATCGTTCAAAACAAAAGAACAGAAAAATCATCTTCAGAAAGGAAAGGAAGCACTAAATATTTTGCACAGCTATGTATTCTTTGATAAAAATAAAGTAGCAAATTCGATGTTAATATTTAACACTTTGTGTTGAAAATCAGTTAACAAACTTAAATACAAGAGTGTTTTGCTTATAGTTGTTGTAAACATGCCCATGTTACAGATGGGAAAGGTGGCCTCAAGGTGCCTGATATCTGCTTGTAACTTCCAATATGGTAACCATGAACCACATGTGGCTGCTGAGCACATGAAATACGGCCACTCAATGGAGATGTGCTGTAGTGATAAAATATATACCAATTTTTGAAGACTTAGTATAAAAGAAAGAGTCTAAAATACCCCATAATTATTTTTATTGATTGATGCTGAAATGATAATATTCTGTGTAGTCCATAATAATAAAATCCATTATTGAAATGAATTTCACCTCTTTCCCTTTTTTAGTATAGCTACTAGAAGATATTAAATTATATATGTGGTTTCAACTGTTACTTCCATTGGACAGCACTAGCTAGCACTGGCCTAGCACAAGTCCTACTTAAGTGATGTCTACCCCAGGGCTATTCAATATGTAGCAACTAGCCACACAAGTAAATTTAAATATAAATCACTTAAGCTAGATGCAATTTAAAAATCAGCTCTCACTGTACCTGTCACATGCCAAGTGCTATTGTCATATGTGAGTAGGAGGCCACCATTCTGCACAACACAGACAAAGACTGACATCTCCCCCAAAATTTCTATTGGAAAGTCTAGCGCATCACTAAGCAAGCATTGGAGTGAGAAGGCCTCTGCTAAGTCATTGTCCACTGAGACTTTAATGAAATGCCGTGAAAATAAATGTGTCAGCTTAAAGATAAAACCATGCACAGAGAGAGAGCTGGCAATGGTGGTTATTAAATGAGAGATCCATCCTTGGACTGCACGGAACATAGCTTAGAGAAGATATTTCTCCATTGGGATAACTACCTAATTTTGATGGACAGAAAAGATATAAATCAGGTTGAAAAACTGGAAGCATTTAGGATGTTTGAGCAAGTTTAGTGAACAAAACTTTCCATGTCAGTAGGTGTCCTAAGAATTGGAACAAGGAAATGGAGGTCTGTGGTTTATCTAGCTTGGGCTACCACCCAATGATTATGAGAATAATGAGAACTGTGTGTTTGCTTAGGGTTAGGGGGCTGTGGGATGAGAAGGTCACTGATCTTAAAAATAAGCACGTAAGGGGAAATTTCTATAATGTTGCGTCAAAATCATTCTTAAACCAACAACCTCAGAATTAGGTGATTCATTTCTTCAGTGTTCATCTTTTCCCTAATTCATAGAAAGTTCAGGCGGATTTGGAAAATGATGGGGAAGAAGTTATGGGGACAGAGCGTTTCTTGTTTTCTTTCTTGGGCAAACTTCTTTTTTATGATGGCCGGAGTCCAACACTCTTATTTGAACAGATTTATAGTGGATCACCTCTAGGTTTATTGTGTTTGTCCAGAAGTGAAGCTACCAAGGGAATCATCCCTTACAGAGTCACCTGAAAGTTTTTTTTTTTATTGTCCTCAATTTTCTTTCTTTTTTTTTTTTTTTAAAGATTTTTTTTATTTATTTGTACATACAGAACTGGGGTACAGGCCAGAGGCTCAGGGGCGGTGAGAGGCTTCACCAGAGACAGAGTGGGGAGCAGAACAGGCAGATCGACGAAGTACACTGCTGAGGGGAGCAGCGGGCGGGTCAGGAGAGGTCTGCCGCGCCATGTGGTCACCTCGGGGGCAGGCAGGAATCGAACTCATGTGGAAGTGGCTTTAGCTTCTCAAAGCAGTGCTTTAACCCGCTGTGCCACCAGGGAGGGCCTATTGTCCTCAATTTTCATGGGAAGAAGTGGAGGCTTTTTTTGCTGGCTAAGTCCACTCTTCAAGGTCACCAGGTGGTGACAAAAGGTGAACTTAAACCCAGGTCTCCCTGAAGCCCAAATCTTTGTTACCTGTGTCAGGCACCCAGGTCACCACAATAGGATGCCTGTCCCCTAGCATCAATGTGGGTGCAAGTGACTTCATACAGTATCAGTTCTGAGGAGTAGGATTTAGGCTCCAGTGTCTCCCAGGGCAGGAGTGCAGAGGCTAAGAATCTTTGTTTTGTCACTGATAAATGATCTGCAGGCTCTTAATCCTCATTCCTTATTCCTTATTTGTAAAGCTGTTGGCATATTTGCACTGAGCCAATCGCTTTCTCTGCCAGCTTAGTCTCACATGGCAGTTTGGGATTTTTTTTCCCTCTAAGATTTTATAAAGCTGAGTGTAAAACGGGAATGTTTTCATAAATGCTTAAGCATCTTTAGTGAAGCTAATTTATAGAATTTAAATGTTCCTCTTTGCAGTTTAAGACCAGCTTCCTCCACAGTGGGGGTCTGGGACTTGGAAACAGGAATCTGCTCTGTGTCATTGTTCATGCTCCATAATAAAAACTTAAATGGCCTAAAAAGTATGACCAAGAGAGAAGTCTTTAGGCCTTCTTTCCTCTCAGTTTGAATGATGGCGAGGAACAGAAAAATCAGATGCTTCCAGACGCTTCTCTTGGCTTTTTCTTCCTGCTGGAGCCAGGAAGTCCCACCTGGTAGCTCTGGGGTGACTCAGGCCACAGAGCAGGGAGGTGCCGGGCATGATACCAGCAAGGTACTCGGGTCATCTTTGCCAGCAACTTAAGGCACAGCCCTGCCCCTGGGAAGCGCCCTGGGAATGTAATGAATGGCCTGGTGCTTTAGCCAGTCAGCCAGACGCTTTCTCTCAGCCCAAGTCTGCTGCCAGACTCCTGACTAAGGTATTTTTTGAGTTTCTTTCTGTTTCTATTTTATGTCCCTATCCTTGTTTTAGTGTCTGTTTTTGCTTCCAAGTTATGAGATGGCATGAAATCCGCCTTCTTTTCTCTTCTCATATGGAACCAGGTGGCATGTATATACATAAACAAATTTTGGATATGTCAAAACAGGAGGTCCTTTTCCTCCTTCTAAACTATGGTTTTAGGATACTCTGGTTTTGCCCTTTGCTCCCTAACCGGTACCAGCTCCCAAAGTTGCTAAATCTCTGAATGGATGACTTTTCCAAAAAAAGTACAAACAAAACGGTGTATAGCTGACACCATCCTTGTCTTCAGATCAAGAAATTATGGGCACTGTGTAATAATAGAATGACTACAAGAACTAACATGTAATATGTGCTTATGATGTACAAGCTGCTGTGTAACAGATACCTCATCTCAATTCTCACAACAGCCCCGAGACAAGTACTGTAATCATCTGTCCTAGTTTGCAGATGAGAAAAGGGAGCTCAGGAAGATTCTGTACCTTACCCAAGGCCACATGGCTTGAAATGCCTGGCAAGGTGAGTACCCTATCCATGACACAGGAGTCTCCTGTGCTTCACCAAGCAGAAATTCAACTGTCCGGGTTACCCTGATGGAACAGAAAGCTGAGCGCCAGTCTGCCTCTAGGCTAACACACAAGAAGACCGAAGAAACCCACACATTTCTTTTTATTCATGCATACATTCATTCATTCATTTATCTATCTATCTATCTATCTATCTATCTATCTATCTATCTATCTATCTATCTACCTACCTACCTACCTACCTACCTACCTACCTACCTATCTTATCTATCTATCTATCTATCTATCTATCTATCTATCTATCTATCTATCTATCTA
>NW_004567116.1:15557579-15574144 GCF_000260355.1 Condylura cristata | reverse complement strand
CTATCTATCTATCTATCATCTATCTATCTATCTATCTATCTATCTATCTATCTATCTATCTATCTATCTATCTATCTCTAGGCATGCAGAACTGGGGTAAAGGCTAGAGGTGCAGGAGTGGCTAGAGGATTTACCAGAGATAGAGCAGGGGCCAGGACATGCAGATCAATGAAGTACATTGCTGAGGGGAGCAGCAGGTGGGTCAGGAGATGTCTGCCGCGCCATGGGGGTCACCTCCAGGGTAGGGGATCGAACTCACACTGAAGTGGCTGCGGCCAGCTTGCAGTGCTGTGTCCTAACTCTTTGTGCCACGAGGGAAGGCCACCCAGGTATTTCTTATGTGCATGGCAGTGTATTTGAAAACCATTGCAGCAGTCCCAGGAAAGATGGTTTTGCTATAAACAATCTCAAGGACTTTGTGAACTTAGGAGAGTAAAGCTTCCTTTCTTCCTGTTTCTTGTAAAATTCAGAGTGGAGACCCAAGTTGGATGGGCACAAAGTGTGTGTGTAGTTGCTTCAGGTGACAGTTCCTCTTGAGTCCAACCTCTGGGTCATTCCAGCTCAGGCACCAGGCTTGTGAGGGAAGAAACCTCTAGCTGATAACTGTCCGTCACCGCCAGCTGTCTTATGTTCCAGGAAAGGCCCCAGACATCACAGATATTAATTGTCCCACCATGTCCACTGAAGTCCTGGCCCACAGAATGCATGAGCCTATTAAAATGGTTGATATTTTCAGGCTGGCTGTTTAGGAAGCAATAGGTAACCATCGTGCACATACTAGATTTGCATATGAAGCAGAGTGTTCTTTTCATGCACTCCACAAATATTTACTGAACACCTATCAGGAGCCAGACATTATTCTGGGCATATATCAGTACAGAAAAAAGATAGACATGCCTATGTCTATGCCTCTATGCTGTCCTCATAGGGTTTATATTCTGAAACAGGATAGCTGCTGGATTTAAATATGGTTTTCTACACGCAAAGACAGTGTTCGCTAATTCTAGAAAATGTTAGATGTACACAAAAGGTTTAGCAAATGCAAAAATATAGTCATCATCATTCAAAAGTAATAGGCTATTACTCTATTGCATCATCTTATGTACAAATGCACACACCCTTTCAAGCTGGAGTCATATTATATGCTCAGGCTCACATTTAGAGGGTATTACATACTACAATGGACTGCTGTAAAAATAAAGCCTATCCAAAACCATGTGGCTTATAAATACCAAAAATATAGTTCTCACAGTTATGGAGCTGGAGGTTTCGTATCTGGTGAGACCCCAGTTTCTGATTCATAGAAGATATCTTTTTGCTGTTTCCTCACATGGTGGAAGGGCCAGGGAGTCTAGGTTCCTTCTCTAAGAGTGCTAATCCCATCCAGGAGGGCTCCACCATGAGGAGCTAATCCATCACCTTCAAATCCCCCACCTCCAATTACTCTTCCCTTGGTGGTTTGGATTCTCACATATGAATTTAGGAGAGACACAGATATTGAGACTAGAGCACAAACTTTTCCTATTTCCCCAAAATAGGATGTTTAATGGCTGCACATGGCACTCGCCTGCAGCAGGACCAGATATTTAACTATTCTGCTATTATTTTGCATTTCCTTCTGATCAGCAGTGTCTTGAAGAACCGCATGGCCATGAATCTTGGACTGCTTCTCTTGTGAGTTGCTTGGAATATAATTAGAGAAGTGGGATTTCTGGTTCAGAGGGTATGTAAATGTTCAAGTTTGGATAAATATTTCCAGGTTGCTTTCCAGAAAGTTAGTACCAATTTACATTCTCACCTGTGGTCTGTGAGCTGCCTCTCTGCTGCTCTTGCCAATATTCAGTATTAGAATGTTTCTAATCTTTGCCAATTTGTTACATTAAAGAGTGAGGCTGGTTCACCGCCTACGTTGCTCAATAATTATTGGGATTTGCCTAAACTTGAGTTTTAATCCTAGCTCTGGCACCTTCTAACAAAATATGTAACCTTTCTAAGCCTCAGTTTTCCTTCTGTCAGGTGGTAATACTTAGTCTGACGTCTTGGGATATTGGGTGGATTAAGTATGTTCAAGTTCATAAAGGTGTTTAACACTGGGCTCGTCACAGAACAAGTAAATGGTAGCAGTTATTATGGGTGTGACAAGTCAAAGAAATATCAACACATGCCTACTTCAGTCATTTCCTCCCTTGATGTCTTAAAAAAGATTGTTTTTGTTCCATATTATTTCTCTCCCTTTTCTCTCCCAAGGGTTACTGCCCCTTGGGGTGGATGTGAAGGGGAGAGTGGTTGTGCATTAGAGTTAGGAGAAGTGAGAGAGAAGTGTCCACTGTTTAGGGACAGGCCACCCCAAACTCAGTGGCAAACACCAAAGGATCCCCTCCCACACATGGGTCTGCTGTTGGCTACAAGCAGATGACAGCGGCTGGGCTCACTCAGCCAAGTGGTTCTGCGTTGCATTGTGTGCGACTGGGCTGGGTCCCAGGCTGTCACCTTGACCTGAAGCCCATATAGAATGAGCAGAAGTGACCTCAGGCATGTTCTCATGGTAGGTTGCCTGACCAAAAGAGGTTCAACCCAAACGCACAGGCCAATGTAAGGCCTCCACTCCATTGCATTTGCTAATGCTCCCCTGGCCATAGCAAGCCTGATGGCCTAACCCCACATCAATGGGGTGGGAGGTCTCTGCCCCCCACAGTGGGAGGGAGAGGAGGCAGGAAGAACGAGGTTATACGTTAAGCAAATTATCATAATGTTTCCATGACATTGCAAGTGCAGGCACTAGACAGCATAAGATATACCAGCATAAGGGAGAAAAGAAAAGTGATTATGACACAGTGGATAGGCCTGAAATTTAAAAAGTCAGAATCCTTTTCATTTCTGAAAGCCACCAGTTGAGTACTTGTCATTTACCTCTACTTAGCTTGAACTGGTACTTCTTTGGACAGCTCTAATGGGTGTAATGGCTTGGGCGCATTGTGTAATGGACACTATATCTGTCTTTTCTACTACCACAAACCTGCAGTCTTCCTCTTTGGACATCTTAGGCCTTTCAAGTATTTCCTGATGGTTCTATTTCTTTTTCTTTGCTAGTAGAAAAGTAAGAATAATGGCTTCTTAATTGTGATTTGCCAAGAAGAGGTGGGGTCCCCACAGCTGTCTTGGCCCTGCCTCATTTAAAGTAGGACGGGCATCAAGCTTGGGAAAATCTGGTTAGAAAGACCCAGGGATAAAGGAAAAGAGCAGCCAGCTGGTCAGAGAAATATCTTGGAGCTCCAAACTTAAGTACAGAATAATTCTGTGAAATCAAATTGACAGTGAACACAGGGCATGCCATTGATAAAACAGAGTTGAAAGAGCATTAGTGAGACAGACTCTGTCATTTTAGCAGACTTTATCTTCTGGGTAAAACCTTCCTCTCTCAGGCCTCCCTGGCGGCCTAGGGGCTTAGTCTCAATGCTCTCACCACAATGGCCTGAGTTTGACCCTGAGCCAGGGAGCTGATCCACATGGCGCTGCAGACCTCTCCTGTCTCGCTTGCTGCTCCCCTCAACAATGTATTTCAGCAGATCTTCCTGTTTTGCTCCCTACACTGTTTCTGGTGAATCCTCTCACAGCCCCACCCCCTTACCTCTGGCCTAAAACCCCAGTTCTTCTACACACACACACACACACACACTATTATACACACACACATACAACAAAACCTCCCCCTCTCTTGGAGACCCTTTACCCGGAACCTGACAGACTGACACCTCTAGTTTTGGCTTTGCTCACCTCGACGGAGGTCTGGCACATCTCAGCATAACATTGCCCCACTTTTCCAACTTGTCAGTGAATTCACCCAAATTTTGCATTTCATTCAGTCTGATTATAGGTAGACAAGCTGATGTAGATATATCAGTTCACTCTCTCTAATAAATGTTGTCGGTCTTTCATGTTATCCAAAACCATTTTTGGCTAGCTTTAGAGGAAACAATGTCCTCATCTTCTTAAAAACCAAAAAACCCAAGCCAAGAAGAATCATAAACCATTTAAAGAATTAAACTAAGTATTTGGTCCTCAGTCTTCCTAGAGCCATGGTGTGGGGCATCAGGAACCTCAATATTCATTGTATTTTGTCTGGAGTAATGGATGATACATGCATTTAAAGAGATATATATATATATCTAAGGGTGGGGGAGGGGCCAGAACAGGGGAGGGAAGAGCACAGAGAATGGAGATAGGACACAGATGCTGTGGTGGGGGGAGAACTTCTGGGGTCACACCTGAGGGGAGAAATCAAATACTGCCCCCAAACTAACAATGATGTAAGAAAGTTAATTAATTTTAAAAATGGGGGGAAAAGATGTATGTATATTTAAGTATTAAAGAAAAAGGAATTATCTGTATTGTCTCCTTGAGTCACTAGAAGGCATTTTTTCAGAGTTTTCAAACCATCTACGGTTAGCTGTCATTCTACTTTTCACAGAAAGGAGGGAGTATGTATATGAAATCATCCCTAATGTGTGGTTCTCTCGCACTCATACCCCAGCCGCCAGGGGTCACTTTCCCCCCCTGAACTACCAGTTGTGGCAATATTTTCGCATTTAAAAGCTTAGACTCAGGCGTTGGATAGCACAGGTTTGAAGCTTCAGCCATTTCCTGGCTCTGTGACCTTTAACAATGTACTTTATCTTCCCCTATCTTTTTCTTCTTCTGGAGATAGGAACCATAATAGGACAGACTTGCAGAATGTAAGGGCCTGCCCAGGGCAGTTTCTGTGCTCCGCCCACATGCGGTTAGAGCTGTGGGCAACTCCCCTCACCAGTGTCTGCAGAGTCATCTGGTCAGTCTTGGAGTTTTTCAAAGTGGGGCCAACTAGGACCTGCAGAGATTTCACCCCATGGCCGGTGGGGATGCGTGGATAAAAATCTTATTCACATGGGCCCTCCCTGGTGGCACAACGGATTAGGACAGAGCACTGTAAGCTAGTGGCAGCCGCTTCAGTGTGAGTTCCATCCCCCGCCGGGGAGCAGCAGAACTCTCCTGCCAGACCCACTACTCCCCTCAGCAGTGTACGTCGTCATCAAGCAGCCTGCTCTGCTCCCCACTCTGTCTCTGGTGAATCCTCTCACCACACCTGCACCGCTGGCTTGTGCCCCAGCTCTGTATGCATACATATATATGTACATACATCTTTTTAAAAAGGCTTTAAAAAAAAAAAAACCATTCCTGCAAATTAAAACCACAATGAGATACCACCTCACCCCAGTGAGAATGGCACATCTTAAAAAAACTAGCAACAACAAATGTCGGCAAGGATGAGACGAAAATGGAACTCTCCTGTACTGCCAGTGGGAATGCAAACTAGTACAACCACTATGGAAAACTGTTTGGAGGTCCTCAAACTGCTAAACATGGAGCTTCCTTATGACCCAGAAACACCACTCCTAGGTATCTACCCAAAAGACACAAAAACACTGATTCAAAAAGACACCTGCACCCCCATGTTTATTGCTGCTTTATTTACTATTGGAAAGACATGGAAACAGCCCAAATGCCCAAAAGTAGGTGACTGAATTAAAAAGATATGGTACATATACACAATGAAATATTACTCAGCAACCAAAAAAAATAAGCACATGCCTTTTACAGCAACATGGATGGAGCTGGAAAATAAGTGAAATAAGCCAGAAAGAAAAGGAAAAATACCAGATGGTTTCACTTATAGCAGGAGTATAATGGACCAGGAGAAAAAATAATAGTAATAATGAACAGCTATATACCAGAGACATTTTATAGGGGTGGAGTAGGGAATGGGATCAAAAATGGGGGGGCGGGGTGGGGAGAGTAATGCACTAGACTATGATGATGGCACATGGGTGATTTGGTGATGGGAAGCCCACGGGGATTGCAACTGAGATGGAAAAAAAGCACAAAATGATATAAAAATAAATTATTATATTATTATTATTTTTTTTAAAGCCCATTCTCCAGTTCAGAGGGCTTATTTGAGGCATGGTCCTGTGGAGCCCAGAGGCTGAGCCTCAGTTGCCCACAGCATTAAGCAACTCAACTAGTGCACCTTTGGTTGACTTTTCTCTGCTGCATGCCACCATCTTCAGCTGCCATATTGGCTATGATCCTGGATATCCTTGAAGCAAATGCCTGACACCCAAGTCCTTGCTCAAACTCTGATGGAGAGCAGGGGAAAGTCCCAGCTCCCAACTGACAGGACTTTCAATAAACATTTGCTATTACTACTTTGTGAAAGAAATTTTCTATTTTTGGAAGACCAGTTTTGAAACCAATATTCAAGAGGCATGTTAAGACTTCTTTTCCTCATTTCCTATTTATTTAAATTGAAAAATACACAAACAGATAAATGTTGCTTCATATAGTCACATAGTTAACAAATCCTGTGAAATCAGAATGTCCCTCCCCAAACGAAAACTTGTGGTTTCTGTAACTTCTTTTCCTTTCTTGCCACTTCTCAGCCTAGATCAGCCTCATGGACTTGATCTTGGTAACTTCGCTAGCTGTCAGAAGACAGGGTCTGACCCTTATCCATCTTTCCCACCTACTGTTGCACCTAACCAAGGACCCTGCTTATTGAGGGCATGCAGTGAATATTTTGATAATGAATGATAAACGGATGGAAGAAAATAGAGTCAAGAAGACCTCCAAAAATGACTGCCCAAATCAGTCTTCCCATCCACAGGGTTCTGGATCTGTCTGTACTTATCTGTCTGATGAGCTTTCCTACTCACACATGAAAATTGTGCTACTAATCTATTCCCAAAGGACATGTGCTTGATAAAGAGTGGGTGACTGAATGAAGAAATAAATGAATGACTGCTAGTTATGTTCTATTTTGTAGCAGTTCCGATCAGAAATTATACTTGTAAGGTGAGGGCCATCCATCAGCTGGCGCTTGGCCAGCTGCTGTGTCAAGTTTCTTTTTTTTTCCCATTGATATGTGGCCACTGGGTGAGCTAGACACCCAGGGGAGCAGGGCAGCTGGCTGGTGTGGGAAGCCAGAGTTCTTGCCCAGCTGGCCCAGCTGTATTTTATCATTTTATCTCACTGGTGTTTCATCATTTCAACTACTGGTCATCTGTACTGGTGCATGTTGCTGACTGTCAAGCCCCCATTTTCAAAACTCGTTTTAGGGGCTCCAAATTCTTTTACCCAGTTCCTTTTTGATCCCACATACTGGTATTGGCAAGAAAATGTTGGATGAATATTCTAGCCAGTGACCATGGAAACTTTTCCCCCTTCCGTGCAAAGCCAACTGGCCCACACCAGTATCAACCTCAACTTTGGTCTCATTGGCACCATGCTGTGAGATTGGAGCCAGCTGCCCTGCGTGCACTGCTTCTAGCATTACCACAGCCTGATCTTTTCCACCTTGGAAACGTTCATTGTCAGGACTCTGGACTTGCTGTGTGGCCAGGTTCACGGTAATGTGGTAGGGAGCTGAACATTTTGGGGGTGTTGGCACACCTCTTCAGATGGCTAGAGTGGGGCCACATCCTTCTTCCAGCTGTCCTTTAAATTCAGCGCCTCCCTGACTTGGCCATAAAGACACAAGCATTGCCAAGTTGACTTTATTGTGTGTATCCTTTTGTGTAGTAGCAGTCTTCCTGGGGTTGTTATTTCTGGTAGGGTTGGAATTGATTTCTGGCTACCTATTATTTTTCCAGCTGAAATGTTTTATTCCTTTACTCCGTCAATTCAGGAGGTTTTGTGAATATACTGGTCCTACTCTCAGAAGGTTGTTTCTTTGCCTCTTCTGCTTCCAGGCTTTGGTGAGACACAAAAGAGACATAAGCTGTAACTCTGATGTTTATCCACGGTAGGGACTTTGGGCTAAAAAGTTGATTTCTTTAAACCATTGATTCCTTAATTGTAAAGTGAAGATAATGATAGGACAAAGAGATCATGTAAACCAAAGGACAGAGCAATCTAAGATATCCATTCACTCTGTTAAGATCAAATAAACTCTTGCCCGTGTCAGTCATAGTTCCAAGCCTTAGGGTGTGATGGTTTGATGCAGAAAATAACACAGTAAGAGGCAAGTAAGATACAGAGCCATATAAATCCTATACCAGGGAGAGCTGAGAAGTATAAGAACACATGGGAATGAGGCTCAAGTGAGTCTCGTGTGCTCATGGAGGCCTTCTTGGAAGAAATATATGAAGATTAGGAGTTAGTAATAATTTTTTTTTTTTAAGATTTATTTATTTGTGCATACAGAACTGGGGTACAGGCCAGAGGCTCAGGGGCGGTGAGAGGCTTCACCATAGACAGAGTGGGGAACAGAACAGGCAGATCGACAAAGTACACTGCTGAGGGGAGCAGCGGGCGGGCCAGGAGAGGTCTGGCTCACCATGTGGTCTCCTCCGGGGCAGGCGGCAGGCGGGAATCGAACTCATGCGGAAGTGGCTTCAGATTCTCAGTGCTGCGCTTTAACCCGCTGCGCCACTAGGGAGGGCCAGGAGTTAGTAATAATTTTAATTATAATTAATAGGGTGCTTGCTAATGTGCGTGGTAGTATGCTAAGCGTTATTCCACATAGTAATCACAGTTGTGTCTATTTCATAGGGATCATAATTTCCGTTTCATAGTTGAAGAAACTGGCTCAGAAAGGTTAAGAAACTTGCCCAAGGGCACACAGTTAAGTGGCATGGTCAGGTTTTGAAATGAGGGCTGATTCTAAAATGCTTTCAGATTTGCTCATGCCATGCTTCTGGTTAAAACTGATCATTTATAGCTTCCTATTGCTCGTTGGATAATGACCAAGCTCTTTGATAAACCCCAAATCTCATGCTCATTCTCTGATCTCACCCATTATCCCATCTCTTGGCTTCAATCTACGATCATCGATCTCAGCAGCAGCTCATAGAGGGTATACTCAGCTATGAAGTCTGAATTTAACCTGTAGGCAACAGGGAGTCATGAAGGTTTAAAGGAGATTGAGCAGGAACAAGGCAAAACTTGAAAAGGCCAGTAAAGAGAGGATTGAAATATTCCAGACACATATATGTGGAGGTCTTAACTAAAAAAGAAACAGAAAAGGAGAGCAATGAGTTGAATTCAGGAGACATTAAGAACGTAGATTCTACAAATTGTGATGACTAATCATGTTGGGAGTGAAAGTAGTGAGTGTGGGCATTTAGAGAAAACTAGCTAATTTTTTTAAAGATTTATTTATTTATGCATATAAGAACCTGGGTACAAGCCAGAGGTGCCGGGGGTGAGATGATTCACCAGAGACAGAGTGGGAAGCAGAACAGGCAGATCAACTGAAAGGCACTGCTGAAGGGAGCAGCAGGTAGGCCAGGAGAGGTCTGCCATGCCATGTGAGTCATCTCCCTCGCCAAGTATCCAACTCTTGGGGCAGTGGCTGCAGTTAGCTTCGGAGTGCTATGTTTTAACCAGGGAGGCCCATACTAGCTATTTTTAAGAAGTAGCAATTAATGCCCAAGATGAACAAAGAGTATCGCTAAGTCTACTGTGTTTTCTTTGCGTATATGCTGGAGGGTCCTAGAAACAGTAACACCTTTTCCCTTTTCTCCCCCCACCCTTCCATACTGAGTGCGGGAATGCATTGAAAACTGCAAAAACAACCCCAAAAATTCATCTGCTCTGCCTATCAGCACCCACTCCCCACATTGAACTACAAACCCACACAGCATCAGTCCCAGACTAGGCAATCAACCAGCACCCAAAATTAAGCTTTTAAACATTAAAATCAATCAAGCCCAAAGAATCTAGCTTGAAATGAAGAGGTGTTTAAAAGAAGTAGGCTGTGGTGCAATGAGAAAAACAACTTAAATTATTAAAGCAGAGTTTTCACAGTGCAAGGAAAATGTTCCAATAATGTCAGATTAAAAATGTAAATCTATTTACCTTCCAGATGGTATTTTTGAGAGTTCTTATTAAGTCTGCTGCTTACCTGTTTGTCTATGAAAGAGAGTTTGTTACTTAGGGAAGGTAATCAGACCTAGGCATGCTGGAATCATTTTCTTCTATTTGTCACAGGGTGAATATCTCCTGTGACTTTTGGCTTGTTAGTTAATTACTGTATAAATTTCCCTACTGAAAATGGAGATCTTGCTCAATGTTGGATTCTTCTCAGAATTCAAATGCCAAATGTTCGTGCTGTTTAAAAAGATGGTTTCTTTCTTCTCTATTCATTTCCCCTCTTGCTTCTTATAGACGCTGTTGTAACACCAAAATTTTGAAATCACTTTAAGGTCAACCAACTTGGATGTCTAGAATAGAAGGTGAGGAGGGACTGGAGGCAGAATTAGTCAGAAGGAGAAGCTGGGAGGAGAAATTCTTTCTTAATTATGATCTGCAAGCGGACTTACATTCAACTGTGACACAGGGAACATTGATGTCTCGTGTATTCACTCACCAAATAAGACATTATCTGTATCAGTGCTGTTCAAATGAAATATGTTGGGAGCCCCAGAAGCAAACCGCTTATAAAACTTAAATTTTTCCAATAGTTACATTAAAGTAGTAGAAAGAAACCAGTGGAGTACATTATTGTGTTTTTAATCACTTTGTCTAAATAGTATAATTCAACTTAAGACCAACTCAAATACTGTTGAGATCTTCTCATTCCTTTTTGTGCTATTTTTGAAATCTAGCCTGTGTTTCACACTGGGAACGTGTGATAATTCAGAACAGCCACACACTGAGCGCTCACTTTGTAGCCACAAGTAGCTAGGGGTTACCATAATTGCACACTACAAATCTAAACAAATCAATGACGGTCCCTCCTCCCCACCCAAATTGATAGATCAAGAGTAGGTTTATACAGTGAATGAATCACCCTACTTTTTTCCCCTTTCCGATTGAGAAAGAAGAAAGATGTGCCTATGATGAAAACTGGTAAAATGGTTCTGTTGATAAATTGCAGGTTAAATTCTTTTTCATATTATTGCTCGTTGATTCCAGGACTGGTCACAAGTGAAAAATCACCCTTTTAAGGGCGTAGACAACTTTGCTCAAAGGACAGTAAAACTGAGGCATTAAAATAAATAACAGCTTGTATATTTTTTTAAAATGAGGGGTAAAATTTTCATCCTTTCAGAGGATGCAAAATTTTCATTAATAAATGTCAGCAGATCTTTCTGCAAGCTAGTGACTATATTAAACATGAATTACAAGAACTCTGCTGGTTCCCAGCAGTATTTTTCTGTAGATTAGTCTGACAATTTAAAAATATATATATACATTTGGCAGCACTGGGATGACTTTAATTTCTAGTTGGAGAACTCTCATGCTCAGCATTTTTGAGGGGTGGAAACTACAATAATTAGATGTACCCAGAAAAGTTTTCTGGAAGTTGAATGTATTACACAATAAATCAAGTCCTGTTTGATACCCTGCATGTCTCTCCCTTTCCAGCCCCAAGCCCTGGGAACACATTATCTTTCAAGTTGCTACTATACACTATTTTTTGCTTTTGAAGGCAGCAAGGTTTAGTATGGTGCAGTGGGAGTCATTTGGAATCGAAAGGACCTGACTTCAAATCTCAATTGTTTCCTGGGTTATTTGGAGCCAGTCACTTGAATATCCTGCACCTCAGGATCCCCTGTATAAAAGGTTCATATATCTCACTCAGAGATTGTTGTGAAGATGAATGTGATCATGGATGTACAATGTCTGAAGCAGTTACTTGATTAATGATCGTGCACTTACATAGCCTTCCCCAGGCTAACCGGTGAGAGTCAACGATGTTATAGGTTTATAGGCTCAATATTTAAGGTAAGCCTTTTCTATATCTCTTGCTGTGTCACAAATAATCTTAACATATAGTGATTTCCAACAACAAAATTATAATCTTGTAGTTTTTTGGGTCAAAAACCTGGGCACAGCTTCATTGGGTATTTCAAGTATGGTAGACCTGGTACTTCCCAGTCTGTTCAGAGGTTACAGTGAAGCTGTCAGCAGGGCTGTGGTCATCTGAAGGCGTAACTGAGGGAAGAAGATCTCTTTTCAAACTCACTATGTGGGCAGTCACAAGGTGGCACCTGACAAGTGAGATTGCACACCAGAGAGAAAGGTGAGAGATACAGAATGTAGGAGTTCAAGTGTTGTTGCCACATAATTTGGGGAGTAACACCCCACAACTTTTATTATATTCTACTTGTTAGAATCAAGTCTCCAGGTTCAACAACACTCAACAGAAGGACAATACCAAAGTGAATTCCAGAAGGTGAGATCACCAAGGCCTATCTCAGCAGTTGTTTACCAGAGACTTCTGCAGTTTTAACCTTCATGCATTCAGCATTACTTCTCCCCTCACTCATAGGTCTGATATCAATAATACCAACAGGAGCTAGACACATCAGAGGTGTCAGTCAGGAATGCCACTAACTGCTTCACATTGCCCTATGAGACCACCCATTACATTACATGATCTGTTCTCAACGTTGTATGTGTCCACCTCTCTGATTAGACTGTGAGCTGCATGTGATCAAGAAAGAGTGTTTGCTCACTGCAGGCATCTAGAGCTTAGCATGGTGTTGGCACAGAATCACTTCTCCACAAATATTTGTGAACTAGGTAAGTGAAGGTGCAAGAGTTCTTTTGCTTCATACAGCAACTCTAGGAGGTATGTATGTTTGTGCTCACTTCATAGGAAACTGACCCCCAGAGATAAAGTGGCTTTTCCAACCTCACATAGGTGCTGTGTGGTGGGACCTAGGGGAGGCCATTTTAACTCACTTGACTTTGTGGACTCCAGATAACATTTTGAGGGTACAAAGTGTGTAAGTGAATGCGTGTGTGTGTGTGTGTGAGATGTATAGGTGTGGTATGTACATTGTGTGTCTCAGCGGGACATAGTCATCTTCTACCAGGCAGCCTCTCAGTGGGCAATTTCTCCCACCCACTGTAGTTTGGAGTGCAGAAAGCCTTGCTTGGTTATCTCCTAAAGGAAATTCCTTTTCTTTTCACATACCAGGGAGAATGAAAATCAGATAAAGGAAAAGGAAAAACTAAAAGTTTTTCTTTTGCAATCAGGAACAAGGTAAGTATCCATGTTTATCATTTTATTTAATTTAGAGTTAGAAATCTTTTTTTTCCTTTTTTGTAGTAATTGACTACTTTAGGATTTTTTAAAATATACCATGTAATAGAGTTAGATATCTTAACCAATTAAGCAACAAGAGAATGAAAGGAATACAGGTTTAAAAGAAATGAAAAGATAATGTCTTTAGACAAAATAAGTAGTACATAGAAAATCCTAAAGATTCCATTTTAAAAACTTAGAAAAAATATTTTTTTCTGGTGGCAGAGTGGGTTAAAACACAGCACTAAGAAACTAAAGCCACTTCCGCATGAGTTCGATCCCCGCCTGCCCCGGAAGTGACCACATGGCGCCACATGGTGTGGCAGACCTCTCCTGACCCTCTCACTGCTCCCCTCAGCAGTGTACTTCATCAGTCTGTTCTGCTCCCCACTCTGTCTTTGGTGAATCCTCTCACTGCCCCTGTACCTCTAGCCTGTACTCCAGTTCTGTATGAATAAATAAATAAAATCTTTAAAAAAAAAAACCCTTAGAAAAAATAAGTGAGTTCAGTAAAATGGCAGGCTACAAAATTAATTCACAAAAATCTGTTGTCTTCTAGGGAAATAATGAGCAAGAAGAAAAAGGAAATTAAAAAAAACCCACTTTCAACTACATTTTAAAAATTCAGTACTCTGTGGTGGAGGACTATGGGTGCTTTGGTAGTGGGAAATCTGTGGTGACCACAGTTGAAGGGAGAAATTCTGTATTGTGAAAAAACAAACAAGGACAAAAAACCATGGTACATCATTCAAAATAAATAAGATTCCTAACTTTGAGGAAAAAAATTAATACCTAAGGATAAATTTAATAAAAGAGGTGAAATAGCTATACAACAAAAACTGTAAACACTGTTAAATGATACAGAACAAGATATAAAGAGATGGAAGTTTATTCCATGTTCATGGATAGGGAGAATTAATACAACAATCTTATTAGAAGAAGTAGCATTCAGATTTAATGCAAACCCTGCCAAAATTCGAGTGATATTTCTCAAGGAAATTGAAGAAAAAATACTGAATTTATACAGAACCATAAAAAACCTTCAGTATCTACAACAATTTTGACACTACTACAGATAAAAGAAAGGAAGAAGTAGGGAATTTGGGGTTCTTGTTCATGATTCCCAGAGGTGCCTGAAGGTGGACTTTCTCTTGCTACCTCTGTGCCTGATTTTTATGAGGCCAATGAATCAAATGCCTACTTGTTTTCAGTAAACTTTTATAAGTAAAGTTTCCTGGTCCCATTAGTCTCTCCGCCTCTTTTATCCTTTTGTTTGTTCCAACATCCAACATCCTTTTGTTTGCTCCTTCAACTTTAAAATTGTCTTTATTTTTAAAATTTATTTGAAAGGTCCAGATCTTAGATGTTTTGAAACAAAGGTAATGAGAATGTCAATAATTAAATAAAATGAACTATAATATCAGTGGCAATAATGTACAGTGCTTACTATGTACTGGGTAAAATTCTTTTAAAAATTTTTTATTTTGGGCCCTCCCTGGTGGTACAACAAATTAGGATGCAACACTGCAAATTAGTGGCAGCCACTTCAGTGCAAGTTCAATCCCAGGCCCCAGAGGTGACCCACACGGTGTGGCAGACTTCTCCTGGCCCACCCACTGCTCCCCTCAACTGTGTACTTCGTTGATCTGCCTGTTCTGCTCCCCACTCTGTCTCTGGTGAATCCTCTCACCGCCCCTGCACTTCTGGCCTGTACCCCAGTTCTGTATGCATAAATAAATAAATCTAAAGAAAATTTTTTATTTTATTTTTTGATTAAACATTATTTTTTACACTGTTATTCATTTTTTGTATGGTATTTGATTTCTGCCCTCAGGTATGGCCCTGATAAATCTCCCACCACCAATTCATGTACTGGGTAAAATTCTAAGTGTTTTCTGTTTGTTTGTTTGTTTTTAAGATTTATCTAGTTATGCATATGGAACTGAGGTGCAGGCCAGAGGTACAGGGGCAGTGAGGGATTCACCAAGTCAGAGTGGGGAGTAGAATAGTCGACTGAAGAAGTACACTGCTGAAGGGAGTAGTGGGCAGGCCAGGAGGGTCTGCTGCGCCATGTGGGTCAAGCCCTGGGGTGGGGATCAAACTCATGCTGAGGTGGTCTTAGCTTCCTAGTGCTGTGCTTTAACCTGCTGCGCCACCAGGGAGGGACCCTCTGTTTTAACTCATTAAAGATGTCTTCTAGGACCATCAAGTCAATACTGTGCATGACCTTAAAGGCAGACATTCTAGTTATAGATTGCCACATAGTGAATTACCCTGAAAGTTAATCACTTCAAACAACAATAAACATTTATTATCTCTGAGGGTTTCTGTGGATCAGGAATTTGGGAGTGGCTGGGTGGTTCCACCTCAGGTTTTCTCACAAAGGCCAGTCAGACGGAAGGTGAGTCTACAGCTGACGGCTTGACGTGGGCTGGATTTCTGCCTCCAAGATGGTTTGTTCTGGTGGCTGGCAAGTGGGCAGAAAGGTCAGTTCCTCCCAGTGTGGCCCATCCACAGGGTGCTGAATGTCCTCATGACATGGTGGGGACATCCTTCTGAGCCCAAGAGAGCAAAGAAGAAACTGCGTGTCCTTGTGACCCAGTGTTGCTTCCACATGCTCCAGTGATCAAACAGGTTGGCCACATTCAGTGGCCATGTTGGGAGACTCCACCATAGATCCCAGAAGGGAATGCTCTCCAAGGGAGAGTCGCTTTGGGGACTGGCTACCACAGCAGCGGCCTTGTCATAGGAGCCACATGCATGGCCATGGCCATGGCTAACTTTTCTGTGCCAGAGACTTTACACACATTAACTCATTTAATCCTTTTAGCACCCTAAGGTCCAGGTGCTCATAGGAAACCCATTTCACAGATAAGGAAACAGGGGCTCAAGAGGCTAATTAGTTGTCCAAGGCCACACAGCGAATGCTTGGCAAGTGAAAAGAACTCTGGCTCACAAGTCACACAGATCTGAGCTCAAGTCCAGCTTCCGCTGTTTCCACTTGTGGTGCTAGTGGGGTGCTGTGACTAGCAGATGAGACATGTTTAGGAACTTCAGAGCATATCAGGAAGGACCGCAGAAAGATAGCATACTTTCTTGCATCCTTCAGACACGTCAGAAGCACCCATCTAAATACAGTGTCTCACTTTTGGTAAACAAGTGCCATAAAGTCTGTTTTTGAGTTTTATTAAACCAACAGTAAAAAATGATTTGTGACTGACTCCTTGGATTTAAACAGTTAGCAGTGGAACCTATCCCATTTTCTGGAAACTGAATGTCCTGTGCTTTTGATGGAATTCTAACGTGCCAGGGGAAAAGGAGAGCAAAGAAGAATGGTTTGACCTCCTGCCCTGCTTACAGGTGAGGATGGTGGGAGTGATTCAGTTTAAGAATAAAAACAGCAACTGAACGTAAAGAAGACTGCACATTTGTCCAAATTTTTCCAGACATTTATATATTTAAAAGCTCTGTGTGTGTGTGTGTGTGTGTG
>NW_004567116.1:15555823-15557479 GCF_000260355.1 Condylura cristata | reverse complement strand
AGAGAGAGAGAGAGAGAGAGGGAGAGAGAGAGAGAGAGAGAGAGAGAGAGAGAGAGAGAGAGAGAGAAGCGAGACACAGAAAGCCATTGCCAGAGTTCACGTGCCCAAGGAAACAAGGATGATGGCAGTATTGGGTTAGATCCTTTGTCCTTGCATTTTCCTAATGTTTGTAGGCAAATGGAGATCTAGGGAAGAGCTAATTTGCTTTCTTCAGTATCATTATCAAAAGCCAGGGGCCTCTCCCACTGGTTTCCTGGAAAAAATGTCCATGCCCACATACATCTGAAATTTGCATGACATTTTAGGGGGTTTAGAACTTCCTGGAGTCCACGGAAATGTCTCCCTATGCTAAATCTTTCAAGGGATTTAGTATTTATAATTTCCATACTTGACACACTGCTTTGTAATATGGAGCTTGCCTTACTTTCCTACATTGAATCTTATTTTCTCATTACTTTGAACCCTTACTGGTACTTCGTGACCTGATCCACTTTAGCTATGGAGTTTCCAGAGATCAGACAATTAAAAAGTAAAACCAGTGACTGTCAGCCTCCTGGAACTTGTCTCCAGTGTGGTGTGGAAATCCATTCTCTAGTCTGCTTGACTAGTGCTAACACCTACACCCTCCTGACTTCTCCAACAGGTCCAGTTTACATAGAGTAAATTCACGCTTTTTAGGTATGGGCTTCAGGGGTACAATTCCCTAGATTTTGACAAGTGTGTAACCACAGCAGTGTGTACCACCACCATCATCAAGCTGTGGGGCAATCCCGCTGTGGCCAAATGGTCTCTTTTGCTCCTTTGTACTCACCCCAGTCCGACATGCCCAGACCTGGGCAGTGATGGATGGGATTTGGTGCTGATGCTTTTGCTCTATCCCATGTCTTATAAATGGAATCATACAAAATGTACCTTTTGGGTCTGGATTCTTTCTCTTAACATGCTTTTGAGAGTCATTCATGTTGCTGCATTACATTATATATAACACCATTGTTTAACCCTTCACTAGCTGATGGTTATGTGTGCTCTTCCCAGTTTTTGGAGATTATTCACATTTGTCTTTTACTTTTGTTTTTCTTTTGCGGGAAGGAGGGTAGAGCACAAAGCTGCCACCACATTCTTTCACCATAAAAACCCTTTGAGAGTTTCCCCCAGTGCTGCCTCGAAGCCCCAAATACATTGGAACAGCTGTTCCTTTTGCATCTGGGCGTCTGCCTGTACATTAACGTTTCTTATTAACAAACTGGGGCCCAACCATGTCCCTGGCCCTGGGTGGAGTAACTCAGGAGGCCAATGCTGTGGACCTTGAAGGTCTCAGCCTTCCCTCTCCACGTGTGTTTGACCCACCAGTGTTCTGGGAATCACCTTGGCGCGCATTAGGAAAGCACAACCTCAGGCCCCACCTGAAGCTGAGTCACAGCCAGCACTTTACAAGATCCCCAAGTGTGTCGGGTTCGTGTTCAAGTCTGAGAATCTCTGCTCGTAATTCACCCTGGCTACGAAAACTACCATCCACATTTTCTCGTCATGTTTGGCTTTATTCCAACTTTCCCCCTCGATCCTTGGATTGTAGTTCCGTTAAGAACGCGTGTTTGGGTCTGGGAGATTCCGGCCACCCCATCCTTGGGAGGATGGAGAAGAGGGAGGAAGAAAAGG
>NW_004567116.1:15551233-15555103 GCF_000260355.1 Condylura cristata | reverse complement strand
GTGTGTGTGTGTGTGTGTGTGTGTGTGTGTGTGTGTGTGTGTGTGAAGTGTGTTGGGGAAAGGAAGAGGGGAGGGGTTGGGGAGAACTCTTCCCTGATCCCATCTTCCCAGAACTCAGGGTGCTGGGTGTTGCGTGTGCCTTCCCTCAGGCCTCGTCCCCAGTCTCTGGCCGGCCCCTCATGTCTCAGTTTCCCCACCTGGACAGCAGGCGGAGTGGTCTCCCCATTTCCTTAGACTCCTCGGTGGGACTGTGCTTGATTTGAGCAAAGAGTGGTGAAGCAGGGCCGTACCTGGAAATTTTTACTTTCCCACTGATCCTGGGCACGAACATTTATTTAGTTATCTGACCACCCCCCACTCGCGGCGTGACCACGAGGTGCCCCGGGATAGCACTCTTTGGACCTGCATCACCGTAGGGTGTGCATCCCAGGGCAGCAAGCCTCCTCTCCCCGACAGCGTGCTGCTCCCAGGAACTTTTCTGCTGATGTGGGCACGCTCCGAATTCCAGCCAGGGAGCCCTTCCCTGCCCGAGGCCACAGCTGTCAGCTGCCCCTCCTGGACTCGGCCAGCCCTTGGCCCCCTGATATTTATTTCTGAGCAGCTGATGCCCAGAAAGTGGGTAACAGTGTCTAGTGAACTTTCTCCAGAGGAACCTTGCTTTCCTGACGTCAGTGCCATTCACCTGTTTAATTTATTCCTGATTTTCCCCAGTGGTCCTCAAGCTACTTGCTGTGGAGGTGTCCTTGTTGTGGTTTTCTGGGGGGGAGTTTGAGACTTACTACATTCTGGTCTGTGCTCCTGCTTGCTTGCTCCCCAGGTGTGCGCTTGGAAAAAGAAAGCTCCCGCTTTCCTTGAGGTCCCTGGTCCTGGCCAACCTCAGATTCCCTGGGCAGCCTTCCCCTGCTCCCAGACCTATGACATCATCCCAGGCCTCTGAAACTCCTTTAGATATCTGCGGGTTTCTTGTGGCTTCCTCTGAGGGTGCAGCACTGAGGGCTGCTGTGCGTTTTTAACCAGGTCTGGCTCAGTGCTTTCTCTGTCTCCTGAACTATTGGGCCACTGTGGGGAGACCGTTCCAGAGGGGCACTGGCAGCTGTCAGGAGGTGTGAATGGTTGTTTGGAGGCTGTTTGAACAGGCAGGTTACCAGGGCAAGTCAGAAGTGAAGACCTGTCTGGATTCACGCGCCCTATTTGCATGGCCGAGGTGCGCCCCAGGATAACAAGGAGGCCTGTCTGGAAGCGGGCTTGTGCGTGTCCTCACTGCCGCTGGGGGTCCTGCAGAAGCCTTGGCATAACCTTCTCTCCCATCCCCCAAATGGCTGCTTTGGTTGAGTCTCCCTCTTTGTAAAAATGGTTGTAGTTAATTTTGTCTTTCTCAGGTCAACACTGGCTATTTAATATTTGTGTATCTATGTAGAAAATAGAGCTAAGGCCTAGTGGGGATTGAGGTTTGGGGTGCCTGGCCATCCCAGGTGGCGATGCCTGTGGTAATTGAGTCTGTGTGCTGTTGAATCCCCTTTACAGTTGTGATTTTTTATGTTGTGTGAAGTATCATTCCTTTCAACATGGATTCCACTTTGACTGTGTTACCAGAAATTGGTTTGGTTAGCTGGTTTTCCTGATGCCAGCTGGGTACCCCAGCAACCCCGGGTTGTGGTTCATTTTGGGGTTCATAGTGGGACTGGACACCCAACTCTTCTATCCTATGTTTCACACCTCCATCCTTTTCTGGGAAGTCGATAAAACAAGAGACATTATAAAAGCCATTCCTTTGGATTTCTGTCCCTTTAATGGTCTTTGAAGAAAACACGGGGTCAAAGTTGAGCCCTCCTCTGAGTTCCCGGTCTTTGTAGGACTAGAAGGCTACTGACATTCCAAGAGCCTTTAGAGTCCTTTGTTATTCAGGAACCTTCTCAGACACCTTCATGTGTATTTTAACTTTTTTCTTCCTTTGTTTTTATTGTTTGTGCTAGGAAACTGAAGCATTAATTTGGCTGTTATTAATATTTTTTAAAGATTTTAATTTATTTATGTATACAAGACCCGGGGTACAGGCCAGAGGTGGGTGGTAGGTGGATTCACCAGAGAAAGAATGGAGAACAGAACAGGCAGACTGACTCAAATACACTGCTGAGGGGAGCAGCAGACGGACGGGAGAGGTCTGCTGCGCCATGTGGGTCACTTCCCTGACCAGGGAACGAACTGGGGCTGCAGTGGCTGTGGACAGCGTCTCAGTGCTGAGCTTTAACCCGATGCACCACCAGTGAGGCCCCTATTTTTTCAATGTGTCTGTGAGGATTCAGCCCTGTCTTCCCTCTGATGCTCAGTTTTCCTTCAGGCCATGGACTTGGTGGGTGAGAAATGGACGTTGGCCATGCCCGGTGGGTGGCCAGCGTTAAACTTCCTCCTCCTGGCTGACCTTTCCCTGGACTCCCTGACATTCTCTGCTGTCAGGGAGAAGCTTCATTTCCCTCATGTGTACTCCCAAGAGTATGGGAGTGACCTTTTCTCCTGGACAGATCCGCTTGATGGGATGAGCCAGTAGATTTTTATTAACTAGCCGGGTCATTTTGTGCAACTCAGCCCAGCCGAGCCCAGAAGACTGTATGCACGGTAAAATAAACACACTTCATTGCTCTTCATCTTCAAAGAGATGTACTGAGGCTCCCTGCTGGGGTGTGAGGTGTTTTTTCCTGACTGCCCACTTAGGCCATTTACCTTGGGTCCAGTGTGGGAAGGCGGGGTGCTGAATCCTGCTCCTCCAAGATCCCTTTTGGCCAGAGTCCCCAGGGCCAGTTGAGAGAGGGCTTGGATCCTCACCTTGGTAAAAAACGGTTTAGAGATTTAGGGGATTGGGAAAGTCAAATAATGGTGCATCAGAGACTTGACCTTTATCCGCTTGCCTGTCATGGGCAGGATGAGAGGTCAGGCGGCCTTTGTGGATCGTCTGAGATACTTTGCTCAGCAGCGAGAACTGCACAGACTTGCTGAATTTTTCCAGTGACATCTGTGGCGGGAATTCGTGTGATGGTGCTGGGCACATTTAGACCCAGGGTGCCGTGTTAAGGACAGAGCCTGGATTCTTACTCCAGTTTCTCTCAGCTTTACTTGCTCTTTCTAGCCACCTTGCACAGCACTTACATGCCCTTCCGTTCAAATGCTTTCATGAATTCTTCAGTCAGAGATTTTTTTCCCGAAATAAATCTGTTCCCCTTTTGGTTACTGTGCTCAACTTGTTCAACAATTGGTGGTCATGGTAAATACATCGATGGCATTTCTTTTGTTGTTGTTGAAGCTATTCGTTATTTAATTTTCCAGACAAGAACTGGATTACAGACCAGAGGTGTGGGGATGAGAGGATTCACCAGAGACAGAGTGGGGAGCACAACAGGTGGAATGACTGAAATGCACTGCCGAGGGGAGCAGCGGGCGAGACAGGAGCGGTCTGCAGCGCTCTGTGGGTCACCTTCACCTCCCTGGTCAGGCCTCGAACTCAGGCCGCCGCAGTGGGCCTTCGAGGTGGTAGTGCAGAGACTAATCCCTAAGCCACCAGGGAGACCCCCTAAATGCCACTTATTAGTAAAGAAATGGAACCTTTCAATACAGTACAGGTCTTCTGCTGCCCGGAGGGGCAGGCAGGCTTGGTGCGAAGGTGCTGCAGCCCAGGCATTGATTTCTAGACCTGAGTTGTGTTCACATACGGTTTTGTTTTCTTTCATAAAGTGCTCAGTATTTACATTCCCCCCCCTTTTGTTACATATTTATTGCATTTTACAATTGAAAAATAAAAGACGCAGACACATGGATGTGATTCAGAGTGATGGAGCTGTTTTTAGCTATGAGGTAGCCCGGGGGACATGGCTATTTTGG
>NW_004567116.1:15547726-15550608 GCF_000260355.1 Condylura cristata | reverse complement strand
TGCTTTTCGAAAATTCACGTGAAGCTGCTTTGTGTTTACTGAAGACCTGCGTAAGTTTCTGTTTAGCCAACCGGAAGAAATCCGAAGAGGGTTTTCACTTTCAGAGTGGAAAGTGAGAACGGTGTTCAGCCTCAGCCTTGCCTCAGTCATGCTGCAGGCAGTGAGCATCCCGAGAGCAAGAGAGGCACTGCCGAGCTGTTTCCCCCAGAGCTGCCTTCTAGACGTGGTGAATGTATCATGTTGTTCCTGTCTTTACTATAGATTAGTGCGATTTTAGGTTTTGTGTGTATTTGGTACAATTTGGAGGGTTATTTTGGAGATTGGAAATGCTCAGAAAACTTTCCATCTACATGAAGGTCATTCTTTGCTTTATACCATTTTGGCTTACAAAAGGTTTCATAGAAGCGTTTTCCTTTTGGACAATAAGGAAACCTGAATTGCTACTCGGAAAGTACACTTTTGGGGCAAGGTAACTGTTTATTTCAGGGAGCTTTGTCAGGGTTTCTGCAGATGGTTGTAGGAATGGCCTGGAGTCAGTCTGGGGCAGCCTCAATGCTGTTACTATTTTGGGCTGGATAGTTCTTTTTTTTGCAGGGGGTGGGGAGAGGGGGCCTTTCTCCTGACCTTGTAGGATATTTAACAACATCATGATTCTAGAGGCCAGTAGTGGCCTCCTCCTTCCTGCCTCTGTGCATTGTGACAACCAGGAAGGTCTCCAGGTGTCCCGTGGGAGCAAAATCACCCCTGGTGGAGAACCCCACGTTCCCTTGAGCAAGCCCCCTTGCTACACATCTTGAGCATTGCTACTGCTCACCTTAACAGTGCTTTGTGGGTGCAGTGGGTTGAGGTGGCATCCTTTTCCCAGAGTTCTGTGGTCATGTGCGTTGTGTAGCCCTTCACATCCAAGGTGAAAATACACTTTTAGCGAGAAACACCCTCTGCACTGACACTTTCCCTCCTGCTGTCCCCCACAGGCCATAGTGAAAGCGTTGGGAATTTTAGATGGTAGATTTGGGTCCTTGAGAGAGACGTGCTGAGAAAGCAGGCCAAAGGCAGGTGGCACTGACACCAGAAGCCACCTGGCTCGCTGAATGTCACACTTGGGCCTGAGCCCTAAAGGAGAAGCTGCCTGAAAGCTCACCTGGGAGTTGAGGATTGAAGTCTTAACCCTGGAAGTCTCCCTTTCTCTGCTCTGCAGAGCCCTTGTGAACAGATTCCCCCTCCCCTCACCATAACCCTTCTCCCTTCCCATCCAAAGGCTTTACAACGCCAGTCTGTTCTGCACGTGGTGGAGGAAGTCATTAATACTTGCTGCAGGTTGATTTATTTATTAACTAGGATTTTTAAAATGTATTTATGCATACAGAACGGGCCAGAGGTGCAGAGGTGGTGAGAGGATTCACCAGAGACAGAATGGGGAGCAGAACAGGCATATCATTGAAGTACACTGCTGAGGGGAGCAGCGGGTGGGTCAGGAGAGGTCTGCCACGCCATGTGGGTCACCTCTTCACCTCCGAGGCAGGGATCGAACTTTGACTGAAGCGGCTGTGATCAGCTTTGCAGTGCTGCATCCTAACTCGCTGGCTCACCAGGGTGGGCCTGCAGGTTGGTTTTATTTTTAGAGACGTTCATCTTGTCCTTCTCTAAAGTCTTTCAAAGTTACGCACAGTGTTGCTTTATGAAGCTTTTATGCTCAAGACTCTGCCTTCCAGCTGCTGTTTTACTTCATTCGGTCTCCAGAGTTCCTTGAGTGTTTTACTTCCTCCTATCTTCAGACCAGCAACGGGCATGGACTGCTGCTGTCTTCCTTTGTGTATGCGTTCGGGGAGGAAGGAGTTACCAGGACAGGGACACTGAGGGGGCCGGTGAGCGGCCCTACCGCAGACCAGGAGCCTGCAGCCCTACCACACCCTCTGCACAGCCTGCTCTGAGGATGTTAGTGGGCAGACTGAGGGTTACCTGTTGTCTGTCCTGGTGGGTCTTTGTGTCACCTTGAAGTAAAAAGGGCTGCTGGAAGGCAGAGGACCTGGGGACATGGACATCCATCTCTTGGGAGAGTCATTTGTGGGCATCTTGAAGAGGGTTCAGAGGGGGTGCTAACTTGGTTCTTTAATTTTCCAGATACAATATTGGGGTGTATATAGTGATACGCTAAGGCTCTAGTTTTGAACAAGACTTTCTTTCTGTGGCTTGTGGGCAAAGCCTTTTTTTGGCCATGCTACATAAATGTAAGCATATATGTCCACACACCCCATATATAAGATGTAGATACCTGAATATGTTTATTGTGTGTGGTGTACCTGTACCTATGTCTTCTGTATGTATAGATGTATGGGTACATTTAGGCATACTACCCAGTACATATAGAGGCATTGGTGATTGTGTATATTAGAGAATTATTACATATTATTTAAGAGCTTATATATATGTAAGCTTACCTTTTTGGACCTAATCCTTTCGAGCTGATCCCTAGTGAACTGTAAACTCCTTGAGACCTGGGGTCATAGCTTAAACACTTGTCCTATTTCTCATCTCTTTTGTGTATAGAGATGCAGTAACACTGACCACTCTTTGAAGGTTTATTGGATCAGCAGAACAGTAAGATTGTACATACGTTATTTTGGTGTAATCTTCTTGCATTAAAGACATTACTAAACCAATACATTGACTATATGCCCATAGTAAAAATTTGAATCCAATAGATGTTAATTGCCATAAAGTATTCAATCTTCTCTTGTTCTCCATTTTTACTACCCTTTCCTTTTTGAAATCACTACTCACTGTCTGGTCTATATATCACATTAGCCTGATGCAGATTTATGCACACACCAGTTTAATAGGTCGTATAATTGAAAAATAAAAGACGCAGACACATGGATGTG
>NW_004567116.1:15545200-15546831 GCF_000260355.1 Condylura cristata | reverse complement strand
GCAGAAGTGGCCTTTGCTTCTTTGTGCTGTGCTTTAACCTGCTGCGCCACCAGGGAGGGCCGGTGTTTTGTTTTTGTAGCACTTTACTCATGGGTAGTATGCTGAGCCATTTTATACATGGGGAAACTTGAAGGTCAAGTCACATTTCCCCAGCCCTCAGCTAGTGGGTTGGTTTCAGAATTGGCTGAA
Organism: Condylura cristata; assembly: GCF_000260355.1. Classification (NCBI taxonomy): domain Eukaryota; kingdom Metazoa; phylum Chordata; class Mammalia; order Eulipotyphla; family Talpidae; genus Condylura; species Condylura cristata. The sequence continues at coordinate 15,546,642 of NW_004567116.1, read as the reverse complement.
GGACTTGATAACTTCCCTGTGCTTGTAACCACTGTCTCTACCATAGAAGACACTCAGGTTCATGTTCATGGGAAGAAGAAAGTGCCCTCCCTACCTTTCATCTTTGGGTAGGGTGTCCATATTGACACCACGCCTGTCATATTGGCTAAATGATGGTTTGGAATCAAGTTGATGTTACTCAAGTCACCTGTCTTTGATCTATTCAGATATTCTGCCACAAAAAGCATTTATTTATTTTTTAAATTATGTTCATTGAGGTCACATTGGTTCACAACACTGTATGTTTTAGAGGTTCATACATCTACAAATATGTTACCACAGTATACCTGTCCCCCAAGTCCCAATGATCCTTTACCAGAGTGCATTTGGCCCCTTCCCACCCCACTCCCCTTCTTGTATCTTCAGTTCAACAGTCATATTTCAAGGGTTTGTTTAGTCTGTTCCTTTGTCTTAGTGCTTCCAGATCCTCTGTAATTCGAGAGGTGCAGAGAAGAGAAGCAGAATCCTGATAAAGTTGTATCCTCTGGGTTGGTAGTTATTTCTGCTCTAGTTATTTTTTTGGTAATTTTTTCATTTTCTTACATTGTTGGACTATACATAACAAACATTGAAATTGACCTTTGCCAAGGTTTATTTCATTAAAGGAAACTATAACAGGGCCCTCCATGGTGGCACAACAGGTTGAAATGCAACACTATGAAGCTACTGCAGCCACTGCAGCACAAGTTCGATCCCCGGCCAAGGAGGTGACCACATGGTGTGGCAGACTGCTCCTGTTTCACCTGCTGCTCCCCTCAGCAGTGTATTTCAGTACATCTGCCTCTTCTGCTCCCCACTCTGTCTCTGGTGAATCCTTTCACCCCCATCCCTTGCACCTCTGGCCTGTACCTCAGTTTTGTCTGCATAAATAAGTAAATCTTAAAAAAAAAAGAAACAATAACAACAATGAACAATTATTTTAGCACCCTAAAATTTGCCTTTGAAGATATTAATGAAAGAGAAAAAAAGTTTCCCCTTAGATGAAAGTGTTTGTTGGAATATCAACCCAAGAGCAAGTTCTTTATAGTTGGGACTTCCTTACAGTAGTGCTGGGGGCCAGATAGAGGGATGTTTTCCCCATTCTTTCTCTGGTGAGTCCGCTCACCCCTCCCCCCTGCCTCTGGCCTGTACCCTAGTTCTTGTATGCATAAATAAATACATCCTTTTTTTAAAAAAGGATTTTATTTATTCATACAGAACTGGGGTACTAGCCAGAGGTTCAGAGGCGGTGAGAGGTCTCACCAGAGACAGAGTGGGGAGCAGAACAGTCAGATAGATGAAGTACAACACTGCTAAGTGGGCGGGTCAGGAGAGGTCTGCTGCACCATGTTGGATTGCCTCTGGGGCTGGGGATCAAACATTGAAGCAGATGCGGCTCACTTGCAGTGCTGCGTCCTAAATCA
>NW_004567116.1:15514332-15544358 GCF_000260355.1 Condylura cristata | reverse complement strand
GGTGATGGGAAACCCGCAAGGATTACAATCGAGATGGAAAAAAAGAATGTGCAAAATGATGTAAAAATAAACTTTGTAATAAATAAAAAAATAAATAAGTAAATATGTATAAAAAAATATTTGCCCCTTCTTATTTCTGGATACTTAATGGGCAGTGCTTAGGATATGCTTCAGGACTGTGGGGTATTAGTAACCATAGGAAAATCAGAAGTTGCTCCAGGACTCCAAGCTTTCCCTGCCAGGTTCCCCCCAGAAAGAACAGGTCTCTGCTTTAATGAGTCATTGTGATAGCAGAAGACTGTAACTCCACTGGTCCCGAAATCTGACTGCGATTTTTGACAGACAAATAGTGCAGTGTGAAGATGAGGGTTGTGTCTGGCCTGGAGAGAGGCCACCAAGAGGGAGGGAGAGTGGCCATTTAGCTTATTCTGGAACAGGCCTTCAGCCACTGGGTGCCAGAGGGATGTGGAATTTATGAATAACTTGATTGAGATGACTTCCAAACCCAAGGTGCCTCTTCCATGAGAGACGCTTGTGTATCTGTTGGCACAGAGGAATGAAAGCATAAAGAGTGTTTAATTTTATTGCATTACAAATCCCTTCACGTTATTCTACAGGCGGGTGAGGTGAGCAGTGGGAATATCAGACGAACGTTGTCTTTGATGGCATTCCTGGAACGTTTTCCTTCAGCTTTAGCCTTGAATCAGAGCAGTGTTCTCCTGGAGTTAGGAAACTAATTGGATATGGCTGAGAAATGTGGCCTAGTCTGACATATACATACCTCCACAGACACTTGAAAAAGAGCCTGTCCGTTGCTTTGGAAAGCTCCAAATTTAACTTTTTTTTTTTAATTTTGAAAATAAAATGAAGAGGTTTGTGGAAGATGGAGAGTGATTAGCAGCCTGGGGTGTTGCATCAGAAAAATGACATTCGAAACTTTAAACAATTGTTGGAGCTAAGAGACTAAGGGGTTTAAAGACAGGTTTATAAGAACATGGTATATATTCAGTTAAAAAGTCTGGGAGTAACAAGCAAATCGTATTGGGTCAGGTCTGGGGAAGCAGTCCTGGAGAGAGTTGGTGCTTGCTATTATAAGAGACCCAAATTGGAACGAAGGACTTGGATCAGGAATATTTTATGTTAACGGAAGTTAGAACTAATCTGGTAAGCGTTAAAGAGAAAATATAAATATTGGCAGAACTTGTGAAGCAGTAAGGCCAAGATTTAGCATGCCCAAAGTTCATTTATGTTGCCCAAGTGGAGGAGAACAAAGCCAAGAAAATATAAAAAGAAAAAACAAATGTTGAAAATCTAATACGGAAACTCACTTTTTAAAATTCTACTGGGGGAAATGCAAATGAATATACACTGAAGGAAGCATTAGTGGCCAGCACTGGTGAGGCAGTATCAGGGTCTTTTGAAAGCACCCATAAAATGTGACTCAGCAACATTCCTAAACAGAAAAAAGAGCATTCTCTTTTGTGTGTGATTAAAGTGCCTTGAAGCAGGATGGGGCTGTTGTGTTTTTTGATGTCTCCCTTGTTTGCTGTAATAATCTCGAACCAGTGCCCAGCATGTTATCATTCACACAAGGGGTGTTCCCTCTAAGTTTCCTGGAAGTAGTAGAGCTGATAGTTAAAGACCTGTGCTTGCCGATTTGGAAGAAGAGGATTTAAGGGAAGAAAACAACTTCGCTGGCCAGCTGACTTTGCCTTTTGGTGTCTCATAGTTTTACCTCCTCTAGATTTTGGAACAGTCTCCTCTATCTTCAAAGACCTGCCAAGATTTTTAGAATTATTTTTTAAAGCCAAAACATACCCCAACGAGATAGGGTGAAGCACCCACCACCATTTCTTGTATCTCCTCTACCCTGACTGCCCCTTCCCACCTTATTACCCCTGCTAACGTCATTTTAGTTTTCAGTGGCCACTTGTTTATTTTTGTTTTATATTGTCCATTCTCCTGCTTAGTTTTCTGGTCTTGCAGAGATAGCTGAAATCAGCCAATCTTTGTCTTTACCTTTCAGATTAATTTCGCTGTTGTTAAGCCCTTTGAGGTCTTTCTATTGTGCTGCAAATGGCAAAATTAAATCTTCCCTTCTAATTGAGTAGTATCCCACGGTGTATATACTCCACAGCTTCTTTATCCAGACTCTGGCACGGACACTTAGGTAGCTTCTATATCTTAGCTGCTGTAAATAGTGTCACAAAATATAACGCACTGGGTATAACCCTTCCAGTTGACTTTTTCATATTCTTCAGATAGACAGCCAGCAATGGTATTGCTTGATCAGATATGGTCGTCCTAGTTTTGATTTTTTTGAAAACAGTCTCTTTCACTTTCTAAAATGACTGTGTCAGTTTATACCCCCACAAATGGGGCTCCTCTCTCCACATTGTCTCCAGCACTTGTTGTTAACAGTCTTTTTGAGGTATCCATTTTCAGTGGTGTGAAATGACAGCTCATTGTTGTTTTCATTTGCTCTGCAGAGATCTTTACTTTTGGCTTAAAAAAGACAAAGAGAAAGAGGCCTTTAAGAAGGAAGTGGTTCACAGCCACTTTAAAATCAGGTGATAAGTCAGAAGGTACATTTTGAGACAAGCTTGTGGCATGTGGAAAGAGTTTGAAGGATTTAAGAAAACTGCCATGCACCTTAATTCCATTTGAAGATAAAGTTACATAGTTTACTTAATGAATAGGGAAGTTGCCAAGAAGAAGAAATGAAAACAGTTCTGGTTTTTAAAATATCTGTGTTGAAAATGCTAAAGGGTAAGAAACTTAGGATTCTCATCTGGTCTAATTTAAAAGGAAATAAGAATTTGCTGCTGAGGCCACACAAATGATTCAAGGAAGGAAGTGCATCAATAAATATAATCTTAGAAGGAAATGGAGGGTGATATAAATACATCAATTATAAGACTAAATGTACAACAAAATGTCAGTAACTCATTGAAATAGAAAATCACCCATCTACTCATTAGAGGAGCTGTGGTAAAACCAAGAGCTATTAAATAGAATGAAAGTTTAAGGAAATAAAATCTATTACGCACGGGCTACATTTATGGTATCAGATAAGTAATTTCATAGCATCAGGCATTAAGATAGATAAACAGGGTTACTGCAAATGGCAAAAGGTTCATTAAACAACAAATATCTGATAATCCCACATAAAAAGACATGAAGAATTAGGAACATAATTAAAGGTAGTTGAAGGTTCTCCAAGTATAAAATTAGCTATTGCTTGCCAAATTTTGGAAGGTTAAAATATTGAGTGAATACATAATTTTAAGGTTTTAAAGAAATCCCTGGGAACAGAGAAACGCCCGACCACAGCTGTACCCAAGACTTAGTGACAAGGATCTGAGGTTGGCAGTGGTGGGGGGTCTCACTGGGTCTTGGGATCACCCACCGGGACTGGTCCTCTACAAGGTATGTTCCCTGGGAGCGCGGAAGTGTTCGCTAGTGGAAGCATTGGCGTTGGGGGATAAACTCTTCCCTGCTAGTGATATGAGAAGGTTGATTAGGCTTCACTTGGGCTGAGTGAGTCCGACACCAGTGGGCTGTCTAGGGAATGTATTTGGGGGTGGGGGGTGGGAGGAGAAATTTGCAAGAGCAGCTTAGGGCTTCCATATAACTAGGAATGAAGACTTTGCCAGAGTTGCTGAGTCACAAAAGCGTATCTTTGCTGTTACATGGTAGGAAGCTTTAATCTTATTTAAATTTGAAAATGTTTTCCTGGTTTTGCATGGCATATTTTTCCTTTTCAGGCAGTAACAGTAGGCTCATCATGTAGAGCTTTGCTGCTCTGTCTAAAGCTGTGGTCCACAGGCCACCGCCGTCACTGAGTGCCATTGGGATTGGAATCTGCGTTCTCTCTAGATATTTAGGTGATTTGTGTGCCCTTTTAAGTTTGAGAAGCAATGAAGTGGCTGAGAAGACAGGCTTTTGAGTGAGTCAGTACGGATGCTAATTCCAGCTCACTGCCTTGACCTTGGTCAGTTTTCTTAAATTTTTTCCCAGTGTATCACCTCTTCATTTGGAAAGAGCAATAAAATACGGTTCTTACCAAATAGAAATATTTTTTTTTAAAGATTTATTGATTTATGCATGCAGAACTGGGGTAGAGGTCAGAGGTACAGGGGCAGTAAGAGGATTCACCAGAGACAGAGTAGGGAGCAGAACAGGGGTATCTACTGACATACACTGCTGAGGGGAGCAGTGGGCTAGACAGGAGAGGTCTGCTGCACCATGTGGCTCAGCTCCCTGGTTGAGGAATCAAACTCAAGCCTCATTGACTGGCCATAGCTGGATAGCGCTGAGACTTAACCATTTCAACACCAGGAAGGCCCAACTAGGCGTAGTTTTTGATGTTGGCTCTGGGATCCATCTAATCCAACCAGGTCAGTGGCATTTTCTCTGGCTTCTTTCCTTGTCTATATGTAAGGATGAGAGTAACCTGTCCCTTCTGACTTTATTTGGTAGTTGAGAGGCTCCAAAGAGAATCACTTATGGGAAATCTGCTAGGAAAAATTAGAATACCCTTTGCATTGTAGGTATTGTAAATGAGTGGTCTTAATATGTGGAAAAGCCTAGAAACCTAACATGACTTTACAATTCCATTGTTCAGACTTTATCCTAATTATAGAGTTTGGGATGTGCACAGATAGTCAACTTCAAGAATATTTGTGATTGTGGAATTACTTTTAATGGTGATACCCTGGGTGCTCTCAAAATGTTCACTAGAAAGTGTGAACTAAAATACTATATAGCCAGCAAGAATGATGCCTCAGATCTTAGCTTTCCAATGTGATAGCCGCTTGTCACATATGTCACTGAAGTTTACATTTTAATGAAAATCAAGAAAGGGCAAAAATTCATTTCTTAAGTCCCACCAGGGATATTTCAAGTGCTCAATAGTCCTTTTTGGCCAGTGGCCACCTTATGAATAGCTCATAAATGGAACATTCCCACCATCTCCATTTCTTTTGGATAGCACTTCTCTAGAAGAGCAATAATCCTTTCATGGAAAGAAAATTCTCACAAAATACAGTGGTTCATATTAATAGTGTGTTGTATAATAAATTGCTCCTTGATGCTTAGGACACAACTTAGCATTTCTTCATTTTTCTCAGTTCACTCAAATCTGTCTGTAATTGCCCCATTCATCAACAGCTAGAGACTTGTTTCTGCTCCCTCCTCCTCCTCTGGGCCCCTGGGTGCCTGACCTGGTTATTGGTGGTGTTACTAGTTTTTAAAGTCTGTTGCCTAGTGCTGGACCTTCTCCTTTACCAAATGCCTCAGCTCATCCTGTCTTATAAGTCAGTTCCCTGTTGAATGGGATCAAAAACAGTGGGGGGAGGGAAATGCACTGGACTATGGTGATGGCACACGGGTGATTTGGTGATGGGAAGCCCACAGGGATTACAACTGAGATGGAAAAATGCACAAAATGATGTAAAAATAAACTGTTATATTATTTAAAAAAATCAGTTCTCTGTTGCCCCATTTTGCAGTGATGAGTTTTCACAGTGAGGGATAGGGAGCCACTCTGCCTTTGCCCCCATTCAAATTGGTGGGATAGCCTTATCTTTGGGGGGCAGGGAACTCGAACCATACTTCTTTACTAACAGTAAGAGAACCCCTCTCCATTCATCAGAGATGTGCGCTCTACCCTGGTCTAGCTGACAGAGGCTGTGGATGAGGTGTTGAGGGCCGTGCAGCAGTGACTGTCTCCCCACCCCTCTGGCAGTAATGGGCTCCCAGGCCCCCTCAGATAGTAGGAACAGCCTCCCTTCTCCTTGCCACTTGGACTAACAGCTACAAATAACCCTTGCCTGACTACCTTCGAAGATGGTCTTGGGTGCCTCAGTGACTTCTGTTTTAGCAACTGATTCTGGCCAGCTGGCCTGGGAAAGGATTGTGTCTCCCACTTCATTCCTTTCCCCACAGCTCAGTGTAACCTTATATAAGCAGTGTGTGCCTTTATTTGCTGTCTGGTCTTACTATTGATTTAGGCTCTGACTGTGTTTGCACAGTTTCTCAAAGAAAGTTTCCTACTCACCTTTCAGAACCCTGCTAGTGAATCTCCTGGTCTAAAAAGCTGTCTTCCGTGATCAAGCACACAATTAATGTTACTTTTTTTGGGGGGAGGTTGCTGTGTTTTGTGTATATCCACACACACACATGCACGCATATGTATACACACAATGCACACCCGTATATGTGTGTGTGTGTATATCTCTAGAGAGAAGTGATTCCCAAAATACATTTAGTTAATATCTATCATCTCACATAGTTAGGAAAGTGTTTTTTTCCTTAGGATGAGAACTGGTTAGATGTAACTCTCCTAGCAACTTTCAAATATACAATACAGTGTTATTAATTGTAATCAACATTTCACCCCAAGAATTTACTGGAAGTTTGTGCCTTTTGACTAGCATCATTCATTTCCCCCAACTCTGTCATTGGCAATCATCAATCACCTTTTTCACAAATTGAGGATTAAAGAAAAATCCACATATAAGCAAGATCACACAATATTTACCCTTGATTCTGTTGTTTCTCAAGATCTGTTTGTTTCTCAAATAGCAGGATTTTCTTTTTAGTAGGTGAATAATATTCCACAACCTTAGTACTTACTGGCTGATTCTTGTTGGACATGGTGTTCCAATTTCCTTGTGCTCATTTCCATACTTCTGTGGTTATAAACCCCTCTCTGACTGTAAGAGTAACTTGGATGTTTAAAACTATGTGCTTTTTAATTTCTTTAAATCCTGGAATCTTTCACACATTCTAAACAAGCCAAGAATAATATGACAAATGACTCATTACATCTCACACAAACAGGTCAGATTTATAACATTTAACATTTTAGTTCAGCTCTTCATTGAGAGAAAACTATATTAAAGATAGTATCAAAGATTTTTCTTTGTCTCATTACTTTCTGCTTCATCCAGAGGGACTATTTTCTACATTGGCATATATCTACTCTGCCCAGGTTTTAATTTTTTTTTTAAGATTTTATTCATTTATGGTACAGAATTGGGATACAGGTCAGAAAAGCAGGAGTGGTGAGAGGTTTAACCAGAGACAGAGTGGGGAGCAGGACAGGCAGATCACTGAAGTACACTTCTGAGGGGAGCAGTGGGCAGGTCAGGAGGGGTCTGCCATGCCATGTGGGTCATCTCTGGGGCCGGGGATCAAACTCACACTGAAGCAGCTACAGCCAGCTTGTAGTACTGTGCTCTAACCCGTTGTGCCACCAGGGAAGGCCTGGTTTTAATCTTTTATACATATGTGTGCCTATATGTGAGTCGTTTTTTAAAGTATATTCAAATGATACCCTGTGTATTCTTTTACAACTCTTTAATGTACTCCTTTAATTTTTAGGTATAGCAATATATATATGTAGAGAGAGAGATGGAGAGAGAGAGAGCAATATATATATATGGCTTCTGTATTTTTTCTTAACATATCTTAATATATTGTTTAACCTTATTCTGAATATATTACTTAACAATATATTGATGAACAGGTTTTAGGCTGTGACCTTGACTGACCCACAATAGTGAGAATCCTTGTGTACAGAAGCAGGATCTTCTCCATAACAATATTCTAAAAGTAGAATTGCTGGGTGGAAGTAGAGATGGCACCTTTCAGTCTAGCCAGATATTGTCTTCTTGCCCTCTGAATGGTCCTAGCCATGTATATATGCTCTCACTACTGGCTTCTGAGAGTGCCTCTCTTCCGATATTTTGAATTAAGAGTTCTTAATTAGTTTCCCCAAAGTCACAAAGTGATAACTTGCTGCGGTTTTAAGGTCCTTTCCCCTGATCAGCAGTGAGAGGAGTGTGGTAGATTGTGGCCAGGTCCCCCTGCTCCTCACCTGCTCCCCACTTAGGTATAGATGGGGAACCTTGAGGAGATTTTCCCCAAGTGCAGGTAAGAGATGGCTGTTCCATTGCTGGTGTGGCAGAATTTCCAGATGTGGAACTCTGGGCCTTGGGGCTGAGGGATCAAGTTAGATTCTGCTGGAGAGTTGACTGCTTTTACATGGATTCTGGGTGCTTCCAGGGCTTGGCTCCCGGAAGGCCATTCTCTGCTTTGTCCTGGTGGGAGTTTTACTTTGAGGGTGCTGAGACACTGGGCTAAGGGAGCTCCCTGCGGGGAACCACTTTCTGGACCAGCTCTGGAGTGATGACTCAGAGGGTTGACTCTTTAGGGAAAGGGTCTGGGTTCGCATGGTGACTGTGTGACCTTAGACCAGTGGCAGATTGTCTCGCTGCCTCAGTGGGCCCTTTCCTAGTAAAAGGGTGGTGCCAGCCTCATACATCCTTGGGCTTATCGGTGAGGTCCTGGGTGCCAGGTGTTGCGTCCCCTGCCTGGCCCGTTGTGACTACTCAACACCAGCTCTGATACTGCCGTAAAGATTGGCGGTGTCATTTATACCTCAGTCCCCAGCTTAGGCACTGAGTGGATACTCGGTAGATGTTTGTTGAATGAAGGTATGAGTTCTTACTTACAGATGTATTTCAGTTTGTTTGCACAGCAGACTTTTGAATTTTAACCTAAGAGCAATGATAATATTTTAAATCCAGAACTACTATGATCCTGTTTGGGGTCTTAAAAGAGAGATAAGGAATATTGATCACTCTTATATTTTCAATCAGAAATTTTGGTCACCAATATAACTTTGAAATCACACTTTCCTGACTCATTTTCATATTGACTCCTAAGAATTTATTTTTCCCATTTCTCCTCTCCTTGAATTGATTTCTTCTTGCTTTCTTGGTCTACCGGAAGTACACTCATATATCTTTTTCTAAAATCTTCCAGTTTTTGGAGTTTACACTTGAGTTTGTCTGCATTTTCTGGGTGGTAATCCTCTTCCTGACATAGGATATGATTGACAGGCTAGTGCTAACTTAGGTTCTGGAAGTAAAGTTCTGAGGATTTTAGAACTTGCTGTGCAAGTTCAGATCCTGTGTCTCAGCCTATCTTGCCTCTGCAGGATATATTTTTCTGCTTTTAATGTTGTCTTGAAGAGGATGAACACATCCTCTTGGGAGGCCATCATGTGGGCTAAGTGACTCTGGTGGTGATTCCATATGTTGGGGCTGCTTGACTTCAAAGGAATGAGCAGCTTGCTTCTGGAAGGCTCACTATGTTTTCTGGGTCCTCTGAAGCAGCTCCTTTTGAATGAATTCCTAAAGTGAATGGAAGCGCCTCAAAGGTTTTCAAATAGAGGTATCCTTTCTCTAAGTTCGCTTAGAGGAGAACATGTTGCTGTTACCTCTTCTGTTTAAATAATCTTCATTTATTTGTGAGATAGAGAGTAGGAGCAGGATGGGAAGAAATGAAAATCTCTGTAGACTTGAGACATTTTCACACATAGGGAAGCATAAAAGGGCATTTTTCGTGGAATAAGAAGCCACGAGATGGATAAGAAAATAGGGTAAAAGGCCGGCTTGGTAAAATAGATCCTAATGACTTGAGTGAAGCTAGGGAAATAATGTAAAAAGCAAATCAAAAGGATGTAAGAAATCAGGAGCCCAAGGTTGTACATGTTATGTAAAGAGTAAATCAAGGAATAAGTAGTCAGAAACACGAGGTTGTAGATGTTATGGGAAGAGCAAATCACAAGGAATAAGAAGTCAGACGCGCAAGGTTGTAGGTGTTATGGGAAGAACAAAGTGGAGTTGTGTCGGGAGAGAAGGGGGTGGGCTCCACGGACAATAGATTGAGTCCTACTGGATCAGAATTGCAATTATTTCCTTTTGTATAACCTGAGTTTTGGGTTCATACATATGCTCATATGTATGAACACACACACACACACACACACATATACACATAAACACCCTTGACCTTGGTTCTAGGAAGAAATTCAACATTGAACATTGGAAGTTTTCATGTGGAATCTATTTGAAGATGATCTGTTGGGGATTACATCACTGCCTCTTTAGAGCAATTATTTATGTTGTTCATTACTTGCGAAGCACTTTGGTAGAGTTCCCTCTGACCCTGAGCAATTACGGGTAGTAAGAGCGGGAGGGTGTGCAGATAGGACTGTGTAAGCATTGTGCAGAGAAAGGTACACGAGTGGCAGTGGCCAGATGCTGTCTGGCTCCAAGGAGGACCACAGTTCTTCCTCATACTATGGGAAACAGAGATGTTGAAGGTCATCCTGACATGAGCTTGGAGGAACAGGTGGGCATCAGCCCAGGACCGTTGGGTGGCAGTGGGCCGTGTAATTGGCACCTGCTGTTTCACAGGCACTATGGAAAGTGCTTTACACACAAGATTTTGTGGACATCTCCATGAAATAGGGACCATCACATTCACTCCTTGACCCAGTAAGGAGACCGAAGTCCAGAGATACAAAGCAGCTGGTCAGGCCTTGGGCAAGAACTCAGCTGAGGACTCTGGGCTTCCCCCTGTTTGGCTAGGTGGTGGCGATGAGGATGTGAGCTTGGGCATGTGGTGTAGGCACTGGGAGCCTTACCTTGGCCCAAGATGCTGAGGAGGATCAGGTCCGCCCTCTGGTGTGTCTGTTGCAAGGCCTGTTCTGGGCCACTGCCTGCCAGCTGTGGGGAATGGGCTTGCGTCTGCAGACCCTTGAGAGAGCAGTTTCACGTGAATGAAGAGAGCAGAAACTGGGTTTGTAAATGAGGGTTAAGAGGCTGAACCGGGAGGAATGCTGGGGAGCTATGCATCACGGATTCGCACAGTCGGCCATTCCCAGACTCGACTTCTATGGACTAGTAAAATATAGAAAAATAAACAAACCAAAAAAGGTTAGGCTTTGGATGCTGGGTCACCTGCTTTTATTTGATCAGATGAGAACAATGCAGTACAATCAGCCTGTGTTATACAGCATCACCATTTTATAAAAGAAACCCCATTTTAATGCAACAGTGCTGGTGTGACTCATCCTCAGAACAAAGGATGGGCCTTTAAATGGAAAAGTTTACTTCTAAGAAGACTCACAGCAGTGGTTCCAGAAGTTCCTATTTTCATCGTGCACCAGTGAACGCTGCACAGTGGATCAAGATGCAAGCGGGCAAGTGCCCGCTCATTTGGGACCTGCTGGTCGAGCCTGGAGTGTCCAAGGGGTGCTTGCAAGGAGCGGGGCTGGAGGGCTGAGTCAGCGGGAGGATGTAGGGACCAGAGGTGAGGTCCCTGGGTATTTAGCCAGGGCTTTCTTAGGGCATGGAGCCTCCTGTTCAGAAGAACTGTTTTGTCCTAATTTCTGTGACCGGCCGCAAGGAAGAAAGACGGGAGGCAGAAAGGCTGAACAAGTAGAGTTTATTGCTCGTGGGCAGCAACTGAGACGGAGCTTCTGTAGGGGAAAGTGTCCCTTATATATGCTTTCGGTTCAGATTCTAGAAAGCTGATGTGGTGCTGTGCACCTGGATGCGAGCCCTGGTCCCGGTCATTGTGCTACTGCCCGTATATGGTCACACAGGTGGCTGTTGTGTTACTGCCCATATCTGGTCACACTCAACAGAACTGAAGAGAGCTCTTAGGAACACAGGAGCCCGGGGCGGTGGGAGTGGAGGAGGATGCCAGAGAGAGGAGGGAGGAGAGAGACGACCCAAGAAGGTGAGGCTAACATTTCTTTAGCACCTGCCAGGCGTGCATTATGAGAGCTCACTCACTCCTCATAAAAGGTCTTTGGGGACAGACACATGATGGCTACTGTTTTATGGACGAGGAAAGTGAAGCTCCAGGTGTTTGATGTACAGTAGGTCCTCAAATCAAAAGCCCAACAGTGTTCTGTTAAGTTGATGAGAAGGGAAAAATGTTCTCCCACATGGAGCAAACTGATATTATCTGAGGATCTGGCTTCCTTTTTGCTCAGTTGCAATTTCCAAGAAGCTGTGATGTAAGTGAGGGCTTACTGTGGCCAAGTCATTCACAGAGTTGGGGTTCAGGCTGAGTCTCACACCTCTGCCTTTTCTCTCTGGGTCCTAACTCGGGATGGCTTTGCATGCTGTTTTGGAGCCTTTTCAATGCCTCAGGTATAAGGAGTGTTAGTAGGGCCTGTGTGGTTGGTTTTTTTCAGTGGTGGTTTTAGCCGGTCACTTTCTGAAGGGCTGTCTCAGCCTGTGGCCTCTGGCAAGTAGGACCAGAGGGAGAGCAAATGTCTACTTCATCCTGCCCAGCCTGGTGTTTCATACTCAGGCCCAGGTGGTAGATCATGTGTGTTCACCAGAGCGGCAGTCTCTGGGGTTCACTTCCTATGCTCCCCCACTCAGGAAGCCAGAGCTTGGCGGGGCAGGAAGGAGAATGGCCCTGTGCTAGAGCAGGCAGGATCCGAACCCTGACACCTACCTCCTTGCACAGACTCATCTCATCTCTTGTTCTTGGGGCTTCTCCCACTCATTGGCAGAACCTTCTTACCCTAGGGGGCTTCCCAGCAAACTCGTAATGGATTCTTTGAACCGTTGCCCACTGTTCTCAGACTTTCAGCCATTTTTCTCTTTAATGGAAACTCTGACTGGCTAGTTGGTTAATGGCTCCTGGGTTCTCCCTGGCTACTTACTTCCTAATTTTCAAGCATTATCCATGGAGAAAATCCATCCTGTATGAGCTTCTGACATAACGAGCTCGTGAAAGTCAGTCTGCTCTTGCGGGCAGCGGCTTTGATCGTTATGATGGGCACTTTGGTTCCCACTGAGCGAGACCTGCGGAGCCCAGGCTTTGTCTATGATTTATTCATGGCTCCTTGGCCTTACTGTCTGGCCTGGCTTCCCTGCTCAGGTGTCAGGCTCAGCCTGACTGTGGGACTTCAGGGCCTTGTGTCTGGAAGCTATTGCTCAGCTGGAAGGCAGCCAGGTGTTGGAACGAGAGGTGCACACCTTGAGTAGCCCCTGTTGGCATCTAGAGCTGCCCGTGGACCCCTTATTTGGCAGATGACTCCTAGGAGAGGCTTGTGGGGCCTGTGTGCGGGTGTGGGCTTTTTTGGAGAGACCCACTCATAAAATACCTATGTCACTGACTTGGTACCAAGTCCTGGTTTCTTTATTTTAAACATCTTAGCAACACAATAGTCATAAGGGTGCCCACTCATTGGCCTTTGGGTTCTTGCTTGTGGTTTTTGTTTTTATGAGGACTGAAAAAACCAGGTCCGATCTACTGAGGAGCCACGTGGGATGAGGTGGGGAGTGAGGGAGGAGGAGGGGGAGAAGACAGCTCCCTGTGTGGCCGATAATGAGAACGCCAGCCTGTTGATGCTTACTCTCTGTCCCTTGCTCTGTTCTCAGGGCTTTGCAGCCCTTGTCTTGTTAATCCTCCTCCAGTCTTCCAGATGGGTAGAACTGTGTCCTCCTGAAAAGATTTGCTCACGGCTAATTCCTGTCACCTTACTACACAAGGATGTAGTTAAAGTGAAGCTATACTGCACCATGGTGGGCCCTAATTCTTTTTTTTTTTTTTTAAAGATTTATTTATTTATGCATACAGAACTGGGGTACAGGCCAGAGGTGTAGGGGCGGTGAAAGGATTCACTAGAGACAGAGTGGGGAGCAGAACAGGCATATCGAAGTACGCTGCTGAGGGGAGCAGTGGACCAGATAGGAGAGGTCTGCCGCACCATGGGTCACCTCCTGGGAGGGATCGAACTGGCACTGAAGTGGTTGTGGCCAGCTTGCAGTGCTGTGCCCTGACCCACGGCGCCACCCAGGAGGGTTCTAATTCTAATGATGGGTACCCTTAAAAGAAGCGGACCCACAGATCTACACAGAGAACAACTGTCAAGTGCAGACAGTGGCAGAAACTGGTGAAGTGGGTAAAGCCAAGCAAGCACTGGGCACTAAGAGGTTGGCAGGAAGCATACTTCCTGGAGCCTCCAAGATAGGATGGCCGGCCAACATCTGATCTCCAACTTTCAGCCTCCAGAACTGTGAGAGTAGATTTCTGTGGTTTATAAGCTACCCAGGTAAGCAGCCCAAGGGAACCTTAAGGTAGGAGTAACCTACGATGAGGTTACTGACCCTATTTTGCAGACTAGAAAACGCAGGCTTGGAAATGGTAAGATTCTGTCCAGATCACTCAGCTTACAATGGAGAAAGACCGGGAGGGATTGCTTGATGGTATGGCTGGGTCCATGCTGACAAGATGGATACTTTCTTTTTATAAAGATTTATTTATTTATGCATACAGTACTGGGGTACAGGCCAGAGTTGCAGGGACGGTGAGAGAATTCATCAGAGACAGAGTGGGGAGCAGCACAGGCAATGCTGAGGGGAGCAGTGGCGAGATCGGAGAGGTCTGCTGCGCCATGTGGGTCACCTGCCTCCACCCCTCCTGGCTGGGGATCAGCTCATGCTGAAGCGGCTGCCGCTAGCTTCATAGTGTTGTGCTGTGCTTTAACCCATAGTGCCATTAGGGAGGGCCCCGAGGTGGGGACTTTCTGATGCCAGATATCTAGGGCACCCGATTGAGCAGAGGGAGGGCTAGTGCTTGGAGATTAGATCTGCTTTCAATACGGATTCAGCCAGAAGATTCTTTGTGTGACTTGGGAGAAAGCTTGCTCTTGTGGAAGGAACACAGAATTTTCTTTCTTTTTAATTGAGGTAACGTCAGTTTCAACACTGTACGTTATTCAGAGGTATAAGATCACATACCCACACACACTCATCACCAAGCACCCACCTTCCTCCAGGGACACAGGTATTTTCTATTCAGAGGACCTGGTATGTCATGTTGTGAATATGTCTATGTTCAGGGAGGTTCATAAGTTACCCAGGACCAAGCCTTATTCCACAAAAAGGTTGGACGGCTTGCCCAGAATCTGTCTGTAGTGGAAAAAAGAGGAATAGCAGAATACACTGTTCTCTCTAATCTCTCTCACTCTGCCTGTTTCCAGCTGGACTTTTATCTCCACTGGAACAGCCCCAACCCTTGTTCTCCCTGGGAGGAGAGAGTAAGCAGGGGTCACATCTTGGAATGACATTCCACTGGTGTTGGGGGCGTGGGGGACACCAGGTGGAGGCTTTTTTGGGGGGCGTGACATGACATATGGGTTGAATTGTGTCCCTACCTCGGATTCATACATTGAATTCCTAAGCGCTGTACCTTGAATGTGACTGTATTTGCAGACAGGGCCTTGAGAGGGGAGAGGGAGTCAAAATGAGGGCTTGCTTGGTCCCCAGTCTGTTCTGGTGGGTGTCCTTAAAAGAGTGGAGGAGTAGGACACACTTGGACACCAGGGATGCTTGTACACAGAGCAGAGGCCCCCGAGCACACAGTGAGAAGGTGACCCTCTGCCAGCCAAGCTCTCAGCCCTTGGGAGAAACCAAACCTGCCTGACACCTGGATCTTGGGTTCCAGAACAAAGAGGAGCTCATTTCTTGGGTTGCAGCTGTCCAGTTATGTCTCCCAGGCAGCCTCATACAGGCCTGGTCAAGATGAGGGGCAGCAGTGAGGAGCAGGAGTCATCAGAGCAACTGGGAGGCGTTCGAGGAAGGGGTGAAGGTGGAAGGCTGTGAGTGGTGGCTACAGAGCTGGAAAACAGTGGGCACGTGCCAGCATGCCAAGGTGGCACCCACGGGGTTTGGGTCATCATCCTGAAAGACACAGCTCCAAATGGCAGAATACTGAAAATCACAAATCCTAAGAATCCGATTCGTGAACAATTGAAATCCTGATAGTAGATTGCTGGGGAGTAGCCCAGAATTCTTCCCAAGACATTTCCTGACCTTGAAAGAAGGCGTGTTATCTGAGAGACACGAGAACACACACTCTCTGCATCTGTGCAGGGGGCTCGGGGGGCGGGGGGGGCTGTCCTGAATGTGACGGCTTATAAGTAGGAGGGATGTGCCCTGAGCTAGAAAATCCAGTGACATCATGGTTGGTTTTGCAGCACCATGGAGCAGAAGCTTCTTTTAAGAATCAACATGTATTGATTTATCATTTATTTACGTAAACTATAATTTCCAGCGTTCAGCCTCACACCTTAACAGGTGCACACACTTCACTCAGTCTCCACCTACTCCACTCCTCTGTGCCGTAACCCAAAGCCCTGTTTCCCCCCCTCCCCTTCTCTAGCCACCCCGTTTTCCATTCTCAAGAGTTATTTCAGGTGCATTTTCCCAGTTTGTTTTCTTTGTTGTTATTTTTTAATCCCACAAATGAGTGAAACCAACCTGGTAATCGTCATTTTTGTTCTGCTGTATTTCACGGAGCCTCAGTCCCATCTATATTGTGGGAGAGGGCACCAGTTCATCTTTTTTAATAGCTAAGTAATATTCCTTTGGGTCTTCATAGCACGATTTCTTTATTCAGCTGTGTGGTGATGGGCATTTAGGTCGATTCTGTGTCTTGACAATTGTGAATAATGCTGCTATGAACATAGGGTGCACAGGTCTTTTAATATTCATGTTTTCCTAGAGTGTGAGCTTCTTAACTTGCCTTTTTCACCATGAGGTCACCTCCTATATGGAAGAAGATGGCCTCTGTGAGGGTACAGTCTCACAGATCTCTCCTGTGTTGTGAGGGACCCAGGTCAGAGGAAGGATAGGAAAACAAGAGAAACACCCAAAAGATAGTATCAGGCAGGAGATGACCTCCATGAGCAGCTAAGGTTGGGGACACCCGTGACAACCTCTCTCTGATTGCCTCCCTTCCTTTTTAATGGGAATTGTAGTTTTGGCTTTTAGGGTTTTGATCTTTTGAGATAGGATCTTCAGGATTTCCTGCTTTGTCATGTTCCACCTTTGGGATTTTGCCATTTGGGATGTGTCTTTTGAGATTATGATTGGCACTGAGACCTCAGGGACTTGTAACCAGTTACTGGGATGGGTGCAAAAGTGGGGGAAGGCCCTTAGGAAGAACCTGGAGTTTTCTCCCTGGGTGGGTTGGGACTCCACTCACTGGCATATGGAGAGCACCAAGGGCCTGGGCCATGAACAGTTTGGCTGTCAGTAAGAAGGCTTCCCAGAGGCTACTGTTTTTTCTAAGCTCAGAAAAGAGGTCTTGCTTGTCAAAGTGGTGATTTGAAAAGGCCAGAATCTAGAGGGAAATCAAGTCACAGGCATCATTGTACTAGCACTGGAGAGAGGTGTTTTGTTGAGCACATAGCTAATAGGAACTGCTGCTGTAAGGGGAAAATATCACAATGGAGATTAAGAAAGCGAAGGCTAGAACACTGTAGAGAAACCAAGGGCAAGAATTAGAATGGGGGTCCTCCCTGGTGGCACAACAGGTTAAAGCGCAGCACTGTAAAGTTCGCCACAGCCACTGCAACATGAGTTCGATCCCCGGCCAGGGAGCTGACGCACATGGCACAGCAGACCTCTCCTGTCTCACCCACTGTTCCCCTCAGCAGTGTATTTCAGTTGATCCTACTCTCGGTCTTTGATGAATCCCCGCATCTGCTTCCTGCATCTCTGGCCTACACCCCAGTTCTTGTATGCATAAATAAATAAATCTTAAAAAAAATTAGCATGGAGTGGGATTGACAGATTCTCAGGGAATGGGTATTGAGGAGGGAGGAACACAGTCACAGTGGCTTAAAACATTTTAAAATTGTTCATGCACATAATAGTACAAAACTGGAAAGAAAACAGTGAAAATGTAGTTCCCTGGCTCTCCCTGCCTGACTACCCAGTTTACCAGCTAGACCAGCTTTGCAGCCCAGAAAAACAGCTCTCCGATTCCTGTTGTTCTTGCAGAAGTTGGTGTTTATGTTTATAAAACATGTCATGCAAAGGTAGAAATAGATTTGTATGTACTACTTCTACGTCTGTATAAATAGCTGTCTATAATTGATAAGATATAGTCTAAATTTAATTTTTTTGCATCATGCATGCTATATGACACCTTGCATGGATTTATTAATTTGAATTTTATTCTCTTGAAAAAGAAACATAAAGATGTGATTTAATGTTCACAAGGTACCAAAGAGCACCCAGCAAGAAGTCACCCCTACCTCTCAGCTCCCGGCCACACTTTTTTCTTCCCTGAGGAGATCTTGTGGTTTTTAGTTTTCAGTTCATTGTTGTTTACTAAGTATAGTTCAGAGATATCTCTGCCTCTTTTATTTTTATAATTCTTGGTAGTCTGCTAGATGTATACACCATGAATTATTAGCCAATCTCCCGTTAGTAGGTTGGGTGATCTCCCCCCTTGCTGTATGAAATAGACATATATACATGTTGTTTTAAATGTGGAGATGAGCTGTTTCATTGGAGAGTTAAGTGCATGTGATACTTTTTTTAAAGATTTATTTATTTATGCATACAGAACTGGGGTACAGGCCAGAGGTGCAGGGGTAGTGAGAGGATTTACCAGAGACAGAGTGGGGAGCAGGACAGGCATATCAATGAAGTACATTGCTGAGGGGAGCAGAGGACGGGTCAGGAGAGGTCTGCGGGGCCATGTGGGTCACCTCCGGGGCAAGGGATTGAACTTGCACTGAAGCAGCTGTGACTGGCTTGCAGTGCTGCATCCTAACCTGTTGCACCACCAGGGAGGGCCCCATGTGATATAATAATAGTTCTATCTACTGTTACCAAACACTTTACCAGTCAGTATCTCAGGGTATTACTCATAATAATGAATGAGCATCTTTTCAAAGTGACCTTTTCCTATTGATTGGTAGTAACTACTTATATATTAAGGAAATGAGCCCTTTGCCATACAAGTTTTGAATACATTTTCTTGCTTCATTTAGGGTTACTAATCCTTCCTTTGGAAATTAAAAACAATTATTGTAGATTTTCATGTTGCATTTAATGCTACAAAAATCACATATTAAAAAACATGTGTTTTCTCATTTTGATTTATTCATCATAATTAAATCTTTCATGTATCTGGAATTTATTTTGGTGCCATATGTGAGTCAGGAATCTAACTGTAATTTTTCCAGGAGGCTGCCGATTTGTTCCAGTTACTGCCCACTGACATGATCTGTATTTGTTTTCTGTTGCTGTGTAATAATATTATCACCAACCTAATGTCTTAAAGCAGCATGTATCCTCTCACAGTTTCTTTGGGTCAGGAGTCTGGGCACAGTTTAGCAGGTCCTATGCAGTGCTTGAATCAGGGCGTCAGCTGGAGTCAGATCTCACTCGAGGCTCGACTGGGGAAGGACCCTTTCATTTCCTTGCAGGCAGCTGGATTGCGGTGTCATTTTCTTGCTGTCATCTGCCAGCCACTGTAACTCCTGTCTGGTGGGTCCAAAACATGGTCTCTTCTTTTGTCAAATAATCAAGAAGAACAGGGGCCTTTAAAACCTCTGTGGGCCCTCCCTGGTGGCGCAACAGGTTACGATGCTGCCCTGCAAGCTGGCCGCAGCCGCTTCAGTGCGAGTTCGATCCCCTGCCCTGGAGGTGGTCCACATGGCGCGGTAGACCTCTCCTGACCCTCCTACTGTTCTTCTCAGCAGTGCTCTGTTCCCCACTCTGTCTCTGGTAAGTCATCTCACTGCCCCTGCACCTCTGGCCTGTACTCCAGTTCTGTATGCATTAATGAATACATCTTAAAAAAAAAAAAAAAAAAACCTTCTGTAGTAGACTTGCATACCATGGTCACTTTTACCCTAGTCTCTATTGGAAGCTAGTCAGCTCAGGTCAACTTCAAGAGGAGATGCTCATACAAGGTATGGCACAGGAAACAAACCATGGAGGAACCTTCTTAAAAGTATGCCTGTCACCCTGGTCTTTACATCTCTGTGCATACGGGAGCGCATTCTCTTAGGGAGCAACTAGATGAAGGGGTGCCTGCTCAAAGATGGGGAGGAGGTGCCATGGAATTGCGCTCATCTTTCTCAGCTGTCTGACCTAGGAGCCAATCCTGGCCAGTTATGAACTCTGTGTCACTGAGACGCTTTGGCAGCAGGCTCCATTTCTTGGCTGAACTTGATACAAAGGCTTCCTTCATGCCTCCACTCACATCTCTGAGCTGAGATGACCTAGGAACTCCTTGGGCATAATGGAAGTTTGCAACCTCATTTCCATGCATCTGGCCTTGGAATTCTCTTTTATTAGAGATTATGCTCACAGTGATGAATTTTACTTTCTGGCTTCACTGCTGCCTCTGGGTGAAATAAAGTGTGTTGTTGCAACTTGAAAATGTTACCCTCGTAGAATTCAGTAATAGAATAAGCTGTGGGGTGTTTGAGATACTGATGGATTAGTGCCAGTCATTTCCCTGGAGAATAGGAAAATACAGAACAGGCCCCTGGAAGGAGGATGGAAAATTTGGCAGCTGTGTTATCTCCATTTTTTGTTTTCTCTACACTTCCTCAGGTTAGTTTTACTGTTTTACCTATGGTTTATAGCAAAAAAAAAAAAAAAAAAAAAAAAGGGAAGATAAACAGAATAAGCCCATTCCCTTTCCCAAAAGTCATTATGGAGTGATTGGCCTGCTGGGAGGGGAGGATTTAAACAGTAATTAAAAGATGATGGGTTAAAGGAAGTCTGAAAAAACTCCAGCAATAACAATCTTGAAACAAATGTCCCTTCTGAGCTTGGAAGGGTGGGAAGGTTAGGGTCACACCGTGGTTCTTGATGGTGGGAGAGGGGTGAAATCCCTAGGTGGGCTGGGGCAGACAGCTGGTCAGGAAAAGGCGGGGGTTTTGGAAAAGTGGAAGGATGTGAGACTAAAACGATATTTCATGTTTGGATTTTAATGTGCTGATGTTGTGGGAACTTCTCATAGCAGTTGAGTTGGGTTGGTGAGGCATGGAAAGCTCTTACTTGCCTTGAAGGGTTGGGTGCTGATGGGGGACCACAACAGATCTGGAAGTCGAAATGGGCTCTTGACAGAATTGAAGGCCCATCAGAGTTGGACAAGGTGAGTCGGCAAATCCAACTACCAGGTAATTCCTTACACTTGGTGCTAGTGAATTGTTTCATGGTGGCGTTTGAACTTGACAATGTATATAGACTCCATGTCCCTTCACGATGAAGGAAAGCATGGTTGTGGCGGTTAGTTCTGTGGGCCCAGGTCTCTTTCAGAGCTATGAGTGTGCTGGTGGGACAAGAAAGGCTGGTGGAGAGGACTTGGGACTTTCAGGAGGGGGGTCTGCAAAGTTTCTTCCCCACTTCAGGTAGTGGGAGCAGGCCAGGGGAGCCTCCTAGGGAGGTTGTATGGAGCAGACAGGGATGGGGGCCCCGGTAGAGTAAATGAGACATATTTACTGGAAACACTGAAAGGTACAGTCAGGGGGACGATGTCGATGTATCCTGTGTGTGCTCATTTTACCTCTCCTGGGCCAGTAGGTGAATTTATTCATCATCAGATTTACTATGTTCCACACATCATGTGAGGCACTTGGGGATTGAGTTGAATTAAGCACAGTCTCTTATGTTCAGGAGCTCATGGAGTGGGGATGGGAAAGAGACGTTCAGGTCTCTCAGATGATGTTGGAATAAATAGGACTTTTAAGAGTCTGTCTAAAACAGAAAAGCCTGCTCTAGTTGAGTTGCCTTGTTTAGCAGGTGTTACTGTGACTTAAATGGTGTTTGTGTGTGTGTGTGTGTGTGTATTAAGTTGTGTTGGTTTGGCTTTTTATTTCTTTTGGAGTCTTAGAAATATGTGCTCTTAAAACATTTATAGACGTGTTTTGTTTGGACACTATTGATCTATGGAAACTGAAGTTAAATTCAATAACTCACTTTATAAGCATGAAATTGCATGGCTCAGACACGTGTCAAGTCTACTGCCTAGTGTTCAGAGCTTACTGAAAGTAGATAATTCAGCTGATGTGGTAGCTCCAGTCCATGCCATCATAGACTCATGAGCCCTCTCTTAAGTGTTCTTCTGCTATCTACTTCATAGCCCAACATAACTGCTTAAGTACTGTTAACAGGGTGGCTCCCTAGGAAAAGGGGAAGTTCCAGGTTCCCTGCCTCACCCAGAAGGAGGGTGGAGCTGAGCAGAGAAAAAGGAGAGAGAAGAAGAGAAGGAAGCTAGATGGAGAACAGTAAGGAGACCTGAGGAAGCCACACGGAGCAGCGAGCATGTGATGAAGAAACCGTGCTTGTTTCCTGACCCTGGACTGGTTGAGGCAGATGTGGGTGAGATACCTATAGGGAGGTGACTATGGCAGTGTTTATATTGATTTTGATGTTGCTCTTTTCCTCCCAGATTTAACTGGCCATTTCTAACCCTTTTCCATGGGTCCTGGCCAGAAGGTGCTTTAGTCTTGTGGCGGCTTTCAGGCCTTGCTCTGGGCCAATCCCTTTTGGGTTGACTTTTGCCCATGAGGGGATGGGTGACTTCAGGTGTTTGATTTAGAAGTTATATTCTCTATGTTCTGTATTGTACATTTACTGTATTGAAGTCCCTTTTCATTAAAGTTATATATGTTTTGTCTTGACGCGGTGGATGGCAGAATCTACTTAGAGCAGGCAGGTTTGGGGCTTCACTGGTGCCTCTCTCCCTGTCCTGTAACAGATTTGGTGTCCTGTAACAGTACCAGCCATTGCATGTGAATTCCAGCCTGAGAAAGGAGGAAGATATTAGGCATAATGTGGTTCCTTTTCTTAAGGTTCCTTCATGAAGTGACACAAAGCATACAGGGGTAGGATTGCTTCACTGGATTAGTACATTACAGAAAGACATGTCATCCTAGTAAATTTGAGAGAGCACTGAGAGACCTGGTAAGGTGCCTTAAGGTGGTAGGGTTAGGGACAATTACAGTGTTTCATGCTGGGACCCCATTCACACTGGACACTCAGGGTCATGGGTACCAGTTTGTGGGGCCCTGACTTCTCACATGGGCAACTCTGTAGTCATATAACTCTTGTCCTGAAATAAGTTTTCAGAATACTAAAACTTGTATTTCTCCTTCATAATTAACCCATGCACCCTTCCTCTATTTTGTGTTTTTTCCCTCTTCTGATTACTAAGGGATTCCTGGTTTGACCTAAGCACAGTCTTCAATCTTTTTTTAAGGACTTATTTATTTATGCATCCTGGGGTCTAGGCCAGAAGTGCAGGGCATGAGAGGATTCACCAGAAACAGAGTGGGGAGCAGAACAGGCAGACTGACTGAAATCCACTGCTGAGGGCAGCAGTGAATGGGACAGGAGAGGTCTGCCGTGCCATGTGGGTCAGCTCCCTGAATGGGGATTGAACTCCTGCAGCAGTGGCTGCTATAGCTTCATAGTGCTGCAACTTTAACTCCTATGCCACCAGGGAGGCTAACCTTCCTTAGTCTCTTGCACCAGATTATGGCATTGTCATTAAGTTATGGGTCACTGGTTCTGTGTGTGACTTTGAGGAAAGATCCTCAAGAAAAGGGAGCTCATTCTGCTTAGCCGGCTGGCATGCAAGCAGTCTTCTTTGGCCATGAAGTAGTTCACAGGGGAACACATAACACAGTGGACAGGGTCCCTACTGTCATGGTGCCCATCAAGGTTTCCTGAATTCTCTCTCTAGCGAGCTACGAAAGCCACTCAGTGGACTTAACACATACTCCAGGGAGAGGTCTTTCCACTGATTTTAATGATGGCTTGTGATTCCCCAGAGTGATATGGGCAAGCAGCTAGTTTAAAATTACTAGGAGCTCTCATATGTGTGTGTGGGGGGGAGGGGTAGTGCATGTCCTCCATTACACCAAAGGCAGACATCCAAAGTCCAGCCTTCAAGTCTCCTTCCCTCTTGCGGCTTGCATGCCTGTGGCTCCCAGCTGCCCGTGCAGCCCTGTCCTGGGGGCTGGGCAGAGCAGCCCCAACCTGTCTGTAGCCTTCATGTGGCATGGGCCCATCGGGTCCAGGGCCAGCTGTTTTCCGGCATGTGCCAGCTCTGCTTGATGTGCTAAGCCCCTGGCTGAAGGTGCAGCTCTCTTACCCATCTTTAGTCCCAGCACCCCTCTGCTTGGGACCTGTGGTTGGGTCCAGAGTGTCGTAGACTTGAGGGCACCTGTGGGTATCAGTGCTGAAAGTTCCTTCTTTTAGTGTCACCTTGGCAGGAGGTGCTGCTTTATCTAGAGCGGCTTATTGAGCTGGTGAAGACAGGTAAAGGGTAAAGGGATCACCAGCCGAGCCTGGGAGAGTCAGTTTATTGAAGCATTTAAATTTGAAACACCTGCTTTTAGGTTTGTGTCTACATTGGTTAGGAGGAAGAAGGGGAAGATATATATTAGCTTAAATGATGCTTGCCCCTCTCAGGCACGCTGTTGATTGCTCTTCTCAACCTGGGCACATTTTGGATTTTGTTGAATAGTTCTCCACATTTCTCTTCCATTACTGAAATTTGGAAGGGACTTTTTTTAATAATGTCATCTGCATTTTGGCATTTTCTTTGTATTTGAATTGTCTTTCCACCCATTGAAGATGCCTCCCTGGTGGTGCAACAGGTTAAAGTGTAGCACTATGAAGCTCTCTGTAGCCACTGCAGCACTAGTTCCATCCCCATCCAGGGAGCTGACTCACATGGCACAGCAGACCCCTCCTGTCTCACCTGCTCCCCTCAGCAGTGTATTTCAGTAGATCTACTTGTTCTGTTCCCCACTCTGTCTCTGGTAAAAGCCTCCCCCAAACTCCATCTCTGGTCTCTACCCCAGTTCTTGTAAGCATAAACAAATACATCTTTGAAAAAAAAGTTCTCATTCCTTGAAATAAAATTTAAAAAAAAAAAAAAGAATGCCCACTCCTGGTCTGGGGTGTCCACTTAAGGTGTTAGTTTCCCAGCTATGACAAGGAATGACCAGAAGAAACAGGTGGTCCAACTGCTGGAAACTGGCCTTGTTGCCAAATCTGGGTTAGCAGGATGATGCGGTTTCTGCTCTGAGCTCTTTCTGGCTGTGTGGGATGAGGCTCTCAGATGGGACAGTGGTGGGAGGGTCTGGCCACAGGCCAGACCAGGCAGCAGGACTCTCCTGGGAGGGTTAACCAGGAAACATACAGCTGCAGTTCCTTCATCTGTTGCTTGATATCTTGGCTAGCATTGGGCTCAACCCCTTTGACCTTGGGAATATGGGAAATTGCAGTATTTTTGCTCTGACACATTCATGGGTGGAAGGGTGCTGAGGTCTCTGCAAAGGATTTGATATAGGTTTGTATTACACACTGATTGCCACAAGAAGTGAAGATAACATCCATCACCACATGCGCTCACCAATGTCTCCTGCCCTTGTGATAAGAACTTTTTTTCAAAGATTTATTTATTTATGCATACAGAACTGGGGTACAGGCCAGAGACGCAAGAGTGGTGAAAGGATTCACCCGAGACAGAGTGGGGAGCAGAACAGGCTGACTGACGAAATACACTGCTGAGGGGAGCAGCGGGCAGGTCAGGAGAGGTCTGCCGTGCCATGTGGGTCACCTCCGGGGTGGGGATCAAACTCCTACTGAAGTGGCTTTAGCTTCTTAGTGCTGTGCTTTAACCTGTTGCGCCACCAGGGAGGGCCTGATGAGAACTTTTAAGATCTACTTTCAGCAACTTTTGAATGTGCTCCATGATTAATGCAAGCCACCAAGCTGTGGAAGCTTGCACCAGACGCCTCCCCCTCACCCTGCTTCCTACCCTTGCCTCTGGCAACCAGTCATCTGTTCTCCGAATCTTTGAGTTCTACTTCTTCCTTCCCTCATTTCCTCTTCTTTCCTCTTTTCTTTCAAGTTTGCAGACAAATGTGTTCATGTGGTGTGACTTTCTCTGTTTGATTTACTTTGTTTAACAGTGTCCTCACGAGCCATCCAAATTGCTGCAAGTGACAAGATTTTCTTTCCTGTAACTGAATGACCCACACGTTCTTTGTCCTCGCACTGTTATTGGACACTTAAGTTGTTTCCATGTCTTGGTTACTGCAAATAAAAATACTGCAGAGACTTGGGGATACCGATATTCTTCTACTTAGTGAACTTCAGGTGCCAAGCTTATCTCTTTCCCTTCTTATTCAGTGGTCCACCACTGTGCAGCTTTATCAGGGATGTTGGAGAAAGGACCCCTCTCTCTTCTGTAGAAACATCTGAGCTGGTTTGAAAGGTTGCCTTTGAAATAACAAGTAATGAAAATTTAAAAAAAAAAAAAATGAACCTTTTAATTTGAGCCTTCATTTCCATTGAAGTGTTTTGTAAGATTTATAACTGTGTCTAGTAGCTCTCTAATGACACCATCGATTTGCATCATGCTGATTTTCCAGGCAATTGAAAGTTATTTATAGCTATATCTTCATTACAGGTGCAGATTTTAGCCCCATTTTATTGCTCAGGAAATTGAGGCCTTTTATAGAAAAATAAATAACCCACAAAAAAATCCCATTACAGAGAGGAATGACCAGTCAGGGGGTCAAAATTTTCTGACATTCCTCCTTTCTGTTTTCTGTGAACTTGGTCAGAATGGGCTTGCTGTTTGGTTGGTTTAAGTTCTAGTTTTTGAGAATGAGGTTACTGTTTATCTGTCTTTCTCTACATACACACACACACACACACACACACACACACACATACACTCCCATTCTTACTCACACACATATATGAAATTAATATTTTAGTTCATTTAGCTCCTGTGAAGGTTAATGAATGAGTGTGAACTGTGTTAAACCTCTTGGGACAATCACACTAGGAGAAATGTTGTTTCACTCATAATAAACTTGGTTCTGCAACTGGTTTTCATAAAGGCCTCTTCCGGTTTTCCAAATGTGGATGACACAGGCGCTGATAAATCTTAGTCTGTTTATTTTCTGTCTAATCTAGCCAAGGACTTCTTTTAGAATATTCCCTCATGCACCAGATGTTTTGAAATAGCTTGTTACCAAACCGCAATTATTAAATAATAATCTGCATTGTTAAAACATTAATGAAAGACATTTATAACTAAGAGAGATTCCATTCCAAGGAAGTAGTTATTGTTACCACACTAATGTGTTTTGATTTCAGCCAAGAACAAAGACATTTGATGTGCTAATTGCCTGGCATTTAGGCAAATGGACAATTTGGTTGGCCCCTTTTGAAGTAGTCCTGGGAATCTTTTTGAGTACTCCAGCTGTCTGGGACTTCAGTTTGGAAGCTATTATTGGAGTTCCTCAGGCTACTGTTGACCCCTGGGGGCAGTCAAGGCATAATCTTTGGGGTTTTGGTTTTTATATTGGTTGGGACATTTCATAATCAAAGAAAAGAAAATGAAAAAGTAAAGACACTTTTTCTCTCAGGAGACCCATGTTCTGCTTGGAGCAGCCATGAGGTGCTTTCAGTTCTCTGCTCTCCTTGCTCGTGGTCACCAGGTCACACCTTGGGAAGTACAGGGGGCAGAACTAGCAGAGTCAGAGGGAGGCAAGTTTGCTCTGAGAGCCAAGGTCCCATGCTGTTTCTCAGCTTTGTGACTTTGGCTGTGCACCCAACTTCTCTCACCTCAGTTTTTTCATCTGCAAAACTCATGCAACAACCACCTCAGTGAATTGTTGTAAGGACTAAAGGGAATAGTGTATATATAAAAAGGGGTGTCCTAGGCTGGCCCCTGCTAAGCTCTTAACAGTTTCAGAACTGAAGATAATTCCTGGAGACCCTCAGGAATTGGTTAGTTTTCACATTTTGTTGAGAAAGTGTTTTTACATCTGATAGAGTTGAAGAGTATTTCTCGAATGTTCATTTGATCCTGGGCTTTTGCTAGTCCATTCAGGGAGGAAAATCTGTTTCACGAAGACCCTCTCCTCACCCACAGTATGTCAGAGCTGCCTGTCTTCAGGAAGATGACCTTGCAAAGTCAAAGACGTCTGTCCTGGCTTTAGCGGTGAGCAAGAGCCAACCATGGTCCTGCTTTGCCCAGGCTCTGCCACAGAGCGGTGTGTGGGGGTGTTTGGGCACACTTGAGTGTGTCAGGAAAACTGCATTTTCCCTTGATACTTCTACGTAAAGTCAAAGAAACATCACTTTGCACATGGCCTCAAAGTCTGGAAGTCAGAATTCCATGACTGGATTTATTTCTGTAGCTATTTTGGGGTGCAGACTTTGGTCCCACATTTGGACTTTCCTTTGTGAACTCTCTGAGGACATGGAGCCCATCTCCCCTACTTTGGGTGT
Source organism: Condylura cristata (assembly GCF_000260355.1). Taxonomy (NCBI): domain Eukaryota; kingdom Metazoa; phylum Chordata; class Mammalia; order Eulipotyphla; family Talpidae; genus Condylura; species Condylura cristata. The sequence goes on along the minus strand of NW_004567116.1, from coordinate 15,516,384 downwards.
ATTGGTTTAAATAAAACATATTATTATAATTGTTACAGGGCAACCCAATGTGGACCTAACCCACATTGGGTTGCCGGTTGCCTGATTGTGGTTCCTCATCTGTGTGCCTAAGATTCAGCTGCGGGCACACACAAAAAGTTGAGTAATGGGTTTATTTACAAGAGAAAAGTGAAATGAGTAGCTCAGGGAAAGAGAGAACAGGAGGTGAGTTGACTAATGCATCCTACCAGTTCCTCTGACCTGGAACCCCAGTAGCACCCTGAAAGCCATAAAGAGCCAAGAGACAAACCACGAGCCATAAGGCCAAGAGACCCCTGGACCACACGTCTGGTTTTATATCCAAACATGGCTCCTCAGCTCCACCCTCAGGTCCTCGTGAGCATCTCTTTGGTGATGCTGGGATTTGTAGTTCCAGTGTCTGGGGTGGGGGTGGAGCCGAGTGTCCTGTAGAGTTTGTTCAGGGCATCCTTTCCCCCTTACAAAATGAATTGCTCCTTTTTCCTTTTCTTGTAATGTGACCACTAGAAATACTTAAGTGACATATGCAGGTTTATTTTATTTCTTTTTCTATCTCTTTGAATTTTTGTTTTTTGGCAACTTCAGGGGCTTGACTGGGAAAAGGCACCTTGGGCTGTGTCCTATGAGGGAAATGTCCATTGTTATCTTCTGAGATAGTGTCAGGACCTTTGTTTTCCTTTGTTGCTCCTCCTCAGAAGAGAATTTTCTTCTCTTGGAGACAACCCTGTTTTCTGCCACTTCCTAGTCACTAACAGGCTCTTCTTGTGACCTCCATGGCCAGCTGTCTCTTCAGCATCATCACTGACTCCCTCCTGGGAAGTTTTATTTCTCTTGGGCTTGGAGAAGGAGGATGGATGGGTCTTCATTCCTTTCTCCTGAAGGATCCGCTAGGCTTTCTGTTTTTTTCTTCTTCTTGGGTCTTTCTCTGTTCTCCTCACACTTCTGCTGTTTTCTGAAGGGGTGAGGGCATTTTCTATTCCTTTTTCAGAGGTTTCTTCTCCAGCTGCCTCGTAATCCAAGTCACCACTTCCTCTGCCTTAATCATGGCTTCTTTCATGACACCCAAATTTATGGAGTCTCTCCAGTCTCAGTGAAGGACTGCCACTCCTCAGCTTGTCCTTAAAGCTTCTCTCCAAATACAGTTGTGTGTACCTCAGGGAAGCAGTTGATTCGCGAGGCAGTCCTGCATTTGATTGCCATGTGCTGGGCCTTTGCTCTTGGCAGGTGTCCATCAGTGGAATGGAACAAGAGTCTGTATTCTTGGGTGTTACTCCTTGTCTTGAGGCTTCTGGGAATTCTGTGCCTTTGCTGGGCCCCGGACATCACTCTGACACCAGGACTGCCTGCATTATATTTCTAGTGAACAGTGCTGGTTACAGCCTCTCCTTGTATCCTATCTAGTAACCATGGGCCTGCCGGGGTGATGGCTTGGTGGAGGGTGGGGGCCCAGGCAGGCATGTGGTGCTCTGATTAGCTAGCTTGTTTTCAGGTAGTAATGCTTAGTTCCCTCCAGTGGGGTGTAGTGAGCTAGATAGCGATCTCCTCCCAAAGATACATCCACCTGAAGGGGACTGAGGCAGAGGGGGTCTCCTTTGTGCTAGTAATACTAAATATAGTTTGGAGCTATTTAGTGTGTGACTTTGGAGACTTTCTACACTTTTGGTTATTTTGCCTATATGTTTTGTTGGAGAAGAAGCAGTTTTCTTATTATGAGGGTTTATTTTCTGCTTGATGAAAAATCTGCTGTCTTCTTGATGCTTCTTAAATATTCAAAGTGGATTGTTTCATCTTTGGGAAAAGGGTGAAGACTGGTTTAGTGGAGACTTTGCACTCCCACCAAAGCCCCTCACACCACCAGTTGCAAAGCAAACCTCTTCCTCCCACGTGTCGCCTGCAGGTCTGTCTGGCCAGTGTTTATGCTCACGGGAAGTGCAAGTATTTGTTGGCAGTGCATCAGGGATTTTTGCACAGTCCCTTTCTTTTTTCTTTTGCTTCATCAAAAGGCTTTGCATGTTCACTTTGCTGTAATGATAC
>NW_004567116.1:15483981-15513897 GCF_000260355.1 Condylura cristata | reverse complement strand
ACTGTGTCTGCAAAGACTCCTTTCAAAATCAGGTCCTACTCACAGGCACTAGAGCTGGGAACTGAAAATACCTTCTTTTGGGGGGAAGGACAGTTCTACCCATTACATTAGCACAGGTGCTGAGTAACCCCAGTATCCACCCATTATAAGCCTTCAGTAAACAACCGTTATCATTAGCTTCTGAGTATGGCTTTTGGGAAAACTTACACGGAGCTTTTGAACTGAATTTGCTGTATTTTGAGACCTTAGAGATTATGACATTAATAACGCCAGAGCATTTTCTGTTGGTTTTGGTGAAGCTGTCCTTTTATTTGCAATGTAATGCTCTTCTAGAGTATGTGTAAGAGCTGCCATGCATCTCAATTACAGAATACATTTGGCATTCAGATTTTGAGTGACTTTAGCCCAGTGCTGCCACGGTTTCCTTCAGGCACTTTTGTCTTGCTTAATGATGCAAAACAGAAAATGCACAAATGGCTACCTAAAATGAGGCCTGTGTTATTGCTTCTTTTACCTCTAGGGCCCCAAACTGCAGAAGCTTATTTAGTGCGAGGCAATGAGGACTCTAAGCCTCCCTCCTCCATATATTACATCCCATATTAAACTCCAACATGGTGAAATTAGTTGTGACTAAGGCAGGGGAGGCAGGAAAAACTATAATGGTTTATCCTGTTTTGCAGACTTTGTGAGGGCCATAAATTTAAGGCATATAGGAGTTTTATTTATTCTTTAGATTTCAAAAATTTGTCATGTTCCCTTTCTGTGCAGATGACAAGCCCTTCCCTGATGTTGAAGTTGTAAAAGGGTAAGCGATGGAGCATTCCGAGTGTCCCAGAAAACTCAGAGCCACCCTTCCCAAGCTTCTTTGATTACATGGCTGTTAATAGCTAAATTATTAATGTAGGTTCTCTGGGGGAGGGACCTGCTTTCACCATTGTCTCTCCTCTGACATTAGCTCTTTAATAGTGCCGTTGTGGGAGTCAGGTTTCATGTGGAGCAGTTTGTACTTCAGTGGTTGTGTGTGTGCCGGAAGGCACTCCTTGTGACCTCTGACTGTACTTTGTGAGTGCCCTTATACCTGAAACCTTGTGGTTGTTGTGGAGGAGGAAAATCCCCTTACCCTTCCAGGTTCCTCTCAGTCTAACCGAGCTACCAAATTGACATTGGATTAGGAAGAGAAAAGAACACATTTGATTACATACATTTGGAGAATTGGCAGAGATGTGATTCCGAGGTCAGTGGAACAAAGTGAGGGCATGGATCCTGCACTCAGGATGAGAAAGGGCCTGGTGGATCACGGCGGGGTGGGGTGGGGGTTCATGTGACCAAAGAGGGTAACACCTCTGAGGAAGAGCAGATGCTTTGTAATTTGGCGCTTGCCCCTGCATGTAGATAGATTTCTTTGCTAGAAAGGTTATTTCTAGTAAAATCCTTAATTCTGGGCACCCCCAATTTTCATTCTTTTAGGTTGTTAAGGGAATGGCAAATGTTTCTTGTGAGGCTGGAGGGCCTCCCTTAACCTCAGCTGGAAATAACCCACATGCCAAGGTGATGTATCTTAGGAAGCCTGCTCTGACTATGCGGAGCCTTTCCTACAAGATAGGGGAATTTAAATCTCGGAAATGGATCCATCTTTGTGGGGACTTAAAGTAGGAAATTTGCCTTTACCGAATTCTTAGCATAGAAATGCCCTCTGTGTCAGCCTAGTTGCATATCCCAGGAGGATACATATTCTGAGAGTTGAAAATTTTCAGAAATGAAGGGTTCTTCAAGATGATAGTAAAAACTTATAATCACGATTGTTTCCATAAGCATGCAAACCTGGTGTGATCATTTTTATTTCTTTTCCCAGAATGAAAACCCATGGATTAATGTAGAGAGAAAAATCTCAGAGTAATCTAATTATTCCTCAGTAATCCTTCAATGCATAAGCCTCAGACTCTGTTGATAGTTACCCATAGAAACACATTTATCCGTCCACATAAGCATTTGTACAAGAATGATTCATAGCAGCATTATTCATAATAGCCCTGAGTGCAAAGCAGCCCTAGTGCCCATTAGTGATGAATAGACAGAGGATGTTCTATACTTGCAGTGGAATATTACTCAACCATAAAAAGGAATGATGCACTCATACCAGCTACAATGTGGATGAGCCTTGTAAAGGTTATGCTAAGTGAAAGAGGCCATTCACAAAAAAAAATCTCCTCTTCTTCATCTGCTGCCCCTTCTTTCATCTTCTCCACCCTCCTCCCTCCTTCTTCTTTCTTCTCCTCTCAGTCCCAGAAATTACTGAGGCCCCGGAGGTATTTTCCACCTCCCTTTTGAACTGAAGACCTCTGAGCTGATCTTTGATTGTGCAGGTTCCTTTGTCTGCCAGTGTCAGGTCGTGCGCCTATTGTTCATCTTGTCTGGCAGAGATTACCATCTGTCTTAGCAGATAAAGACCTTTTCCCTCCTCCTCCTTCTTTGATGCTTGCAAACATTCCTAGGGGCCAATAAGCATTGGCTGTGCCCAAGAAATAGAAGAAACACATTTAATACTAGATTGATTCTCCGAGGCCTCGCCGCCAGCCTCCTTTCAGCCATAGACTATTCACTCTTTTATCAGGCTTGTGTGCTCAACTCCGTGAAATCGCTTTGAGCCTGTTGGGCAGGCTGATTAAAAAAACAAAAAGCAATCCCAGAATGAACCACTGCGGAGGATTATCCTGGATTCTCTCAGAAGATACCTTCTCTGGTCACAGAGAGGTCAGGGATGTGAGTCCGGGAGTCTGGTTTATAAAGGCTGAGGATCTCTAATAATTGGGGCCTTGGTCTGCCGGCTCCGGGAACTCTTTGGACTCAGCCTAGTAATAGTAATAGCAATTTAAAGAAGGCTCATTACTGGAGCAGTTATTGCTTTTGTTCTGAATGGCCCATCTAAGTCAGGCCCTATTAAATACAGCAATTTAACTGACACTTAGTGTCTTTAGGGAGATAAATTATCCTTTGGCCTGGTCACCTCCACTTTGAAATTTGATCATCAGTACGAGCCCTGGGAGAGTCGTTTAGGCCAGTGCATTTGTTCAAGGAAGCCCACATTTCATTCATTTGTATGCACCCATTTAACAAGGATCTACTGTCCACCTGGCAAGGTCCTGGGTGTGTGATGGACACGGACTTCACTTTTAAGGAGCTTTCAGGTTTGATTCAGTCATGAATCTTCGATGGGGTACCTGTTGTGTGCAAAACCCTGTGCTTGGTGTCGCACAGGAGACAGGATAATGGCAGGAGGTGTGTCCCGGGGGGTGGGGGTGGGGAGGACAGAGTTGTCACCAGTTAACTGGTTGACTTAGAGCCTGTCAGTGGTGGCCAGGGTGGGGTGACCCACTCTTCAGGGACCCTGTGCAGAGGAAGGAACATCTAGGCAGAGTGAGCTGTGACCCCTGTGGCCTCAGGCCTGTTGTTCCTGAAGGTCTCTGCATGAACCTGTGGAAATGCAAAGGAGGGTGTTTGCTCTGCAGTGGAGAAGCACTGGAAATGAGATCGTTGTCCCCATATAAGGGAACAGAGCAAATAAATGTTGGCACTCTCTTAATCCAGCAACCAAAATGAATAGACTGAATCTTTCCATTCTCTCTGTCCACTGATGTGGTTAAATCTATAAAGCAATCCAAAGTGGGAACAAAGATGCATCTAAATGGTCTGTGCCATTTGAGGTTTATTTTAAAACCACACAGAACAGTACTGTCTACTATGTATGCACATGTTTGTGTCCATATATAATAGTAAATATGCACACAGAATGTGTATGTATGTGCGTGTATATTATATGTAAAGCACACATACTATTCAGTTATACACTTGTGGCTAAAGTGCAAAGCTTGGCAAGGAGATACTCACCAGGTTGGAGTTACCTCTTGGGAAGGTGGAAAAAGAATGGGGTGAGGGATAGGGGTGCTCTCAACCATCCAGCTTAGTGGTAGTACTGTTTTCCTTAAGGAAAAAAAGGAAATAAATATGGCCAAGTATGAATATTGGTCAATTGGGAGGTTGGTGCTTGTGAAATATGTACTTCTGTATATACTTGAAATATTTCACATTGTTGAAAAGCATGTTTGGCGAATAGGAGGTTATCTGGGGTGGCTTGGAACTACCTGGTGAGGGAGGAATGTCCTGGAAGGAGCAAGTAGAAAGACAGCTGAGGCCAGGTCATGCTGCCCGCCAGTGGGCTAGTTAGTGGGGTTCCGGGGTGTCAGAGCGGGGAGAGGTGAAGTGGAGAGAGCAACATGAACAGCTGTCCAGGAGGGAACGGTTGGGGGCCCGGAGGTTGGAGTGGACGTTGCTGTAATGGTCCAGGAAGAGTGGATGAGGACCAGAGCTGGGTGGGGAGGGGGGTGGGTGAGAAGTAGGGAGACTTGAGCTAAGGAGTAGTTGCTGGTCAGAGCCAGGATCACATTTCAGTGCTGTCCTGGCCCCAGCCCTTTCCTTGCTGAGGGAGAGCTGGCTGTTGAAGTGGCAGGACTGGTTTACCCAGACTTGTGGGCTCTGTGTTCTAGCTGTTCAGTGGTACTTTCTGGGTCAGATAACTGCCCAGAAACATATGTTCTGGTTGGAAAGAGGGCTTGGAGGAAAAATAACCTTGAGGAGAAGGTGGTCAGGCGGCTGTGCTTCACTATTCTGCAGACATGCCCAAAAGACAATGTGTCTATAATTTCTACAAATTTCTAACCAGGATGCCACTAAAAAATTATGTCGAGGAAATGTTTAAATATTGATGTGGACTTATGTGCTTCTGTGTCATTTCTTTATCAAAAAATACCTTTGGGACGCTCCCTGGTGGCGCAGTGAGTTAGGATGCAGCACTGCAAGCTAGCTGCAACCGCTTCAGTGTGAGTTTGATCCCTGCCCCGGAGGTGACTCACATGGCGCGGCAGACCTCTCCCGTCTCGCCTGCTGCTCCCCTCAGCAGTGTACTTTGTCAGTCTACCGGTTCTGCTCCCCGCTCTGTCTCTGGTGAATCCTCTTACTGCCCCTGCACTGCTGGCCTGTACCCCAGTTCTGTATGCATAAGTAAATAAATCTTTTTTAAAAATCTTCTAAAAAAATACCTTTGAGTTGAGTTATTAGGGGAAAATTATCTCTTCAGGGTTAAATTCAACTTATTTTGACTGCTAGCTTTGTTCAGTGCTGGTCTGCTACCTCATTAAAATTCTGAAAAATGACTTTTCTGCTATTCTTATTTGCATTAAAAATACAGTTAATCAGAAAGAAGAAAATAAAAATGACTAGTCATCCCCCCACTTCGAAAAAGAATTGGTGTACTCTTTCATATATAGTATGCTTTTTTAGTGTATTGTTTTTAACTTTCTTTTTTCATTTTACAAATACTGAACATTTTTCTTGTCACTAAAACATTTCTATTTGCCTTTAACCTCAGTTGTCTTCACCTTTCACTCTGTTGGTCAATATGATTACTTTAGTTTTATTTTCCATAATCTACAGACCCATAGGCTTTATATCATTGATCTCTCAAGCCAGGAGATCTGTTCTAATAGTAATTGACACTTCAAAGCCATAATGCCCTCGTTAGCTTAGGCTGCTCTCCCTGGAGAGAACATTCCCACTGTCCTTCCATTTCCCAGCTCTTCCACATCCGTTTCTGCTGTGGTGCAGCTTTCTCCCACCATCCAAAAGTGACATGTCCCTATGTTGATATGATTTGTTTGGTTATTTTGGCATCCTGAGAAGACTCAAAAATTATTCCATATAAATTAGGGTAACAAAATTTCCAGCCCCCCCCCAAAAAAAATTACCTGCCATACCAAATAAGAGTGTTACATTTTAGATTGTGGGGATATCCTTATTGAACGGGGTTCAATAGATGTTCCATAATTTGTTTAATCACTTTCTAAGTGGGGCTGCTAGTAAGGGTGTTATTATTAGCATTACCTTGGATAAATAACACTTGTGAAATCTACAACTCATTTCTGTAGATTATTGAAATTCCCACAAGTGCCACACCCTGCATATTAATGGTCAGGGCAGAGAGGGGCCCGTGCCAGCTCCTACCAGGCAGGCACCTGAGGGTTCACATTCTGCACATGTTGCCGTCACTTATTCCTGTGTCACCCTTATCACCCCTTCCATAACCTGTGCTTTATCATCTCCACCCGGTGCTTTTTCTTTTCTTTTCTTTTTTAATAAAAGCTCTGGCTCTATCTCGGCAGCTACCCAGGGTCACACATCTCATCTGACCATCGGGTCCCTCCCAGACTGGGGGGAAGTGCATCGGAATCCCATCTGGCTCTTGGACAAGGAGCCCCATTTCCAGATAAGGCCCAGGATCGATAAGAAATGTTGCTGTAGATGAATGACTTTCAGACGACTTTAATCTTGGCTTGCTTGGGTCCAGGGCCCCTACCCCATTATGTCCCACTTGCTAGTAGAAAAGAATTAGAGAGGGACCACTGAAGTAATGAGGAGGTAATTATGCAACAGAAGCTCACAGTCATCTTTACATATTTATTAATGCAAATTTATTATAGCCTTTCCCCATACAACGGTGTCAACTTTATTCATTGGCTTTCCGGTGTAGAGTAACTATGCATGCCTTATTAGGTTACCAAACACATATTTGTTAGTAAAACCATACACATTGCCAATTAGGACAAAGAATGTGCAATTTCCTGAAGTCAGGAAATTGAGGTCATAACCTTGAGGTCGAAAATTCCAAGTTTAATTAATCTACCAGATTATGATTACTAAGAGGAAATGTCCTGTCAATGTTAGATGAGATGAGAAGGCGATTGGGTTGTGACAAATCACTTTTCTAGTGACCAGGCCTGATCTCAAGTTATCCCACTGGTCTAGGCAGTGGCTTCTATCAGGGTGAGCTCCTCTCTGCAGGTCCAAACTGGCAATCTTCTTATCTCCTTGTTCAGTGTAACCATGCACAGATTTCAGTCTGCTTTGTTTTATTGCTATTATCTTACTATACTATGTTATGTTAGGTTATATAGTATTGTATTGTATCTTATCGTATCAATGTAATGTATCTTATATATGTATCCTATTGTGTTGTATCTTATTCTATTCTATTCTTTCTATTCTATACTGTGTGTTACTTTTCTTCCATATTACCTGTGTTTTCTCAGACTTGTTTTCCTGTCTAAGTGGACTTCCCTTTATTCAGGGGACCTGTGAGCCTTCCAGGCTGAGAGGAGTCAGAGAACAGTGCCATGTCCTGCTTCTCTAGAGGAGTGGGATGTCTCAGTGACTTTGACCCTTCCCTTAAGTCTCCCTCCAGGAAGGGAGCATCCCCTGACTTCAGCACCGATGGTGTGACGTTCCTGTGACTGCTTGGGTGTTAACTGTAGTCCCGTCCCATCATTGCCATTGACAGAGGTTCAGCAGAACTGGATGCTGAGTGACTTAAACTAAAAGCCTCTACCAGCTTCCACTACGACGGCCACCTGACAATGGCCAGGTGACTCACGGCACCTGGCCCTGGCAGGTAGTACATTCCATGCTCTTCTCTGGCGCCGCTCGTGTTTCTCCCCACACATCACATGGCTGCACAGTTGTCACAGTGACTGAACTAGAGGTTAGGATGTTAGTTTAGAGGGAAGTGCCTTGAGGTACGAGATCGAGATCGATGGTTTACAGTTTGTTTCTTTTGATACTTCACAGCTGGACCATCTCGCCTTAGCCTCAGTTTCCTCAAGGGTGCGATGAGAGGGTGGGTCACCTCCTGGAGTAGTTCTGAGAAGTGAGTGGAATCAAAGTCCTGAGCCGTGCGTTGGGCCATATTAGACACTGAACTGATGGGTGGCGTTTCCTCCTCCCCAGATCCCTGCACGCAAGCAGGTTGGCCACCGCTCAGCCCATAGCGCCTGGGGTTTGAGAGGCTGAATGGAGTCACCAGCCCTGGGTTTCCCCACCCTGTCTGTCACGTGTGCTTTGAGCCTCCATTTCCTCCTTGTTCTTGCTTGTTCATGATGTGCCAGGGGATCACAGGAAGATGCAGGCTTTGTGTCCTTAGTGGGGGCCTGCGCATGAACTGCTCTGTTACTCTCTTCTGCTCGCGGGGACTGTGGGGGCAGCCGCACTCTGACTGTAGGAGGGATGATGGCCACCACCCTGCCCCAAAAGTTTTCAACCTCACTGGGCCCATATCTGTGTCTTGATTGGCTCAGTCTATTGTCAGCCCCCAAGGGAGCGGGAACCTCAGTGACTTTCTCAGTCTGCAGGGAGGAAGTTAGCAGTTTTAATTCCAAGAGTTTGGGAAAAGCCCCACCTCCCCAGCAGCCATTATTTATTCATGCTTTAATCTTCGTAGATTACTCCGGAGTTACTCTCAGCTCTCCAGAAAGCCCCGAGTAAGTGGAAGTAGTGCACGCACCCCAAGTAATTAATGCACTTTCTACTAGCAAGGGAACATGTAATTTGCAGGAATGTGTGTCAAGACCCACCCTGCTAAATTTATACCCTGTAATTTGCAACGTTTGCTGGCACCAAATGGGCAGATCGGTGAGTCTAGCCTACCTGGTTTGCAATTATATCTGCTGGCCGGTATTGCAGGATTGAGTAACTGGGGAGATGGAGATCTTAATCATTTCAGTAAATTAGAACCGGCTCCTGGGACCCATCTGATATCAGCCTTTAAGAGGAGGCTGGTTAGTGATGTATCCTTTGTACAGACTTGAGCATGCTGGGTCTGATAAGGGGAGGGAGGGGGCAATGGCACAGACACCTGTCTTAAGACTTTACTGGGTGTGGGTGGATCCCAGGCTTGGCTTGGGGTACAGGGCATTTCTGCACACAGGCCTCTGCGAAAGGAAACAAGTGCTTTCATGGTCTGGTTTAGGAGCTGCGTCAGCTCTGGTTATCGGCTCTGGAAGAGGTTCTTGTTCGTTTTTAAAACTGGGCATCACTTTGCTGCCTCTGCAGACCCATGCTTTTTATACAATCTTGGTCAGTTTTCTTTATTTGGGAAAGTTGCAGAAGAGTCTCACAGGCTGAAATATATGCTGCTTCCTTTGAGGGGGGATGAGAGGAGGGAGTGACATAGCTGGGTTTTTCCCATGGTTTTGTTTTTGTGGCCACATGAAAGAATCCAGTGGAAGATAAAGTAAAGTTTAGGCAGCCCCAGCCCTGGTTGTAAATCCCAGCTCCTTAATTATTCCATGTGTCCTTGGGCAGACTGTTTAACCTCCCTCAGCGGCCTTTCCTCGTTGGTGAAATGGAGCTAATGATTCTTTTGATTAAACCTTGTTATAAATATTAGATGTTTGTAAAGGCATCTGGCATATGGAAAACACTCAAATGGTAATTATCATCAGTGCCATTTATATTGGAGGAGGAAATATTATTTATCAGTGGTAAGGAACACTTAGCTACACAAACCAGGCAGAATTGATAAACAAATCAGATAGAATCCTTTATTCTTTGCAAAAGCCACGTGTGTGTGTGTGTCTATCCCTCGAGGTCTTGTCAACTCAGATGGGACGAGTGGATAGGCGTGGCCTTGTAGCTAAAGAGAACCCTCATCCACCCAACGCCAGGGTCCAGGGAGGCGGGTGGCATTGGCCTTGGGAACTTCTCAAGGCTTCAGAAGTATTCCAGGGAATTCTCTAGACTACAGAGAGAGATTCTCCCCCCAACCCCCCCGGTCGTTGAGGGCAAGGAACTGAGTTTTAAGTGCTCTTGTTGCAAGCTGGGGTTTGTAAACTTGGGGACAGTTCTGTGGGCATTTCAGTCGTATGGGATGAGAAAGAACGGATTTTTTTTTTGCATGTACATGCATGTGTGTGGCATGCACAGTGAACACATGTGTGCACATATTTCCACTCCGACTAAATGCTGATGGGCTGGTTGGTAGACTGTAAATGAAAAAGACCTGCATTTTAGTTGGTAAATATTAGTAAATGCACAGAAGAGACTTGAGACCTTTGTTTTGTCTTCATAAGAAACAAATCTTCTTATTCTCTGTTTCTTCAGGAAACCTCTCTGTATGTGGAAGAAACACTGCTTGCTTTCCTTGTGGGCTTCCAGCTTAGAATTCGAGTTCCATGGAGGCCTTATTTTTAAAAGCATGTTTTTACAACACAATTACAGCAGTGAGGTTATAGCCATCTCTTACAACTTGGGTTTTGAAAATAATACGTGTAGTGTTTTTATTGCTTAGAATTGACCATTCTCTCACCTTGCTTTTTCTCCCTGTGGCATGGTGCCAGAAATATCCTTCCTTTGTATTTTCTTCTGCCCTTTCCAGTATGCTGAGATCCAGGCCAAGTACATGCTACAGGACAGAGCCCTCACTTGTGCACTTAAGCACATCGGACAAGACCCAAAAAGTGCGTTTATACCAGCAGAGAGAAGGAGAACATTTATTGACTGGCACGTGGCTGGATGCTGCTTGCATCTGCCCTACCAACAGATAGTGTCAGCTGAGCAAGGAGAAGGGTAAAAGCAGTACCTCAAAAAAGGAGCAGCCTGCCTGTGTTCAGTGTTTTAGTTCCACCTGGGGACTCTACCCCACCCTTAGTCCCAAGGGGGTCTGCATCGGGAGAGCCTGAGGGTGGAGTCCAGCACATTCCACCTTTTACCATAGAGTTGGCAAAGCGCGCCCCCTGTTGGCTGGGAGGTCGAGCCGCATCGTTGAGGCTCACCTTCACTTCCATCCCAGCCTCCTGGTATCTAGTGCACTGCAGGTTGTCCTGCGCTCATGTCCGTCTGTATCCCCAGACCTGCCTGGGCTGCTGCCTCCTTTTTTTAGAACCCTTTCCTGAAGGGTTCATTTCCTTAAGCTGGCAGCACTTCCTGGGAATCTCCTCTTTTCCTGCTGTGCAACTGACCTTTTTGCTTCATTCAGTCAGATACTTCCAAACTACAGCTGAGGCCCTTATTTGGAGTCAGTCCTCAAAAAACTCTTGATGAATTCCATTTGCAGGGTTGGTCACCTGGCTGAAACGGGAGCTGAAATAAAAATGCAGAAGGCAGTCTGGATTCTTTTTCACTTTATTCCCTTTAAAGTAGAGAGGGATGTTCCCCCTTGGCCCCCTACACCTCAAAGATTCATGCTGAAAGTGGTAAAGTAGAGTTAGGAGTATGGAATGAATTTCCCAAACTCTTGTGATCCCTCATAAGTGGTGCTGTCGACATGCAAATACCCTCCATTCTGTTACTGATTTGCTTATACAAAAGAGCAGAAATGTAATGTGTGTGAAAAATGCCATGAGTCACTTCATCTCCTTATTATTGTTATTATTATCATTAGTATAATCACCTTTCAAAAAGCCGTTACTTTTCGGATGTCTCTAACCAGTATCAGAGCTTTTTCCGATTTGCATATCTAACTCTTAATACTCTGCTTTTCTTCCTTGCTTTTCTCCCTTCTGTCTTGTGGGTTTTGAAGATTTGAGGCGCTGGGTCAGCTGTGTTTCCAGAAGGCTCAGGCTCCCCAGATACCACCCGCATAGGAGACAGGAATATCATCTCCTCTGAAGTATTTGTGTCTGGGCTGTCCGCGTGCTTGCATTTGAAGCCCCAGTGCAGCTCTCTTCATTGCTTGTTACACTTTGGGATTGCCTGCCCCTTGCTCCAGCGGTGCAGAATGAAGAAATACAAACAACCAGCCGCGTTAGCCTGAGCAAAATAGAACTAGGACAGCGGATCTGCTGCCAGAAATACCATCTGCTGTTTTCCAAAGCCAAAGATTGATGACTGGGGTTGTCTCCTCCTTCAGCAAATAGTAAAAGAGACTCAATTTATTTATTTACTTACTCTAAATTGGACCAGCCATTTTTAATATTTCTTAGAGTTGGAAGAATAAGACTCAACTCTTTTATTCCCAAAGAGATGCCTGAATATTTCCAATAGCTTTACAAATCTGATTTTCTTACTGTTTCCCTGTGCTTGTGTTTTTGTTTTTTTTTCCCCTCTATCTGAGACTGCCGGGTTAACTTACCTGAAGCATAACTTATGTTCCTCCTCTGTTCATAACATGGAGTTGGTTTCTCAATGTGTACACAGTTAAGTCCAAACTCCAAAGTCTCAGCCCCTTTCTCTTCTTCCTCCTTGATCTGTTGCTTTCACGCCTCTGCTTAGCTCAGCATTTCTCAGCTTTTCCTTTGCATTGCAGGTTTATATTTTACTCACCCTACAAACCAGCCTAGTTGGAATCAAGGCCATGAAGCACTTCATAGTGCTTCCCTGGAATAAGTATCTCCCCCATCTGGGTATTCCTAGAATCCATTTTCTGGTCCTTTCTTATAGTACACGTTACTCTAACTTATACGACTAGTCATTCCCTGTTGTTGGGTTGATATGTTCCATGACCTCCAGATAGTGCTGAATTATACATACTGTTTTTTCCTACTTAAACTTAGATCTGATAAAGTTGAATTAGGCATTTAGCACAGTAAGTGATGAATGACAGCAAATGATAAGCTAGAACAATTATTACCATGTACCTAATACAAATTACATGAATGTGATGTCTCAGAATATCATATCTAATATTTTCAGACTACATTCTATCCAAAAATACAATGGTACCTGCCTTTTCCTTGCAAATGACAGGAAGTTCCACCCGGACAGCTAATTGAAAAAAATAAGTTGAATTAAAATTATAAGCTGAAAAGTGCCAGCCTAGGGCTTCAGAAATGGCTGGATCCAAGACTCAATTGTTCTAACATAAAATTGGTTTTCTTTAATTTTCCCATATCTGCCTTCCTCACAGTTGATTTTTCAGGTTAGTGAGATGGTAGCAGAAGAACAACCAGTCACTACATTGTCTCAATTTTAAGATCCAACAGGAAAAATGTGAATGCCAGAAGCCCCAGGGAGTTTCATCTTACCTCTCACTGGCTCTACCAGAGTTCCTGGCCCACTTTTCATTAAATACTGTGAATCTCCAAACTGGTTATGGGATATATTCCCCTCCTGGAGTCAGGGTGGTGTGTATCAGGACCACATAGATGCATAGACTCAGAGGAGTAGGAGAGGGAATCTTTTGATGGCATTTAACAGACTCACCTATTTATTGTGGTTTATTGTCTCATAACAAGGAATTCTGGGTTGGATACATCCAAAGCTTCATAGTGGTCTCTCAACATAATGTGCATAATGTTTTTGAGCCACGTTCTACCTGAAAAAAGCAAGGTACATATCTTAATTAAACATGACACACAAGCATGAAGTGAACACAGGCTGCTGGAAAATGGTGCCGAGAGCTTTATTATATGTAGGATTGCCACACAACTTCAGGTTATAAAAATCGCCATACCTGTGAAGCACAATAAAGAGAACTTTAACACAATGAAGCATGCTGTAGTTGTATATGCTGAAGCACACATTCCCTCCTGGGCAACTGTGGGCCTCAAATATGCCCAATCCTTGTATTCCTCACAAGGAACCTTGAGTGTACTAACTACTCGGTAAATTCTTTTTGGGTGAGTGAATGAGAATGTTAGTTGAATGTGATACTTAACCACAAAACAGCAGACAGTAGAGCAGCTGCTGCATGTCTTCTCTCCCAGCCCAGCTGCGGTGGGCAGAATTGATTGTCAAGGAGAATGTTGAGCCTGAGAACATCACCTGTGTAGACCAGGTTCAGATTTGGGTGAATTTGGGGTGTGTGTAGCAGAAGTTCTGCGATGGCGATATTATGCGTGAGAAAGAACGGAGAGAGAACTACAGAAGCTGTAACTTTAGCTTAATAGAGCGGTCTGTTTGTGCTGTTTTGGGGGTGCAGCTAGTTCTTGGGCTGCATCCTCGTTATCATTGAATGGCTTGTCATCTTGAACTTTGGTTTCTTCAGCTATCCTACAGGATAAAAGCTCCTCGGGATGTAGGGCAGAGCAACGGGGGCACCATGCACACTCGAAGGCATATGGGTGCGCCAGGATGCCCGCAGCACTTCTCAGAGAAGCTTGAGTGGTGCTCTGTTATCAGCGTGTCACCTGTGACTCCGTGGTTTACGGAGCTGTGGGGGAAATGGCACAGAGTCCGCGGTGTTTTTCATTTGATATGTCTGAATCTGCTGTTTTGGTTGTCCTTATCCTTGAAGCTGATTTCTTACTGTTGGATTATTATTATTATTATTATTATTTTAAGATTTATTTATTCATGTAGAACTGGGGTACAAGCCAGAGGTGCAGGGGCGGTGAGAGGATTCCCCAGAGTCAGAGTGGGGAGCAGAGTAGGCAGATAGACAAAGGACACTGCTGAGGGAGCAGCAGGCAAGTCAGGAGAGGTCTCCCCGGTCACCTCCCGGGCTGAGAATCGAACTCGCACTAAGGTGGCTGCGTCCTAACCTGTTGCACCACTGGGGAGGGCCCTTACTGTTGGTTTTAATTAGTAAATTTAGATTGTCTTTCTTCTATATCCTCAGGCACTAGAGGTAGGGACTCCTGAGTACAGTATCTTTAAGAGAAGAACTTGACGGAATTAAAAAAAAAATTCTGTGTGAATTTTGAACTGGAAAAAGCTGTCAATGGAAAAGGTTGAAAAAAGAAAGCTGGTGTTTTGGGGCAGAACATGCAAATTCCTTTTAAATGTTTTATTGTTCCTTATTTTCTAAGTTCTCATCTCTCTATTCTAGTCTGATTCCCCATTAATTTCAAAACAGAAAAAGATGTATGTAAGAACTTGCTCACAGATGATGGTGTTCAGTAGACTTTGAGATAGAAACGGCAGCTCTCATTTTTTCATACGGGCATTTTGTGACCTGTTTTGTTTTCTAAATATGTTTCAGCTTTCTTCCCTCATTCTTTAAACAGCCCTGAGGATAACACCTGTTTCCTAGAGTAGTTGAGTGAAACACATTTCCCTGAAATCATGCGCTTGTTGCTTGGGCCTCTCGGCCTTGGCGGCTTGCTCACCAGTAGGGACTTTGCAAGACTGAGGTCTGTTTTCTTAGCCTGGCGTTTTACAGAATCTATTCCCTTTTCTCCTCTAGTGTTCTCCCTGAGGAACTGTGTTTTGAGGTTTTCCTTCTTCGGGGGCTTAGGGATTGCTGGCAGTGGTTATATCTGATTCCTTGAGGTCTTCTGTCTCCCCCAGCCCAGCTTTGCTGAGAGCCCCCTAAGCCCTCAAACCCCCAGGCGCCAGCTGTCTGGAGCTGGGTCTCTATGTTGGTGTGTTGTCTGGGAAGCACTGGGAGGCAGCTGACGTAAAGCGGGGTTTACTGAACCCTTATGCCCTCTCCCTTTTTTTGTTTACTTAATAAGGAAACTATTTTTTCTTAAGCTTTCAGTTGGTCGATCCTTTTTAAGGCCTTGGTAGTGTGATCTTTGGGCCTGTGACGGCTGCTCTTTGGGCCTGGTGAGTGTGTCCTGAAGTGTTCCTTCCACACCTCACCGCCTCCTGCCCTCCAAGCCCGAGCTTTGAGCTGGTCCTTCCGTGTTTATACAAGTTCGGGATTTGTCCTGGTTGGGGGAGGTGGCAGGAGATTGAGTTGCTCTGGGCCAAAGTTTGAACAGAAGCTGTTTGTTTTGTGGCAACCTAAGAAGCTGGTGTGTAAGAGAGAGAGAGAGAGGCGTGCTTGACAGGAATGTAATGTGTCTGTGCAGAGAATACAAATGGAGTCACCCACCTGGCCTTTAATGAAAAGGCTAAATAGCAGCAAGTGAGATAATGGTCCTGTTGTGTCAGTGGCGTTGAGTCAAAGTCTCTGGCAGGGTACATTGTGGGCGTGTGTGGCTTATCCCCCTTACGCTTCCTCTCCATGAACACTGGCCAGTGGCAGTGGGGATCTGGCGGTGCCTTTTTGAGAGGGGGGAGTGGGAAGCTGGACTTCTTGCTCGGTCCTGGGTGGGGCCAATTCTGGGCTCCTGGAACATAAATCTTTCTAGATTGCTGTACTTTCTGTGAGTTTCTTTTTCTTTTTGTCAAAACCAAACAAAAATGCTTTTCGATTTAACAAAAGCAGGGGAGGGGAGGAACCCCAAAGTAACCTCATGAAAAAAGTTCATTAGAAACCCCTAACCAACCCCCCTACTGAAGAATCCCTCTAGGAGAGAGTGGGGCTAGAGGTGGAAGAAGCAGAGCTGGCGGAGATGGGAGGAGAGTCCAGGCCCAGCTGGTTCAGTTGCAGTTTGGAATGAGGACAAGAGCAGCCATGGGACTTTTCCATGATTCCCAGAGTCCCTTCAGCTGGCTTCAGTACGCGGGGCCACAGAGCCTGGTGCCAGGTTTGAGAACTCTGCATACTTAGGGCTTAGCAGGGTGTGGCTGATGCCATTTTGGGCATTGGAGCAAAGGAGTGGGGCTGTTTTGATATTAGGGGAAAATGAGCAAATCAATTAAAAATAAACGCTGGACATTCCATTCCTCCCTCCTTACACTCCCGAGTCCACCGGCCGTCACCATCGTGGCCTCGTGTACCGCTGGACTTGGCATGACGAGCCCGCGAGTTTGCTGGTGGCTTGGATGGAAGAAGGTCAGGTGGGAATGGACAGAGCTACCCACTCCAGAGAGTTTCTTGTATTGTTTAAGTAAAGCTTTTAGAGAAATTTCTCACATACACTAAAATCATAGAGATGTTAAGTGAGGGGCCTTGAATTTTCATGAAGTAAACACACGTAGGGAAGCAGTGCACACATCAAAGAAGGGAGCCTTAGCAGCTCCCCAGAACCCCCTGTTGCCCCCGCTCATGACCTCTCTCCTCCTACCTTCCAATGTCATAAGTTTTGCCTGGTTTTGAATTGGCAAGAATAAGAGTGTCTGGCTCCTTTTGCTCAACATTAAAAATATCCAATTTCCGCCCCTTTTCAGGAGGTGATTGTGGGATGACCCCCCCCCCTTGGTTGCAAGGACACTCGGAAACCTTGGCAACCGGAGGCCCCCCCAGCCGCGGACTCCAGGCTCTGGCACCCTGGCTCCAGGCACCTTTGAATGAGCCCTTCTGTCTTCCAGCAGCAGCGTGGCTTGATGCCGCCTGGAAGACCCAGTAGCGGGAAGCAGGAGCCCGGGCAAGCTGTAATTGTGGGATCACAGTAAGCGCTAGCCTTGGAGAGACACACTGCATTCCTCACAGAGGACAAATTAAATTTGCATCTCTTAATTGGAGTCAGAGCCCCCAACATGCCCACACAGGCCACCAAGGTGGGGGGGCTCTGGGGGCTGGGGGAGAAGGGCTGGTAGGAGGGAGGGAGCCTCGTGGCCGGGAAAGGTGGCTCAGAAGCTCTCTTAGAGACCATGTTTGTGTTCTAAGAGGGAGCCTTGCCCTTGGGTCGTTTCCCGTAATAACTCATTAAGAGGCCACCATCCTCAGGGTTTCCCATTGATTCCACTCTTCTTTTTTTATTTTTATTTTATTTTTTGTTTGGGCCAGTGTTTGCCTTTTTGGTTCCATGGTTATATAAAAGCCCTGTTACCCAAACTTGTTTGAAAGAGGGCTTTGTTTTTTGTTTTTTGTTTTTGTTTTTTTTTTTTACGTTTTGTAAATCGGTGAATAGGGTGGCCTCTCTTGGTTTCTGCTTCTTAAAGGGTAAAAGAGTTGCTCTCTTCGTGTGTGCATCTGTGTATATGTGTTTGCATGCAGGCCTATGAGTGCCTGTGTGTGCCTGCGCACAGATGTGTACATGTGTGGATAGGTGCGTGTGTGTGTGTCCTGTGCTAATGAGCAATGCTGTTAGGCCACTTCCCAGGTCATCTTGTAAGTTCTCCCCACGGTATTTTTGGAGGTTCTAGTAGGGGAGCGCAGCTACTCTGTTACCCTCGACCGAAGACCGGTCCGTCTCTGTTCGGGGAAGGCCGTCCTCTTCAACCGAGGGCGCAGCTTTGGGAGGGACACACAGGGAGCAGTGAGGGAGGAAGGGGACTCCCACCTAGCCAGCCAGATCAGCCAAATCAACCCTGGCGATCAATGGGATGACAGATGTCGCAGTCAGATCGCCCTCACATCCTCCCCATGGTATTTTTAAGGAACGTGGTATGAAGAAAAAGTGCCAGTAGCAAATACACTCCTACTTTTATGGGATCTCTCAGTTCCTTACCGGGGAGTGTATGTTCTAGATCTCGAGGCAGAGCCATAAATACAGGTGCCTGCGTATGATGGAGTTGTCTCTAGAGATACACACAAGTGGACGCTATCCATTCGGCTGTTTCTCAACTTGCTCTCCATGCTGGGACTCTGTTGTGGAAATTCTTCCTTGTTGGTACCTTCTGGATCCTGGGTTCTGTGTAAAATGCTCCAGTAGGGGTAAGCTCTGTCGTATTTACGTCTCGTCCACTTGGCCGATATTTATGTACTTTTAAGTTTTGAACCTTTCCCAAAAAGTGGTGTCAAGAAAAATAGCTTTTTACATGTTTCTCTCTGCATTTACGTCACCCTGCACACACAGATTTCGAAATGACATCAATGAGTCCAGAGGCAATAAGCTGGTGCTACCAGCTGGCTACAGAAAGCTCATAGCACAGGGCACTCACCAGCTTCCTCACATCCTTGCCAGCTCTCGGTTCTTACCCATCGTTTTAACTTTGATGGATCAGAATGTTTTTAAAAAATGACATTTCCTGTGGCATTCGTTTGTTGTTGTGTAGCTGTTCAGTTGTTTAACTAGTCATCTTTATTTTTTGTGATGTGCTTCATTTCCTTTGTCCTTTTTTTCTGTTGATTTGTTTGTGAATGTTGAGTTCTTATATAGGGACTTGGGGTTGTTTTCAAAGATACCGTTCAGGGAAAAAAAATCATCTAGATTGG
This sequence comes from Condylura cristata, assembly GCF_000260355.1. Taxonomy (NCBI): domain Eukaryota; kingdom Metazoa; phylum Chordata; class Mammalia; order Eulipotyphla; family Talpidae; genus Condylura; species Condylura cristata. The sequence continues at coordinate 15,495,203 of NW_004567116.1, read as the reverse complement.
CATTTCTGTCTACAAAGCTCCATAAAGATCAAGCAGGCCGTCTTCTTTTTGGCAGTAGTGAAAGGCTTTGGTTTCCCATTTTGTTTTTATTTAATTATGTGAAATTTTTCCTCCTGGCAGAGAGTCCCAGCTGTCTGTAAACGCATTATCATTTATGCAGCATGGGGGGACCGTGATGTGAAGTGGAAAGTGAGCAGCGCCAGGCAGGGCTGGCGTCCTTCGGAGCTGATTACCGTGAGCCTTCCGTGAGAAGCTGGATCCCTTGCCTCATTTCTCTTAAAAACTGTGATCTCTCTTGTCTGTAGCATAAAGGCACATGACAGACACACGAAGACGGGGTGCCTCTCGAACTACATTGGCAACTCTGGCTCTTTATGTTTCTTTACTCTACTGGCACTGCCCAGACCAGTGTTGGTCCCTAGACTGCCTTGGCAGAATCCCGGGGAGCGAGTATCCTCTCTTCCGATTGGAGCTCCATGGAGGAGGTGGCCACCTTCCACACACAGCCAGGTAGTTTATCCAGAGTGTCTCAGGGCTCCCAGGAGTGGTGGTGACTGGGGACCTGGGTGCCATTGCTGCCAAGGACATCCATGACAGAGACAGAACCCCTTTGGGCTCTTTTGTTCTGCCAGGCTGCTTCCATGAGCACGGGGCTTCTTAGTCTAAAATACCGCTGTCTTTGGTGCAGCTGTTACTACTCGTTGGATACAAGAGAAACAAACAAAGGTCGTATGTAGGGTGCTGATGGTTTGGGATTCACCTCGGAGAGGAGACGTCAACCTAAAGGCTGATGGAGGCTGTCTCTGTCTCCGCAGTGTGGAGCGGAAGCTTTTGTGGGTGCTGTCGGACACTAGGTGCATCTGTGATTCTTCTCTCTCATGACATGTACACAAATGCACTGGCTCTGTGAGACTGGGTCATCACAGATGGCTGGACTGGCCTTGTAGGCAGCTGTGTCCGATACTGCTGGCAGTCTAAGTCATCTGCAAAGACCTCAGGCCAGACAGTGCTGGAGGGAAGAGTCTGCGGAGGTGACAATCTAAAGCAGTAGGCAACACACGAATTGTTTTATTTGAGGCATGAAGAATTATTCACCATTCTTATGTGGTACATAGAGAAGACATACAGATGAACTGAATTAAAGAAAAACCAACTTTTGGGTTATAAGACCAATTAGTGGTTACTGAGCAGCAAAGGGGGACCTAGGAGGGGTGCATTGGGTAAAAGGGGGCCATTGTATGGTGGAGGCTAGAGTTGAACTTTGAGCTGTGACGCTAATGTGGTCTCTACATGTGCTGACTCTCAGTGATGCACATGTGAAACTTAGATTTTTTCAAAAATTTGCTTATTTATATGTATTTTACATCATTGTTGATGTTTACTTTCTCCTCTCAGGTGTAGTCCCTGTAAAATTCCCACCACCAAGTCACCTGTGCTCCATCACGCGGTCCCTTGTGCTCTTCTCTCCCCTGTCTTGACCCCTCTCCCGGCCCCTCCCAGCAGAATGCCTCTGATTTATAGTTGCCTATTAATGTTGTTTATTTATTATTGTTATAACCTTTTCCTGATACCTTACTTGGTTCCTTCATATTCCTCCTATAAGTGAAACTCCTTTTTTTTTTTTTCTGGCTTATTTCACTGAGCATAATCCCTTCTATTGCTACAAATGGTATTGGTTTATCTTTTTGATTGCTAAATAGTATCTCATTGTGCACATATGCCACATCTTCTTGATTGAGTCACCTAATTTTGGGCATTTGGGTTGTTTCCATGTCTTACCTATTGTAAATAGTCCTGCAATAAACAAAGAAATGTAGGTGTCCTTTTGAATTAATGTGAAATTTACATTATGTTAGAGTGCAGTATTACTTCAATGTGAAAAGAGAAATACTCAGTTTAATTCATAGATGAAGATTGCACTGCAGAAAATTTCAGGCGCCATGTACTTCTCAGGCAGGTATGAATGAAAATGATGATATAAATAAAAAAACATTTTGGGTTCCTGACACCCCCCCACACCCATTTTACTAAAAAAGCAAGTTCTAATCAAACTATTTTCTCAGCATGAAGAAACATATTTTCCTCACATAAATCTTAAATTGCATACAGATGAAACTGCACAGGAACTGAGGAATAATCCTAACTTGTAGAGATTGCCCACAAAATGTCTGGTGAAATACTTTTCATAACACAGCCAAAAAAACCCCATCCGTATTTCCATTCATCCACATTAGCCCTCAGTGCTTCCCTCCATCATTTCATTTCAGCAAACTTTCTGTCCTTGGCACTGGCTACCTTAGAACACATTCCCACCTCTGCTGTTAAGTTGCCCCAGGAGTCCATACGAAGGCAGGTGCACAAACAGTGGAGCATCATGGGAAGTGAAGAGGCAGACGCTTGCATAAGCTCTGATGAGAGGCCTGATGGGGAGCTTGTCCAGGAACCTGGGAAGCCAGGGAGGAGACTTTGGACGGGGTGGTTGGTCAGACACACAGGCCTCCTGTGCTGATCCCCCCGATGACTGGTCTTGCCCTTTGTTGGATGGGAGCCACGGGAGGATTTGAAACTCCATGCGGTGTCAGATTTGCTCTATAGTTGTACAAGACAGGATGGGGGGGGGGGGTTGGTCAGAGAAGGATTAGTCCTGGGGCTGTGAGTGGTAGGATGGCAAGGAAAGCTAGGTAGGGGAGATGCTTTGCCCTGATGGGAATGGGGGTCAGGGAGAGGGGATGGTTGGTGGTTCTACCGACTGGAACATCCATGGATGCAGAAGGAGCCGATTTACAAGGAAACCCAAAAGCTCTATTTTGCACATGCTGGCTTTATGTGGGAGATAGAAATTTCTGGGGCAGTCAGTAGGTGATGGAAGTGTACATTTGTGGGTGGAGGATGGGGTAACTGGGACGAGAGCTGAGTTGGCTTAATGGAGGAGGAGATGGCTTTGGGGGAGGTGTACTGTATCACTCCAGCAGCGTCTGAGGGCAGGTGAGGGATGGCTGGAGGGAGAGGAGTTGCCAATGTGACCAGGACAGTCAGAGGACTTAAGTGTTTAGGAGCCTGGGGAGGGGGTACAGAGTGTCAGAAGGAGGGTTGGATCTGGTTGGTCTGAGGCAGCAGAGTTGTGCTTATGGTGAAGATTGAAAAGTAATCTTTGGATACAGCAGTTGGGAGGGTTGGGAGCCACTGGTGACCTTGTGCCATAGATTCAGTAAACGGGTGTCAGTGGATTGAGAATCCCGCAGACAGTCGGGTCTGAATCTATTTGAAGGTTCATTGTGGTCTTGGCGATCAGCCAGCCTTTCACTTCTTTCCACTGCTGTGGTGCCGAGCTGCCACGTCCTGCGGCCGTTCCATGCACCAAACAGTCACACTGTAACGGGCAGCCCCTGTCTCCGACCTCCTGTCTCCACTGCTGGGATTCGATTGAGTTTCATTAAGGTGGGTCCTTTTACACTTCAGATCACCCTTCCTTTAATTATTAATCATGTAACTACATTGTGATGGTGTGTCTTGTGTAATGACATACTATGTGCCTACATTACGTCTAGTCTTTATATAACAGTAATTCTTTAATAGTGAGTAATAATACCTTTAACAAATGAACTCTGACTAATCTATGGCCTCTATCTGTGCACTGTCTTATAAAATATATGATAGTCCTGAAAGTGTCTACTGAATTTTTAGTACTTTTTTTTTTTTTCCTTAAGAGGTTTCTGGTGTGACACACAGTTAGACTCATGTCTTCAGGTCTGTGATTATGTGAAGAAACAGCTCCTTGGTGACTTGAGGAGCTTGTCAGGATTGATTTTGGTCCATCTCCTTTTTATAGAGAAGGAAGCTGAGGCATGGGGCAGACAGCTATCCCAGTCCCCGACCTTGGAAGCAGTGTGGCTGTAGAGTTTATAGTGTGTGGATTCCCGACCGACCTGAGTGAGAACTCTGCAATCCCTCTTTAATTTTGTTTTCTGCATATCATCTACCCTTCGCAGTCTGGAAAACCGAAACAGGTTCCTCTGCACAGTTTCAGCCCTTTGATTTAGCAAATCCGACAGGTCCCTTGCAAAGGTAAATTGCTCCCTCTGCAAGCTGCTCTCCAGACTTTCACCCTGAAGTGGGGTCTCCAGCAGTAAATACCGCTCAACCCTGGCACTTGTTAGATGCGCAAATGTCATTTGCTCAAGAAGTCAGCTAATTCCTCCTGATGGAGGGCCTGTCGTCACACTCAGCACCCAGGGAGGGTGCTCACGTGAGCAGGTTGTGAAAACGGGGTGAACTGGTTGGTTTAATGGATTAAGCTACTTAAGAAAATTTAAAAAGACACTCAGGCTAATGCGTATTCCCCCCTGGCTTGGGGGCGGCAGGCCATGTTTTGGATTCCCCTGGCACAGTTTCTCTCCTAATCAGAAGTGATAAGCTGAACAGTGGTTCATTTGCTGAGACGTGATGGAAGATTGTGGATAAGCCCAGTGAACCGAAAAGGCCCCAGATCCTTGGGGACAGGAGGCAGGTCTGCTGGCTGGCCCTTGCCACATTATTTTCTCCTGTCGCTGGGGAGCATGGGCCCAGGCATCTCTCTGTGAATGTCAGGGAGGTGGGAGTTCAAAATAGAATCCGTTGTCATCCAGGGGCTGGAAACCTGGACTCTCTGGCTGTTCCAGCCCTGCTTTTGACAGGGTGGTTGACGTCTGGGTCCTAATTTCTCTGTATTTAAAGAGGAAAACTACCCTTCGACCTGCCTTGCAGGAATGTTTTCAGTTCTCTGGAGGAAGAGCTCTGCCTGTATCCCAGCCATTATTTTTAAATGGCTGAAGACTGGATGGAGAATGGGCAAGCAGTGAGTGTCTGCCTGTCTGCTGTGGGGACGGGCTGTATGTCCACAGAATAAGAAGGAGCTAGTTGAGCCTCCTTGGTGATGCAAGGGGTTAAGTCTCACTGCCAAGAATCTCTGCGCAGTCCCTGCAGTATGTGCTTGATCCCCCGCCAGGGAGCCGACCCACATGGCGCCGCAGATGCAGATCTCTCCTGTCTTGCTCGCTGCTCCCCTCAGCGGTGTATTTCAGTTGATCCACCTGTTCTGCTCCCGACTCTATCTCCGGTGAAGCCTCTTATCAGAGGGGATTTATTTATGAATAAATAAATAAATCCATTTTAAAAAGGAGCTAGTTGACAGTTGGAAAGGAACTAGCATCTATTACTGCCTTACTTTGCACCTGGGGAAATTGAGGCCCAGGGAGGTGGAGCAACTCACTTAGATCCCAGGGATGCATGGCATGTGCCTTTCTTTTGCACCTGCTTCCTAACCATGTTTTTGGGAGATGAATTGGTTCATGTTTATAACTTGACCTCTGCTGTAGAGTCCTAGGAATGGTTTAAGAGGCTGAATTATTTCCCAAGAGTAAAGGGACTGAGGCTGCCGTGTGTTGGGAGGTCCACAGCCAAGGCTATGCTGTGAACTCTTTGAGTGTGTCCTTAAAGTATGGTGTCTGTCCCTAAAGTCTGCCTGCTTGGACCTAAGTGACCAGTGGTCTCAGCCAGCCAGCCCTGCCTGCCAGGGTTGGGCCGTTGCTGGGAGGCAGGGAGTGAAGAGCACAAGCATCATCTGAGCGCCACTCTAGGGAGAGTCAGGGCGAATGTGTGAAGGTGGAGGGAGTTACAAAGACTGAATGCAATTCTTAGGGACCCCCAAATACACACCACCTATTCTATTTACTTCTTCCCTGCATTTATTAGATGTACAGATTCTGTATCTCTGTCATTTGCAGCTCTGCCAGAGAGGTGGAGCAACCCCAGTTTTCCAAATGGAGATTTGAAGCTCAGAGAGGGTAACTCACTTGTCTGGAGACACACAGCTTATTAGAGTCATTAGAATCAAATCACAGCCCTGCTGCCTCATCTGACACCCCCCCCCCCCGTTCTCCTGTTGGCACAGCTGTGTATAGCCCCACGTTGAGGGGTGAGGAGGCAAATGGCATGGATTATTCTGAGAAAGCCAGCCTTCTAATGGCCTTCCCCACCCTGACTTCACAGGGAGTTAGCATTTAAGATATATCTGACCTCTGGCTACGCCTGGCTATTTTTATTTGTGGAATGTCACAGCTTCATAAGTTGGGTGGGTAAATTTATCTTAGAAGTTGTGTAGGTTTTTTGTTGTTGTTGTTGTTGTTGTTTTTCCCTCCACATTTCTACTCTGCAACTGTGGCTGCCTTTCAGAAAACCAGGAGTTCCTAATAGACTAAATCTCCCAGGTGAATGCTTTGCATTTGCTCTTTTTCTCCATGTGATTCCTGCCCTCCATCTCTCATCCTTTCACAGTTGATGGGGTGTTTGAAGCAAGAATATGACTGGTAAACAGTCCCGTGCATCTTTCATAGGTTTTTCTCAAATAGCATAATTTTTGTCCTTTATAGTGAATGCTATTAATGAAATATTTTTAAAGCACCAAGAATAACCCAGAGAAAGCCAGTGTGTCTTCCTCCCGTCTCCACTGATCCCCGCCATATTTGGTCCAAGTCCTGGTTGTAAAGAAACATATGTAACAGTTGAAGTCCATTGCCAAAGGGTCACCACTGACCTGGAGGAATATTTTCAGAAATCTGCTTAGGTCTGCACGCACCGGTGAAGAAAGTGTATTGTTCAGGCTTGATATAAGTTCTGTCTGTCACTTGCCATTTTTACTAATGTATCATGTTGATTCATACCACCCCAGTTTGTTAAATCAGAGCTCTGGGTGGTGTTCCATTACGTGGTGTACCCCCATTTTTCATTCGCTCTTCTTTTGACAAGCATTTGGTGCCTTACAGTCTTGGGTAATAATGGGGTGAATGCTCCTTGCTGTCGTCTTCTGCACGCCTCCCCTGGGGTGTACATGGAGCAGATTAGGTGGTTCACAGGGTAAGAGCTTCTTCAGCATCTCTAGGCATTGCCAAGTCGCTATTTCAGGAGCAGCCCCTCCCCCCCACGGGCACTATGCAACTCTGTTGCTTCCCATCATCTCCCACTTGAGAATATCAGAATTCCAGTTTCTGCAAGTGTAATGGGAAGAAAGAGAACTTCCATATTCTCCTTTGGTGGCAAGTGAGATTGAGTATATATTAAGTGACCCCCTCACCCTGGACGTTTCTCACCAGTGAAGGTACTTGGTCATATCTATTGGGTTGCCTGAGTTTTCTTGTAATCTTCAAAAATAATCCACAGTAGGGAGTTTTGTGGGCTATCTATATAATATAAGCAGGAACTGTCTTCCAGCTCGTGCCTTATCTTTTAATGTTGATAGTAGTTTCTTTGGATGACCAGGAGTTTTCTATGTGAATGAGACTGTATTTATCCAACTTCATCACCTTTGCTTTATTTTGTGCATGTATGTCTTATTTCAGAAGTTCTTTCTGAATTAGTCTGAGTTCTCTTTGGTGCTTAAATGAAACTCACTTTGCTTTTCTGTTCCTGTTCCTTGGTTTGGTTTGTCACACACATGCCTGGGTGTATCCAAGGGGAGCTGAGTGTAGCTGCAGATTGTTTCCTGGGGACGAGCTGTTGCAGGCTCCCTGGGTCTGGGGTAGGGGTTGGGGGGCGGACTTGAACTGGGGGTCAGAACACAGTCCTACTTGACCCCAAAGCTGTTTCTGAGAGGTGCAGAAGTGTGGGCTTGATAGGCTGGGCTTATCTGCAAGCCTGATAAAATTGCTCATTTAGCTGCCCTGCTCTCAGCCTTGAGTTTAGCTTCACTGCCTGATGTTCGCTTTCCGACACTGCTACTGTGATTGTAACTGAAAAGACAGAGGGCTTTCACTTGGGGCTCTGTCCTGCTGCAGGCCCCAGGGCAGCCAGACCGTGGCGAGGACATAGGTGTGTAAGAGCTTGAGCTCAAAGAAGCTCACCCCGAAGCCCATCACTGCTCCTGCTCTTAGGAACTCAGAGGACTCTCCTGGCCCAAGCTCACCTGCCTTTGTATTTTGCACAGAAGTCTGAGTGGATTCAAGTTGGGCTTAGATAAACTCAGAAACTTGCGGCTTAGAACTTACGGGACCCTAGGAGTCATCAGGTTCTGTTCCCTCACTCATTCAGTTGGCAGGCATTTTACTGGGTGTCTGGTGGGGTACCTGCGCTTGCTCGTTGCTGGGGACACAGACAGAAACAGGACAGCCAGGCACTCTGCCTTTGTGGTAGGGGGGAGTAGCCACTGGGCCTTCGGGACCACTTCAGAATGCAGCGGTGTGATGGGACAGAGAAGTGTCTTTGTGTCTGGTGCCTTTGCTGCTCTGTTACTATACTTGTGGTCTGTGGAGTTGGTAATCTGTGGTCCACGGGTCAAAGTCATCCACCTCAGCCCCTGAGCTGACCATAGCTTTTGCATCTTTAAATAACGAAGACAAAAAGAAAACAAAAACCTTTAGCAATCGATTTTGCTGATCGGGAACACTAACTTTGAACCTCAGTCCAGTGAAATGGTACCTACCTGACCCCCTCAGAAAGTAATTTCATGCTTCTCATTAGCAGGCCTGTATTACAGAATATTGCTCACAATTATCATGATAATATTTTAAGTTTTATGTATCTATGCAATCTTTAACTTGGCCTTCTGTCCTGCACAGCCAAAATACTTACTACCTGACCCTGTCCTGAAGACATTGCAGACTCCTGTTCTAGTTCGTGACCTGAGCAGGTCGCTTTTTTCATTCCAGCGTCCCTGTCTGCAAAAAAGGCTATTGAAAGAAGTAAAGGGGAACTGATGTTAAGCTCTTGCCATGTGTTAACAGTGGATGTTAGATCTTACCTAGTGTAAAGTCAATAATGATCGATTTCTTCAGGGCTGTGCAAAGTAATGTAAGGAGAGATGGGGATCAGCGGGGTGGGGCAAGACACGGTGCTTCCTTTTGGGGTCAGATTCCTGAGGACTAACACCCTGTTGCTGCCTGGCCCCCAGAGCTGTGGACCTCGGATCTAACCAGAACTGCCTCCAACAATCTGCAAATCCCCACAACTTTAATGCTTCTCTGACATAATTTTTCTCATGAAACGCAATGAAGCATAACTAAAAAATGTAAGTAACAGCTTCGGGCCCTTAATGAGGCTATAAATACAGGACGAAAATAATTTATAAAGCTATTTCCTGGTGAAGAACTGTCCTTTTCCGAGACCTCTCCACTTTCTCTTTGCCTGCCTCATTAACACTAGCCATTGGCCTTCTTTGCTAACTCATTTTGAGAAGGACACAAAGCGCTTATCATTTTGTAACAGTTGCTACTTTGCACTCCATGGGAAAAGCAAAGAAGGAAGGTCTGTGAGGTGAGGTGTTAGGTGGACAGCGAGGCTCCCTCATTACCCAGGTGACTTACCCACTGCAGATGGTTCCCACAGCAGAATTACACAGCATCTTCCTTCCCCTTCTGGGGCATGGACTGTAGATATGAACTCTGAGTGCCAAGGCTTAGCAGTGCTGGCCTGAACCCCTGAGTCATTTCAGACCTTCTCACCAACTTCCCTGGGCTCTGGATTGCCTGGAACAGATGGGTCAGTGCTCACTGGGGCTTCTAGCATGAGGACCCAGAGCAGAGTGGGTGCAGAGTCTGGACAGACTGGAGTCCTGGCTTAGCTCAAGTATTTGGAGCCAGAGGCAGGTCCCCACAGCAGACTCAGACGTCCACACGGGACTGCTCCCTCTTGGGTGACAGCCACACTTCCCAGAGCAGAGCTTGAGCAGGAGGCTGTCTGAGGAGAGCCCAAATGGCTCTGGGAAGCCCTCGGCATGGAAGACTGTGGTCCTTGCCCACACTGATGCCACTGTGCAGAGCAGTCTGAAGTCAGAGGGACCTTTGGGGATTTTCCAGGGACGTTTACAAACAAAGTACTGGAAGACTTGGCCTGTGCACGCGCCTGGACATGGAACGTCTGTGTGCATTTGAAGAGTCAAGGCGAAGGGAAAGCAGATGGCCGTCTGCAGGGGCCCCGTAACATGATGGCTGTTGGCATACGGCAATGGCAAGACGTATGTTCATTCTCCAAGTAGGTTTTAGGGAAGCTCTATTGGAGATCTGCAAAATGGCATGCTATTAAGCTGATTGGCGGCTGTACCTGCGTTTGTGTGTCTTACTTTGTTGATTGTTGGGCTTGTTAACTGGAGTGTCAGGAAGCAGAGGATAAAAACATGGGCAGCGGAGCAGAAATCTGTAAGCAGTGGCCTGTGAATGGTTTGCAGATGTCATTTTTGTACTGTATCAGGAACAGGGATATCCCTAAGCGGGAGATCAGTGGAGGGAGAGAAGAGAATGTGGAAGACTCCAAAAGTGGAATCGAATTCCCATTTCTCAGCCGGAACAGTCACCACGACAAACAGTCTGTTCCAGAAGGGGAGCTGGGTGGAATGCAGCAGCTGTCTGCATTTTGTGCACTTGCCCTGTTTTGGCCCCCTCATCAAATATAAATTTGTGGGTGCCAAGATTTTGGGAAGAAGCTGTTGCAGTAGGCTGCTTGCTTTTGCCCGATGGGGGAGGACTTGGATTTTTTTTTTTCCATTCCTGGTGCAGATGGTGTAGTTATTTTAAGTAAGTGATGTGTTGCAGTGAAAATGGGCAACTCTTTTTCATTTTTCAGCTTAATGAAAAAAGAGAAAGGGAGGAGGAGAAACCCCAGCTAGCCAACTTCGTGCTAATGCTTGTCTTTTTTGGATTCTAAATGTGTCCCAAGATACTGAGCTGGGATAAATATTTCAGCCACTAGAAAGTCCTGCTGTCGGGCTGAAAAGATTTCTAACCACTTTTAAAGCAGACAGGGTAGTAATTTACTCGCACTAATCCAGACTTCCCCTTGTCCCTATTTTAACTATGTATGTACAGATTCCACTCATCTGCTTGGGCGAGTCAGGAGGAAATGGGTAGAACTTTCCGAGGAATCCGGCAGGAGCTGGGGATCGATCAGAACCTGAACACTTGGTTTTCTTCTTAGAGCAGCCACAGATATTTATTGGGGAATCTACGAAATAGCAGGAGCCAGGGACACAATGCAGAACGAGACAACTCTGCTTTCAGGACGCATGTTGTCGAGTGATGAGTCCAGATACATCAGCAAGCACATGTTGGGATAAAAGAAAATGCAAGATGCTGTCAGAATGAAATAAGGAGGCTACCTTTAGGTTGGGTGTCATCAGGGATCTGAGTAAGTGATAAAAAGCCCAGGTCCAAAGGAGGAATGAGATGACCTGGAGATAATAGTTCACAAGGGATACCACG
>NW_004567116.1:15480482-15482041 GCF_000260355.1 Condylura cristata | reverse complement strand
GACACCATTACTTCAGTACCATGGGCGGCGGGTCTGTGAGGAAGTCCAGGGCACTGAGCTGAGGCGGTCCCACTGGCCTTGTGCTGAGCCTATTCTATTTGGTTGCTATAAAATATTTTCAGTATCATTCAGTAGTACCCAAGCTGTGCAACAGAGAAGTGCTCATTTCTACTTGGAGAAGACAGGGAACTTCCAAGAGAGGCAACAGAAAAGGTCTGTGCTAGAGGATGTGCAGGGATTTGCTCCGAGACCCCGCCTGCTGAAGGATGGTCCAGGCGAGGAGAGGAGCGCTTCTAAGAGTGTGAAAGGTGTGATGTCAGGCCTAGAATGGCAAGAGCGACAGAGGCTTCTCCCTGGCAAAGCTTGTGCAAGAGGATCATGGACCCCGCGCCCTCCGCTCCCCTGGGTAGGTCCACACCCTCTTGCTGCGTGGAACTGGAATCTTGAGTGCACCTGCTGCCTTTCCAGCCAGAAAGGAGGACCTGTGCGTCCATAGGGCCCCTGCCTGAGAATCTGGTCGTAAATGCTCAGTGACTGCTGGAAGTTACTGGGCTTCAAGCAGTGCAGTGAGTTTAATAACTGATTGAAGATGCAGGAGGGAGTCTTGAAGCTGTGCTTGCAGAGGGACTGGTCTCCCTCCTAAGAGGGAGATACTCCTGATCTCCCAGCTATTGATTCCACTCGCTCAAACCAGTTATACTCTAGCTCCCTTGAAAATCTGCCCCCAGGGTCCAGTGGCGGGTGAGTCCAGCACACCCTGCCTGCACTGTCTTGGCTTGGCTTGTTGGCTTTCCAGCCTATGCTGGTGGCATTTACTGACTGTACTCAGTGGAGTTGACGCTAAACCTTGGCACTCAGTCCTAAACCTCCAGCAACTTCTATCACGCAGTTCAGTGACCTGGGTGCCCTCTTGGAAGTTAGAAGAGCCGAGGATAAGCTTGAGCTTAGCTGTTCTTTCCCTTGCAACCTCAGGCAGGTCAGTTTTATGGGCAGGGCTCTTAGTTCCTAAAGTGAAGGCACACCCCAGTACTCCTGCTAACTTGACCCGTTAATGGAGCCTGTTTGTAGGGCCACAGGTCAGACACCTGCAAAGAACCTGCAGTTCCCACTGCTGGGAACATTGGATCTCTGGTCCTGGAATCTCCATCCTTTGTCACTGTTGATGAATGGGAAAGAATCTTTTTGATGGAGAGAGAAAGAAAAAAGTCATACCTATTTTTTAAAGTTTTTTTTTTTATATAACAGTTTATTTTTACATTATTTTGTACATTTTTTTTTCCCATCTCAATTGTAATCCTCGCGGGTTTCCCATCACCAAATCACCCATGTGCTATCACCATAATCCCATGCACTTCCCTCCCCTTTTTTGATCCCATTCCCCACTTCACCCCCGCAAAATGTCTCTGCTATATGGTTGTTCATTATTCTTGTTATTTTCTCGCCTGGTCCATTATACTCCTGCTATGAGCGAAACCATCCGGTATTTTTCTTTTCTCTTTCTGGCTTATCTCACTAAGCATGATCTTTTCCAGCTCCATCCAAGTTGCTGCAAAAGACAT
>NW_004567116.1:15464595-15479687 GCF_000260355.1 Condylura cristata | reverse complement strand
CAGTGCTGCGTCCTAACCCATAGTGCCTCCAGAGAGGGCCCAGTCACACCTTTTTTGGGCCAGGCACCTGAGAAGAACTTTCCCCATATTGCTCCATCTAGGCCCCAGAGGTAGATGGGACAAATTATCAGCCTGGAGACCAGGCCCAGCGGGGGGAAGACACCAGTGGGAAAGTCTCACTCACGCACTGTGCTGAACAGAAGCCCTTCCACCCGGGCCTCAGGCCTTGCGGCCAGGCCTCGCAGTCTGACCTCCCTGTCCCTTTCTCCCTTAGAGAGCCAGCTGCTCCCTGGGAACAACTTCACCAACGAGTGCAACATCCCCGGCAACTTCATGTGCAGCAACGGGCGGTGTATCCCCGGTGCCTGGCAGTGCGACGGACTTCCTGACTGCTTTGACAAGAGCGACGAGAAGGAGTGCCGTGAGTGACGGGTCTCAACTCGGGGTGCGGGTGTGGGCCGGGTCCTGGTCTGACTCACCCCTGCGGAGTTGGCTGGTGGTGGGCTGGTGGGCTGGGCTTGCATGGATTAAAAATTCAGGGGTTCAGCCACCTGCGGATGTTGGTGGGCCTACTCTAAGGGACTGGGAACATCCGTGACAGTTGATATGATGGTGGGGGTAGGAGAACAAGGCACCAGTTCCCTCAGGAAACCAGGGCTGACTGTAGTTAGGTTTGGGGGCGTCAAAGATTGTGACATGTAGGTTTTTGCCTGTCACCACCTCTCACTCCCATGTTGTTCAAGGGTGAACTATATTCTGCTTCCTTATGCCCTTTTTCTGTCCATACGGCATGGCCTGGGCATTGTCTTCAAGTGGGCAATCCCAGGATGGGCATGGGGGTGTCTTTGTTCCTCTTCACCCTTCTTCGACCTTAAAATCGGCATGAGACTTGAGTTAGGAGCAAACGATGATCTAGGAACAAAAGGAGGCATGTGGGGTGCGTGGGCGACATCCAGGGCAGCAAGTGGTAATACTTCTTGCTCCATGGAGTACAGTTCCCTGTGCTCCCTGGAACGTAGCACCACAGACTGAGCTTGGCCACGACCCTCTGGCAGGGGGACGCACACCTGAGCAGTGCCGGGCCCAAGCCTCCAGTGGGTCACTGCTCCAGGACCACGTGACTGGGCCGTGGTTCTTGGCTCCTCTGAGGGTGCCGGGCACCGGGCCGGGGGGCCTCTGTGACAGGAGAACTGTGCATTCTGACTTTTCATCTTCTGGGCACCAACTGAGGAAATGAGTGAGGTGAGGATGATAATTTGAACTTTTAACACCGCTGTTACGGGAATTTGAGGCCCAGTTTGCTGACTCACGGGAAGGCGCACTGGGTTTGGGGCCAGACGCCTCCCTCGTGGAAAGCGGTCTGTTCCCAGAGGGCCCCACCCTGTTGAAGGGGTCCAGTGTCCTTGCTGCCTGCCCTTCCCTTTGGAGAAGTTTTGGGGGGAGGGGTAGATTGAGAATTTGCCTTTTGGGAAGGGGGGTTCTGTTACTTTGTTGGATGCGATTCTTTTAATAGACCATACACATTATGCATTATTATTTTTGCAGAGTCAAAAGAAATATGTGACTTGCCTTTTCTGGCTTCAGAATTGTCCTGCTGTTGTCATTTAACATACTGAAATTTAATGTTCCTAATTTGAATTTCAGATGAGATTATGTGTGAACTCTCTAGTCTGTCCAGTTTTGAGCCTTATTAAACATGCTGCAAATATGTGGATGGCCTTTTTCAGAATATGGTGTGTATTTGAACTCTAGTCAATGCAGATTGGCTTTAGCTGAGCTGGGACTGTTCAGCACAGGATAAGTTTGTGAAAAAATGCAGGGTTGGGACTGAAGAGTGCACTTTTATTCCCAGCTTTGTGAAGAGCAGCTGTGTGTTATTGGTATATTCTGTGACAGCCTGTGTCCTCTTTTGATCTTACAGAATTCATGTGCAAGCTAGAAAGGTTGTGGAGAGTATGTAATAATAATAATAGTAACATCAACAACAACAATAATAAAAATAACAACAACAATAAAGGTGGTGGGGACAGCTGCTTGGAGCTGTTTGGTTTGGTTTGGAACTAGCTCACCCTGGCTAGTCTCCATTTTTCCCTCTTCATTTCCTGCCTTTAACCCCCAAGTGTAATGGAACAGTCGTTAGCATCGGCTTAATCTCTTGATCAAAACACAATTTAAAAAACCATATAGATGCATGAAGAAGCCCAGTTCACCGTTGCCCTTCTTTTTATGGTGTTTCGATTACAAAAAGAAGAATTCTGGAAGATGTAGACAATATAAAGAGAAGGAAAAGAAGTTCCTTTTGTGAAACATAATCCTACTTTCACTTTAAATTTCCAGAAGACTTGAGCACATAAGCTCTGGAGAAAGACGGTGTCCAAATCCTACCTCTTTCCCCCCAGCATTCACGTTAAGGAGGTTTCCAGAAGGTCCCAAACCCTTAGCACTAGGAGCACTGAATAGCCATTCTTAAACTTCCTCATGCCTGGTGTCCCTCCCCCCTCCTAGCCAAAATAAGGATAATAAAGCTTCTCCTGCCTCACACTGTCAACTTTAGCCTGTCTAAAGTCCACCGTATAGGGCTGTGTATAGTAAGTGATGCAGAACCCCCAGCTGTTACTGACCCCTGCAGGAATGATGGTTCAGGCTTCTTCACGGTCCGTGTGATTGGGTAGCCTGCTCTTTCCTTCCTCACATGGCGGCTGCTGGTCACATCACCGTATTTCGTATTCGTCATTGCTGTCTAGTGAGACGGCCTGTTGTTCCATGAAGTGCATGTACGGTGACTTAGCCATGTGCCTTGTGTTGGGGGTTTGAGCCTCTTTGGCTGTCTCCCCTCGTCTAAACAGCATGGCTATGCCAGTTAAGAGAGGGGCCCCATTGGGAAGACAGAGCCCTGTTGGGTGGGACTGAAGGTCGAGGGTACCAGCCCCACCAACTTTCCAGGAGCATACAAGGGGGTCTGTTAGGAGTCTGTGCTACCTCCTTCGAGGGAGGAAAACAGCCCCTGTGTTTTGCTGGGAAGCAGAAAAGCCCTTTCTTTGATTCTGCAGAACACCTTGCTATCTGGGCAGAGGAGAAGCAAAGGGACCCACGTTCTCACCTGCGAGAGGTGATGGCCTCAAGTGCACTGTGAATAGCACTGGCCTTTGGAAGATAATACACTAGGAGAAAAGTGAATTTTGCCCTTTGCACCAGGGAGAAAGAGCCAGGAGAGGTCAAGGGGGAATATAAGCTTGTGAGCAGCTAGTCAGTATCCACAGTGCAGGAAAGGTTTTCAGGAGCCAGGAAGAAAGCTTTTTAATCTTAAAAGTAATAAAATCACATATCATAAAAATGGGGAAACAGGGAGGAAAGAAGTCAGAAAATCACATGTAGAATCCACACTCTCTCAGGACCACCCTGAGCCTTCTAGAAGTGTTCTCTTTAGGCGTTGCCTGGCTGTACTCATCACAGGTGGACGATTTCACTTATGTGTATATTTTAACAGGTAACGTTTCAACATTTGTCCGTGTTTTTTCCGATTTCTTTTTATAACTTTTCATGCTTAGGTAAATAGTCCATTCACTTGGCATACTAGAGTGTATTTACTTACAATTTGGCATTTGCATCTGTTTCCAGATTTTTGCTGTTTGAAATAGAATCTGCTGTTGGGAATGTAGCATGGACATGACTTTCCCCTGTTCTGAGATACTGTCTTGGGCTGCATTCTGGGAAATGAAAGTACTGGGCCAGAGGGCTGGAGCCTGTCTTTCCTGGTTTGCTGTATAGACTTGCCACATGTGACCCTCCCTGGTGGCACAGTGGGTTAGAGCACAGCACAGCGATGCTAGCCACAGCCGCTTCCATTTCAGTTTGATTCCCAGCGGGAGCTGACCCACATGGCGCGGCAGACCTCTCCTGACCCGCCCGCTGCTCCCCTCAGCAGTGCACTTCATCAATCTGCCTGTTCTGCTCCTCACTCTGTCTTTGGTGAATCCCTCACCGCCCCTGCACCTCTGGCCTGTACCCCAGTTCTGTGTGCATAAATCAATAAAAAATCTTAAAAAAAAAAAAAAAAAAGACTTGCCACATGTTCTGCTAAAGGTGTGCCCCGACTTGCTTTCTCACTGGCCACATGGGAAGCTTTATTGTAGTCTTGGTAGCTTTGGGTAATATCTTAGAACAAAGCTTTTGCTGATGAATAGTTGAGCATGGTAACATATTTTAATTTCTGTTTTTAAAAATTACCTAGTAAATTGGAGTGTTCTCCCCATGTATTAGAGGTACGTCTGACTTTACAAAATCACTGTAAACATACTAGAATAAATTCCAACTGGAATGAGTCAGTAAATCTCCTGCCAGGTGGACCTCAAGATCCTCTTCCTTAGGGTTTTAAGAGAGGAAGCTCATTTGAGGATAATCTGAGTACATTTCTGCTCTTCGGTAGTGGGCTGCCCTAAATGATCATTTTCACCTTTTTTGGGGGGGTAATAAAACAGAAATAGAAAAATGTGGACCCTCCACCAAGGCTGGCCATGGTGAGGGCAGTGGTGTGACCCTGTGGGCTGCACCTGACCAGGTGTTTTCCATCTTATTCACTTAGAGGCTGGTCCCTAACCTCGGGAGGAGGCACCGTGGTGTGCCCGTGTGGAGAGTGAGCCAGAGAGCGTGGCCAGAGCCTGCCCACTGTCCCGGAGGACAGACCCCATAACTGCCCATCAGAAACCACTGCTGGGCCCTTCCGGCTCTCTCCACGTGTTTGTGTTACTTTGCGGAATGGGCTCATGCTGTAGTCACCACTAACCTGCTTAAAAAGGAAATAAAAGCGGCTGTCATGGTTTTCGACATCAATGACTTCTAAAATGGCTTTTAGTCCTGTGTGTCTCTGAAAAGTTTTCCTCTAAGAGACAGCAGTTCAATTACTGCCACTTGCTGTAAAAAAAGAAACTGGCAGTCTAGATTTCCGATCCTACCAGTGACCTGGAATCACAGCTTTCAGATTTTGTTCCAGCCTGGCGTCAGATTTTAGCAGCTGTCTCTGTGTGTCCTATTCAAATCTGGGGAGATGGTGCATGTTTGCAAGACCTGTCAAGGTGGCTCATTGTCTTCTTTGAAAAATGATATTATGGATCAATATCTTTGACCAGACATGTGTAGAATTTTAAAGTTGTTGAGGCCCTTTGTGTGTGTGTGTGTGTCTTAGAGAGGGAGTTGTGAATATGGGGATAGATTCAAGATCTTGTCAAATCATACATTTTAATGAATCTCTACATCCAGAGACAGAAAAGTAGTTGCAAAATGGGATTTTGAATGTTATTTGCTTTCACTGAACCCATCAACTTCTTGAGCACACCTTCTAATTGCTCTAGTGTGATGGCAGAAATCTGTAAGCTAAGGTTAAGAGGACAGGTTTGAAATGATGATCACCTAAAAAGGGAGAAGAGCCTTGGCAGAAATCCTTTCCTTTGCTCCTTTTTCTTGTCTTCTGCCTGTAGGTGGCGCCACATGTACTATTTTATCTTAAACCAGGTGTCATAGAGCCAGCAGGAATAGGGGAGGGGTAGTCTGGATTTTGAGTGATTATCCTTACCAAACCCAAGGCACCTGATGTCTGGCTCATGTGCACAGTGCCTTGGGAAATCAGGAAGTTTCCTTCTTTTCTCAGACTGCTCTGTCTTGGGGAAGGGGGCTGGTGAGTGCTGCCAACATGACTTAGGTAGGGGACTCATGGGAGGCAGCCCCAGTGGGGCTTCATTCTCTTCTTCAGCTGTGTAGAAAGCAAAACTGGCTCAGCACCATCATCGTGGGGAGAATTGCGCACCCTCCCCAGAGTCATGCGTAGAAGTCCTAATCCTCAGTATTTCAGAACGTCACCTTATTTGGCAATAGGGTCCTTACAGAAGTCACCAAGTTTAAATGAAGTCATGAGTATTGGCCCTACTCCAAAATGACCACATCCTTATATATTCGGACCCAGACATACACAGAGGGAAGACAGTGTGAGGACTCGTGAGAGAAGATGGCGCCTGCCAGGCAAAGGACAGACCTGGAGCCACCTGCTTCCTCCCAGCCCTCACAGGGAGCCAGCCCTGTAGACACTGTGATTTTGAGTGTCTGGCCTCCAGAGCTGTGAGATAATACATTTCAGTTGCTGAAGCCACTCCATTGTGGTATTTTGTTACAACAACCCTAGCAAACAGATCCAGCCAAGCGACAGCTGTCCCACAGCTGTGTAACAGGATGACATTCACAGACACTCTGCTTCCGTTTTTGCCTTTAACAGTTTGAAAGTAGGAACTTACTGTTATGGGGTGAATTGTGTCCCTCCCCTCGCCTCCTCTCCCCTAAGGACATGTCCAAGTGCCTCAGAACATGACCATATTGGGAAATGGGGTGATTGCAGATGCAATCAGTAGAGATACTGGAGTTATGGGCCCTTCATCTGTATGACTGAGTCCTTTATGAAGGGATGAGGGAAGAAGGCCATGTGGCAGTGGGGCAGAGATTGGAATGATGCAGCTGCAAGCCAAGGAAAGCCAGCAGCTGACAGCTGCCACCCTGATGGGAGGCAGGCCCCGACTCTGCCCGGACTCTGGGGGAGGAGTGGGTGTGGGGGCGGGGAAGGATTGGCCCTGCAGACCCTTGATGGCCAACTCTGGCCTCTAAAATGTGAGTGTATTGCTGCTTCTTAAAACCACTTAACTTAAGGTAGTTTATTATGGCAACCCCAGGAGACACATACACTTACTTCCCACAGATGGTAATGAAGCCACTATGTCTCCCTGGGAGGGCCCCACCCTCCATTTCTGCTCTGGCATATTGCTTTGTTATGGAGATGTCTGTTTCCCAGGTCTTGGTTCTGGTAAGTGATTGTGAGGTACTGAATTTCAAAAGCCTTCTGGAAAAAAAAAAAAAATGGAGCTTCTGAAAGCCAAAGTGGCGCTTACAAGAGTCTAGAGAATATTGCGGCTTAACACCATGTCCATTAAATACCTCAGCGAGAAACCTTGCTTCCTTTGCGGTGCTGGTTGTGCGGAAGAAATCTGGGGCCTGCGTGTGTTCGTGTTGCTTTTCTTTAACGTAGTCATTCTGTGCGTTTTGTGTGTTTGTTTTGAAATGTCTCTAGTATTTCTGAGCACGCCCTTCCACTTGGCTGACTCTCTTTCATCTCAGATGGGAGAACATTAACCCTGAGGTCAAGCATGGGGCTTTGGAGACAGACAGTATTGGGTTCTACAACCACAGCCTCCCTTTACAACTCTGAGGCCGGTGCCATTTTTACATGATTCTTTACCTACATCCTCATCTGTACAATGGCGTACCTCCTCCAGGGGAGCTGTAGAAAATAAAGGTGGTATGTCTGTTAGCAGACTTGAAGCCATAGACTCTGTTTCCTCATGCACGTGGGTGAAGGTAGGGCTGCTGACTGCAGGCTATGAGCTCACATACGTGAGGGTGAAAGCTGGGTGCCTGGTGTGGGTTAAGCATTTGCTAAGCGCTGACTGACCTCATTCTCTCAATAATCGCTAACTGACGTCATCCTTAAACTCAAGTCCTCTGGAACATTCTTCTGCCATGCCACACCAGACGTCCCTCTCCAGCCGGCCCCTCACCCATCTCCACACTCCACATTCCCTTCTCCTCCACCTCCTCTCTTGCTCTCGTTTTGAGAGCCTCTGTCATAGAAACACCTTCCTTTGCTCTGTGAATATCTTTTCACTTGAGAGAATCTTGAAAGCAGTCATGAACTCTTGTGAAATTTTCTTTAGCTTGCAGCTTTAGGAAGCCAGCTGACATGGAACCAATGCAACAGGGGAAGGAAACTAATTGTTGAGGGTCTGAGATGAACCAGCAAGGTCTTGGGGTTACAAGGAGGGAAGGTTGGAAATAGTTCTCCGCTCCAGTTGGGGACTTCTGTGTTAATGGGCCTGCACTTGGCTCCCACCCGCTGGCGTGGCCGCCACAGGCTTGTGCCCAGCTCTGCCGGAGACCCGCACAATTAAGCAGCTAAGTATATTTTGATGATGGTGTTTTGCCTTCATGGCTTGAACAGTGTTCTTCAGTCTCTGCCTTCTCTGTGCTGACCTGAAATCAGCACTACTCCCTGCCGCCCTCAAAGTTTTAGGTCTAGCAGTTGGAAAAGTAGCATCTTCCGGATCTCCCCACCCACCCCCCGATGTGCCCTCATTCTCTGTGCCAGTGGTGAGGAGAGTCGTTCAGTCCAGAACTGGGATCAGGAGATGAAATTTCCCAGTTAGGTCCTGGGCAGCTACCTGTGGACATTTTCAGCTTGTCAAGAAACACGGTATGAATTTGACCTAATGCAAAGTTGTTGACGAGGCCCTGGTGTGTTGGAAGAGGTTGGCAGTTTCCCTTTAGGAAGAGAAATCAGAGTGCTCTAAAGCCCTCTTGGGTGTATTAGTTTCCTTGCTCTGCTGTAACAAAATAGCACCAAACCTTGACTTCAAGCAGAGAGAAGTGTAGTCTCTCTGGAAGCTGAAGCTTGAAAAGCAGGCTGTGTGCAGGGCTGAGCTCCCTGGAGCCTGCAGGGGGGCCTGACTTTGCTTCAATGCTGCTTCTTTGGATTATAGCTGCACTGTGGATGCTCGTTCTCCCTCAGCCTCTGTTCCAGCCTCCCACTGTCCCTCTTAAAAGGACACTCATGATAGATAAGGGTTCACCTGAACCTCGTATGGCCTCCTCTTACCTGGATCATATATACAGACATCCTGTTTCCAAGTGAGGCCCACATCCACGCATCCCTGGCACTAAGCCCAGCACATTGGGTACGTTTCGAGAAGGGATTGAGTGACTGGCAGCTGCATTGGCCTGGGCTGTCTCCCTGGGCTCCCAGAGGTGTCCCTGGGCCATGTGGGTTCTCTCTGCATCCACTTGGGGTATTTCTTTGTAGTCTTGTTTCACCCCTCCCTTTATAGCAGGGTGGTCCTGGAACACGACCAAGTGTGTCAATACAGCAGAAGTGGTTTGAAAGCCTGGAAACAGTGACCTGGATGAGAAAATCAATATATATATATTTTAAAGTCAGCTTTATGCAGTCTGACTTCTGTCACCTGGCGCCTGGATCTGGCTACTTCCATCTGAAAGAAAGAGCCCTGGATGCTAGGTGGTGCCTGTGGAGGCCTGCGAGAGTGTTGTGCCTTGAAAGCCCTGGGTGGAAGGTGCTGGAGACTAAACTCAGGCCTGTAGCCCCTGTCGTAGGAACTGCTGGGAGAAATCCGACAGCATCCCGCCAGGGGGTCCAGGCAGACAGGGCTGCAGCCACCTTTTGTTAGTCCTGCACAAACACTGAAAAAAAGGAAAAAAAAAAAAACATGAATTGTCAGTGTTTTTAAATGGGGGGCTTGCGCATGAAACTCAGGATGATGTTTACCTGAAAAGTCAGATTTTGCATGAGATTGCTCTCTACCCCCGGTGAACCTGCCTCCACCCTGCCTCTGTCAGACCTGTCGCGTCTCACGCATTCTGAGGCATCCAATATTTCTGTAATTGTCAGACTTGCATCTCCTCACATTCTCAGGTCCCTGGGACTGAGATGCCTCTTACAATCGATAGGGTAAGAAAACATGGTGTTCTGGTTTAATTGGCTGAGTTTTCTTCTTTCTTCATTGTACATAAAAATAGCAGCATGCCTTAGTCGATGGGGACTTGGAGTCAATGAAATACGGTTCATTTTCTCTGGTTGTAGCAGATGATGTTTCAACCGCAGGTGCTGACATGACTCGATCCGTCTGTGTACCTCGTCAGTACCTTTTCCTTAAGGTGTCCTGCAGGTGAGCCGGAAGTGGGCTGCAGAGGGGTTGAGCTTGTGTCTGTCCCATGTGAGCTGTGGGACCCAAGCAAGGTTCTTAGTCACAGTTACCTCATAAATCCCGTGGCTTTTTTTGAGGATTAAAGCAGCTAAAGCTCTGAAAACGCTTCACACAGCAGCTGGCACTCAGGAAGTGCTCGGTAAATGTTCTCTGGATTCGAGTTGGCAGAATGGCCTGCTTCCGTGCTCTGCCACAGTTGACTCATTTCGCTACTTGCAGCCATTGTTCTTTATGTCTCTGACATTGGAGCAGGTCTGTAAAAGAAGGTGTGCCTGCTTTCTCGTCTTCTTGAGGGCTGCCTTTTGCAGTCTGTAGACCTGCCAGAGGGTCCCTGGGCTGCTGTAGTGTCGCGAGTAGACTGGACAACACTTGAAGAGTCTGCTTTCTCACGGGCTGTCTGAGTGATGGAAAGTGAACTTTTGTTCTTCTTAAATTTATTTTATTGATTTATGCCTACAAGAGCTGTAGTGTAGGCCAGAGGCGAGAGGCTTCACCAGAGACAGAGTGGGGAGCAGAACAGGCAGATTAACGAAGTACACTACTGAGGGGAGCAGTGAGCAAGGTAGGAGAAGCCTGCTGCAACAGGTGGGTCAGCTCCCTGGTCAGGGATCGAACTCGTGCTGCAGTGGCTGTGGAGAGCTTCATAATGCTGAGACTTAACCCCTTGTGCTCCCAGCAAGGCCCCTGGATTGTTCTGTTTCAGAAATACTGTGACTGTCTAGTTGACAGCCTTTACCAGCCATATGCTTTACCAGAAAACCCACCTTGGGAGCTGGGATAGGAGACCCGGTCTCTGGTTAGGGGAGAAATTAAGTCCAATCCATGATGGTAAAGCTTCCTCAAGCCTAGAGAAAAACTTCAATTTAGTGTCTTCCTGGAGGAAAGAAGTCTTTGATTTCTGAAGTCATTAAAACTCCCAGTTCCTAGAAAGTTGCATTATGACTTCGTGGCGCACCCCTCCTGGCCTCTCTCTGGCCCTGTACTCTTGTCGACAGGGAAACTCAAAAGACATCTACGAGAGACCCCACCTACTGTACCTTCCCAGGTAATGCAGTCGCCATTCGGGACTTGCCAGACTTTCTTGGAAAGTACCAATTTAAATGCCAATACTGTCACCATCTTAAAGTCATCTTTTAAATCAACCCTTTTGCACAAATGCCAACCTCATACTATCTCACCTCCAGGGAAGTCTGTTATTACCAGCCCTGTGTGCTGCTGCTCCTTGCCTGCAAGGGAACATCTTAATGAAGCCTTCCGAGCTGAGGGATGGAGAGTGGGCTCTTGGTCATGAGTGTGGCCAGGTCACCTGGGCCTGTCATTCAGGCACACACTGTCCTGGCAGGACTTGGCTGTAGCTGCAAGGTGTAGTGATCGGTAACAGCCTCCATATTTGCTAGTAACATTTAAATGGCTGCAAAATCACAGAATGTCAAAAAAAATTTTTTTTCCGGGCACATCCAGTCAAATCTTGCTGAGCCAAGTCAGACTGACGAAGCAATCTTTGCCTTTTACTTCTTTGTGCAAACTTGCACTTTCATGTGCAACACAGCTAGTTTGCAGTTTTCTAATGACTTCCTAAAAGCTTCAGAGACATATGAAAAAATAATAATTAAAAAAAGTGGGCATGGTGCATTTGTATCATTCAGACATGTGACAGAGAGAGTCTCTTGTCAGTAACACTGGAAGACTGGTTTTCTGCTGGGTTAGAGTAGAAGAGGACATAAGTAAAGCATCTTTGAGGTCAAAGGCACCTGCTTACCCCTCTGGCAAGAGCATTGCAGAAACTTAGTGTTCCTGACTCCTGTGCCTTAGTTAAGTTCCCAGCCAGCTGAATGGAATTTCTTAGGGCTAACAGGCTGCCGGAGTTTGTAGAATCGCTAGTTGGAAGGGAAGGGACTGAAACAGGGGACATGCAGGTATTCCATATTCTATGGCACTGCAAAGCCTCGGGTTAATTCCAAATTGGAATACAGTCTCTGGAAGCAAGCCGCTGGCCTGCCCTATCATCATTGCCTTTCATTGGGTGGCAGGGGGCGGGGCGTGTGGTTATGGAGGCAGAGAATCAGCACCCCCCGTTCTGATGGGGCTTAAATACGCTGGGCAAAGACCTTCATAGCTGCTGTTGTCTCTTGTCAGTGGAAGAGGTGCTGTTCTCCCCTCTCTGGGATCTAGGAATAAAGCCTGTGGGTTTTACCCACCCCTGGAGCTACAAGCAGGTGTTTCAGGGAGGGATGGCCCGTTGGAGGAGTGGGTGATTCTGGCGTGGAGGCTTTCATGGGACATGCGAGCGTCAAGGCTTCCGGGGAGCTGCTCACCCAGTGTGATCACCAGTATGATACTTTTTTTCTTATGGCCGACATGGGCACTTTGGCTAAGGAGAGGGGAGCCTGGAGCGGGAGCCTGCCCCTGGCTGTGCACTTGGTCTTTCTGCTCCAGCCCACCGCCCTCTGCCTCTTGTCCTCAGACCTCTCTCCGGTGAGTGCTGAGCACAGCCTGCGCCTGACACTGGACTCCACATTCACGCTGCTGTCAGTGCCCGGGCAGCTGGCCGGCCACCGCTGCGAAGATGAGTGGGCTGGGTCACATGACAGGGAGCAGATGGTCTTAATGCAGAATGTGGCGGGTCTCTGCCTGTTACTGAAAGGCCCACTGCCTGTCACTGAAAGCCAAGCCAGGGTTGTTCCCAGTTCCATGGAATTGAGGACACTGGTTTCCCGGATGCTGGAAAGGGGCGAGGAGAGAGGTTACCTGCTGTCCAATGTCAGGGATGCAGGGGTGACTGTGCCAGGCTTGGTCCCAGCGCCCACTCCTATCTCCGTCACTACTCAGGAACCCCTCGGAGAAGGAGACGGAGGCGAGGCACCCCTCTTTCTCCATTTCACTATTCAGCCTTTTTTGCTCAGGGCTGTGGGATGTTGGTCCTCGTGGGGTTGCAGGAAGAGCCTAACTGGGCAGAGTCTTTTTGGGGACAAGCCACGGAGCCACAGTGATGACCCGGGTTGTACTCAGTATCATCCAGGTCTTGCAGATGCAGACACCAAGGCAGGAATTGGGCAGGAATTGGCACTCACGGGATGGTCATGGGAGCAGAGGCAGGGAGAGCTGTGGCTTTCAGGAAGGAGACAGGAAGGAGGTGGAGCGCAGGAAGAGGCCCAACTGAAGTGCAGGTCCGTGGAGGGTCCCACCACACTTGGGCTGTGCTGGAGCAGGAGTGTCCTTGAGCAGCACTGGGTCCTGCAAGGATGGACCTGCTTAGCACCCTGCATGCCTGGCCAGTGACTGAAAGCAACTCACAGGAGGCGTGCTTTGGCCGGGAAGTGGCAGGGGGCAGTGGTCGTGACCCTCCGTCAGGTCCTGCCCCAGCCACTGATGAGTGATGTTCGTGCATAACTTAATTCACTTAACAAGTATGTAGACAGCACCACTGTGTGCTCAACACAGGTTGGCACTGGGGGTGGGAGGGCAGTGGACGAGGGAATCCTGTGTCACCAAGAGGGAAGTCAGGGGAGGAAATGAGTCAGCAAGCAGCAGTTGTGGCAGGGATCCATACGGGAAAGGGCCACATCCTGGGTGCTATGGATCCCACGGGAGGGGGACCTGTTCTCACCTGGGACATCCAGGGAGTGTCTGAGAAGTCGAAGCAGAGCCTGGATGAGTTCCCGAGTAAGAGGTACATGCCCAGAAAACCCACACACAGCCCTAGAGATGAGAAAGCAGGTGGTCTGCCCATACTGATTCTTGGGGCTGATGGGGAGGACAAAGAGGAGAGCTTTTCAGGGGGAATCTAGAGCAGTATGCAGTGTGTGTGTGTGCCAGGGCAGGCAGGGGGTGGTTAATCATTCAGGGTCTTGTAAACCAAGGGGAGGACACAGCTGTGTGCTTGGTCAAGCATGTGAGCTGCAGAGCTAGATGAGTGATTCAAACTAGGCTCTGCCACTTTCCAGCTGTGTGACCCTGGGCAAGTTACTTAACCTCTCTGTTCTTCATTGGCCACATCTGTAAAATGGGGTAAGAACTGTTTAATTTCATGGTTTCTGAAGATGAAATGAGCCTCTACAGAGCTCTTTGAGCAATCCTGTCACACGGCGAGTGTCTGCCTATGTCAGTTGAAATTCTTGTCATTACCCCATGCTTTAAATTCGCCTGCATGAAGTCGTGGTAGAAGTCTTCAGTGCTTGCCTCCTGTCACCTGCCTGTCTCCAGACTAATCACGATGACATGACTCGTACATTTTCTCAATGAATGCAGGAGTGTCGCTGGTTATCCCAGTGGTTCAGCCTGACACAGCTCATTGTGTTGTTGCCGGAAATGAAAACAAGAAAAGATCAGATGCAAGCCACTAATTTTCTTTGCATTCTTTTCTTTGGCAACACCTAAGCGAAGTTCCCAGCTGTTGGACATGTGGGCTCCAGGCTCTTGGGGACAGCCCCCCTGGCTAGAAAGGGCACAGTGGGTCACCCCACACAGCTGTTAGTGGCGATTTGGAGTGACGCTAGACTTGTTGAGTCTGAATCTCCAAGTATGGAGGTCAAGAGTCTGCACTTTAACAAGCAGCCTGAGTCTTGTATCCCCTACATTTTCAGGCCCTTTCGTCTCTTGTTAGATTAATTGTTTAGATGAAAGAGAAAATGACGAAGACCCTATCATGCATTGTCAGCCTCTTTCTGCGTCAGGGGAGAAGTCCTTCCCCTTACCTCCCACAGCACCTCCTCTGAGAAGCCCAAGGGTCAGGGGGTGGGCCCCCTCCCAGCTAGCTGCTGGCCTCCAGAGCTAGTCCTTCTGGGCAGGCAGTGCTGTGTAGTATAATGGTGATGCCTTGGGGGTGAGGAGGCGGGAGGGGGTGCTTTGTTGTGCTTTAAGGTACCTCCCTGCACACTGTGTCCACCAGAGAGCAGACGGATCACACTTGCTGTCACTGCAGTGCCCACGAAAGGAAAAGGCTTTATCTGAGCCAGAAATGAAATTCTCAGCAAGAGGTGCCTTTGGATAGCTAAGTCCCCATTACGTGGGTATCTGAGAGCTGGGAAGGTGGATAATTTGTTTTTTTCTGACTTTTTATTATCGCAGGGGAGGCAGTCTGGGAATGGGGGTTCATACGTTTGCCAGGCTTTGTCCTGGCTCCTCTACATGCTGGGCAAGTTATTTCATCTCTGTACCTCAGTTTCCCCATCTTTTTTTTTTAAAGATATATTTATTTGTGCATACAGAACTGGGGTACAGGCCAGAGGCTCAGGGGTGGTGAGAGGCTTCACCAGAGACAGAGTGGGGAGCAGAACAGGCAGA
>NW_004567116.1:15447032-15463625 GCF_000260355.1 Condylura cristata | reverse complement strand
GTGCTTTAACCCATTGCGCCTCCAGGGAGGGCCGGAATTTCCTCTTTTTCGAAATCCTCAGGCTGATGATGTTTTCCATTTCCTGCTTCACTAATTGCTGGCTGTGTGACTGGAGAGGTCTCCCGACCTGTTGAGGCATGAGAATAAGGACATAGGCACACAGCTTCAGCAAGTGAATGGCAGATATCAATCACACTGGTTTCCGCCAATCAGAAGTGATGATGGGCGAGCTGCCGTTTGTATCTTCCTGTTACCCCGGAAGAGAGTCTCTCAGATGAAAAAGCGGACCTGTCCTTGGTTGCATATATTTCAGTTGGCAGGTGATGCCAGTAACATCTGCCTGGAGTGCCATGATCTTGCCAATGGCCTCTGACCTTGCCAGTGAGCCATGTGCCCTGAGGAGCCAGAATTTTATAGTTTCTGTTGGGGCTGCTGGAGACACCACAAGGGCACCCTCCAAAAGTCTGGATTCCTCCTGCTGCCATTGCCCTGATGGTAGCCATCAAACACGCCCACGGCAGAGCTCAAGGACAAGGTTCCCGAAGCATCCATCAGCCCTCTTCCTTTTGCTCTGTAGACCTATTTCAGAAGAAAACATAAACCGTGGATTGTACAGTCAGACTCTGATGCAAACCAAATTTTGGCAAGTGGGAATGACTAGGAAAACAATGCATATGTGAAACACACTTTTTCCTGTGCTTTCTCTTTAATGGTCTAGTTCTTATGCCAGGATTCCCCTCCGTGCTCTGCATTTCAAAAATATTGTGTTTTTCATTCCAGACAGGGGGAGTACAAAGGCAGATTTGTTTCATCACTTAATTTACTGATTCTGCCAGGCTTTTTCTCCCGCCAGTCAGTAGTCCTCCTGAAAGTCTTATATTCAGGGCTGACCTTTAGGAAAATTACATAGGAACAGTGTCATATTTACCTGATGATAACTGCAGAGCATGAATAACATCAAAACAATTTAAAAAAACAAAACATGTTTCTGTGAGTGACTTCTTGGATAGTCTGACCTGCCCAATGGTAGCAGGGAGTGAAGTAGACCCTTTTCTGTTCTTGGCCCTCCATGGAACCTCGGCATGTGATTTTACCTTCCCGAGCCTGCCTTTTGGCTCTCTGGGTATGTCCCCAGAGCTTTGGCTATTTATAAGTTTGACCTCACCCTGTTCTTTGACTTTCTTGATCAGAGAAGTACAGAATTGTAAAACACGAGCGGAAGCTGCTGCTTAAAAAGAACGAAGATGGAGAGAGGGATGTGTGGGCAGGTGAGTGGGTGGGTGGATGGATCGATGGATGGGTAGATGGACCCCCCTTATTCTGTGACCACATCTCCCAGGAGCCTTCCTGCCCTTCTCCCAGCTAGGTCGATGCCCCTTGTCTCTGCTCCCATAATCCTCTTCTACCTATGACTTGTAAGCAAGCAGGTACGCTGAAGGGGTGACCAGTACTTTCTTCCAAGTGATGTTAGAAACTTCAAGAGCCAGGGAAGATCCTTCATGCATCTTGGTCTTCTTATCCTCGTGCCAAATAATGTCAGCTCCTGGCACGTAGAAAATGCTCAGAGACCCTAAGCATTCATTAGTTGAGTGAACCCGTGAAGGAACAATGCTATTTGCAAATGACTTGTGGGGACAAATTTTTGCTTTCCTTCTTGTATCCCTCTGACACTGCTCCTCTCTCAGGCTGTATTTCTTACCAAGGAGCCAGGCAGGATTGCTAAGCAGGACTAGGATGCCACTATCTGTATCTCTCCTCCCTCCACCTCACGACTCTTCAAGGGGGTCCCTGACTCATTTGCCTTAACAGCCTGGCCTCATATCCTCCTTTTTATGTCCTCCCCTGATCCTAATTCCTCCCTGTTAATTAATCATTTTCTGAGAGTACATAATCTTCTAACTTCTCTCCTTTTTCTGTGTCCCAAGGGATATAACCTCTTTTAAGCCTTTGCATAGACATCTATTATCATCCGCTCAGTCATTGTGTCCTGATATTTTGCTTGGATTTAAAGAACCAGACTCAGAGGCTAATGAGCAGCTTTCATGTTCAGGAAGAGAGAGCACCTGGCAGCTCCCGCAGCTTCTTCATTTAATTCCAGGCTTGTAGGGACAGTCTCTGCGCTTGGCACTGCCCCAGGGGTGTGGTGGACGGCACTCGGATATTCCCCAGCTCACACATTGCCTACAGCCTTGGTGCTTGTATGCAGAAGAAAAATCAAAACCCTAGAGAGGTTTAGCCTGTGATCTTCCTGGTTAGGATAGTTTTGTGCAAAGAACTAACATTTGCCTTAGTTTTCTTATCTGTAAAGTGACTTTCCCATTGCCAAGTCCCCTCACAACTACAGGTGTCTAGGCTCCTTGTGAAATACAGAATAGCACACATGAGTGTAGGTAGTTTTAGGTTGATGCAGAATGGTGGAGACCCTACGTGGTTCTTTTTTTCTTTTTTCTTTTCTTTTTTTTTTTTAAGATTTTTTTTTTATTTACTTATGCATACAGTGGTGCAGGGGCAGAAAGAGGATTCACTAGAGACAGAGTGGGGAGCAGAACAAGCAGATCAACGGAGTACACTGCTAAGGGGAGTAGCAGGCCAGACAGGAGAGGTCTGCTGCGCCATGTGGGTCACCTCCAGGGCTGGGGATCGAACTCGCACTGAAGTGGCTGTGGCTCGCTTGCAGTACTATGCTTTTACCCGCTGTGCCACCAGGGAGGGCCTTGTACAGGTTCTTATGAGGTCAGAAGATGGGACTTTGAAAAAAATCCCAGACCCTGAGCCAGTGCTCTGCATGGAAGCTCTGAATGGACTCACATCTCACAATGGTCTCATGAAGTAAGCTTTGGTAGAATCCCCAGTTTACAGATGAGAAATGGAGGCTTCAGGAAGTTAAGTAAATGGGCTGAGGCTTTCAGTGGCCCAGCCAGGTTCTGAAGAAGATGGTTCTGCTGTGCTGCACCCTGCAGGTCAGTGTGTGCCATAGCAGTTCTCTGCAAAGGAGGAGGTTTTTAGGGTGCAGTGGGAACTTGAGGCCATTCTTGGAAAGACTGCAGCTTTCATGTCCGCAGTCATGCCTGACTTTGCTCCCTGACCCTGGAGGGTACAGCAGAGCCTGGAAACAAGAGACTAGTAGTATAGAAGTTTCTTCCTGCCACCCTTGGCTGTGTTTCATAAAAACCAGCAGCAGGCAGATCTCAGAGCGTTCTTCCTTATATCAGTCTGCCAAAGGTTACCTCTCCCCTCACCCCCAAGACCCTCCTTCCATTATGATCCAGAACTTCCCTAACCTTGTATGTTTTGGAAAAGCTTGAGGATCTTGGTAACATCCAGACTGAGTCAGCATGTGTGGGGCAGGACTGGGTGCATGAATTTCTGACAAGCCCACAGGGTTGTCAGTGCTGCTGGCCTGAGGTCTACACTCAGCAAAGAGATCTGGAGTCCACGGTTCCAGGCTGGCTGCATTAGAATCACCAGAGTCCTCAGTAGGTATCCCAGGAGATGCTTACTTTGGAATCCCTGGGAGATTCCCAGTAGCAGGTCTGGAGATACCCGGAGGCTGCAGGTGTCCAGGAGAACCATGATATGAAAACCACCACCCAGCCCAGGTTCCTAAGACCATGTGATGGTTGGAGTCATCTGTGGATTGAGGTTACCCTGGAAAAGGGGTCAGGCCACAAGCCCTTTGCACCCATTTCCCCAGATCGTGTGACCCACACTCAGGTCTTGCTGTGTTACTACCCAATTAGCTCCTTTGTCTTTA
Source organism: Condylura cristata (assembly GCF_000260355.1). Lineage (NCBI taxonomy): Eukaryota > Metazoa > Chordata > Mammalia > Eulipotyphla > Talpidae > Condylura > Condylura cristata. Next base: position 15,459,871 of record NW_004567116.1, on the reverse strand, counting down.
GACTTTTCTGGACCCTAGAAATTCCCGAAAGCCAGAGTCAGGAGGCCCTTGCGCTTTCTTTCCCCCTCGCCATGTCCCATTCATGACTCCCTGGCCCTCTGTCATCTGGCCTTTGCATCCTTTGTGGCTGTGAATTGTTCCGGGAATGCTGTCCAGGAAGCCGGTAATTGTCAAGATCTGGTAGGTGGCAGAAACACAGCCCTACCTGGCCTCCAGGCCTCCGTGACCTCATCCACTTGCCTGCTCTGCTCAGACCCACCCCAGGCTGTCTGGCTGCTCCACTACCTTCCAGGGAACCCCTCTGGGTCAGCTTCCCAGGACCATCACTTGTCAGGAAATGAAGTTTGTCCTTCCCATGGAACACATCCTCTCTTGGAGATCTCATCCACCCCCATAAACTGGTGATGCCCAAATATTTATTTCCTGAAAGATCTTCCTAAACCACACATCAGATCATGTTACTGGAAGGCAGAGGACTCCGGAGCCAGCAGCTTGGCTCTGCCCCTTGCCAGCCAAGAAGTCATTAGACTCCTTTCGGCTGCATTCTCCCCTGGAGGAGGGGACAGAGCGCCTGGTCTCGGCAGACGGTCTGGGGCTGGTGTGCTGTGGGCGCTGAGTAGACGTCCACTTGGAACGTTTCAGTTGCCAGGACTAGGAAGGACAGCTGCCCTCCATTCCTTCTGGACCTGCAGAGGTCAAGTCTCCAGAATGTACCTGACAGAGCCACCGGCTGGACGCCCCTCCTACTTCCTCCCTGCTCTCCTGCCTCTCACCCGGAGCCTTGCATATGCTGTTCCTCCTCTCTGCCTCTGCCCACACAGGGCAGCCTTCCGGCCTCTGTGGACACATCCCTCCCTGTTCCTCCAGGAGCAAAGGCCATGTCCACTCTCTTGTTGCTGCAGCGTCTTGGGAACGTAACTCACTTCGATGCGTGTCGCCGTTACACGGCAGCTTTTTTTTTCCTTTCAAAGATTGATTTTATTTATTTACACATACAAGAGCTGGTGTAAGCTAGAAATATAGGGGGTGAGAGGATTCACCAGAGACAGAGTGGGGAGCAGAGTAGGCGGATCTACTGAAACTCACTGCTGCGGGGAGCACCGGGTGAAGCAGGAGAGGTCTGCGTGCCATGTGGGTCAGCTCCCTGGCCGGGGATCACTCTCCTTCTCCAGTGGCTATGGATAGCTTCACAGTGTGAGACGCGGTTCCGTGTGCCACTCGCGAGGCCTCTTGGCACTGGGGCATGGTGACAGCCTCTATGGAAGCCATGAGTGCCTGAATGGCAGGAAGGACATAAGGTCGGCGAGCACTCTGCATGATCTAGAACTGCAGAATCGCCCCTGGGGCCTGTCTTGTCCTCGTGGCTCCTGCCCATTACCGAGTGGTCAGCCCTCCCTCTAAAGCGGTGGTTCTCAAACGGCCAATGGCAGCATTTGGAGGCATTTCTGAATGGCCCAGCAGGAGGCGCTGCTGGAGCTTGTGGTAAAAACCAGAGTTGCTGTGGGCTATCCCGTAGCAGAGTTCTCAAGCCAGATGTCAGTGCTCAGGTCCAGCTATGTAGCGGCTTCCGCGTCTGTTCACGCCTCCCCCTCCTCCCTGCTCCACGCGGACGCTCTTTTCACCCTGTGGATGGCCTTCCTGCTCTTGCCTTCCATCCGTAGTCCAGTCTCCATCCGTAGTCCAGTCTCCTTCCATCCGTAGTCCAGTCTCCAGTCTCTGGGCAATCTTTAAAAAGGACAAATCAGGCCCTCCCTGGTGGCGCAGTGGGTTAAAGCACAGCACTGAGAAGCTAAAGCCACTTCCGCATGAGTTCCATTCCCGCCTGCCCCGGAAGTGACCACATGACGCGGCAGACCTCTCCTGACCTGCCCACTGCTCCCCTCAGCAGTGTACTTCGTCGATCTGCCTGTTCTGCTCCCCACTCTGTCTCTGGTAAAGCCTCTCGCCACCCCTGAGCTTCTGGCCTGTACCCCAGTTCTTTATGCACAAATAAATAAATCTTTAAAAAAAAAAAAGGGCAAATCAGATTAAATCACTGCCCTGCCACACTTTCTCTATACCCCCTGGGATCAAACCCAAGTTCCTACACCAGGTAGTGGAAGCCCTCCCCCTGGCTCCTGCTTTCTCCCTCTGGCCCTGGCCCCTCTGATCCCAGCCTGCCTGCATGCCTTTCTTTCTGTTCCAAGCTCTTTGCAGTCTTCTGCCCAGCCCTGGAGTACTCTGAGGTGCTGCTCTCTCCTCCCATCTCTGCTTGGCTGGCTGCTGCCTGTCCTTGCCATCTCACCTCAGCTGCTTCTGCACATCCCAGACTTTCCACACTAGCCCCACCACACCTTCCCCACACACCCCTCATCACTGTCTCGTTTGTGATTTGTTTGTTAGAACTCCACGAGGGTAAGACCTTCACATCCTGTGGCGTCCACCCCTGCTTAGAACAATGCCCGATACGTCATCGGTTATTAGTAACCAGGAGTGAGAGTATGTGCAGCTTACACTTACGTAGTGCTCTGAAGGATTTGCTCTTTCTCCCCTCAGTAATGGGGTCATGAAAGTGAGCGTGGGGACTCTTGTATTCATCTTCCGTTTGCATGTGATTTACATGTGAACTGTTATGTCACTTGTCAGAGGTGGTGTGGCTCCAAGGGGCAGAGCTTGGGTCTGAACTGAGAGTCTCACATGAGTCTTAGTCATTCCTCCACATTGTTGAGGAAATGGTGCCCTATGAGCCACCCTTCATGTGAGGGTGGCCTTGGCAGGCCTGGGGTTTTATCTGATATGGGTTCAGATTTTGTGACAGTTCAGATTTTGTGACTGACTGATGTGTGTCTCATGAGGAGAAAGTACCCCAAAATCTTTCACATAAGTGGTTAGCTTTTCATTGCTGATCCTTCATTGCTGATCCTGTTTTCCTTCATTGCTTTGCCACTGGGAAACTGAGACAAAAATCCAAGTCTTGATGCTGGTCGCCATGCAGTGCTTTACAGAATGTATTTTGTCTACTGCCTTCTTTTCTCTGCTTTCCCCATATTTTTTTTCCTCATTTTTAACTCATTTTTCCCCCACACTATCTCAAATAATTCATGAATGGAGATGAAGCAAAAATAAAAACATTTAGATAGAAAGAGAATACCTGGACCGAGTATTTAATCTGAGTCTCAGGTTTCTCTGTATGATCTTGGTCATCATTCCTGCCTCATAGATTCTTGGTGGAGTATAAACTGGGTAAGGTCTGGGAAACCCAGGGTACATAGTAAACATTTAGTAAGTGTTCTTTTTTCTAAATCCACTCCTTCACTTTCAGCAATGATGAGGGACTCCTGTGCTAATGCCTGATCCAGTGAAGGAGCTTGAAGGCACCGGATGGTTTCGTGTGTCTTACGCAGCCACTCCTGTCCACTGCTAAGCATGGAGCTCAATTACGAAGACCCATAGCAAATGACAAGCTGTCATCCTTCCCTGCTTTTCTTGGCTATTTTCACCACAGTAAATTGGTTATTGAGCAACAGAAAGATCTTAGGTCTCATAGGTGAAAAATATTCTACTATTGTGCAATGGACATGTATATAAAGTGTAGATTGACGAATAGAAATCATTTACCAGAAAGAAAATGAATCAGACTCTCAGAAACTTTTCATTACTATGGCAACAGTGCACTTGGCCATCCCTTTTTGGCCAGAGTATAATATAGTAGTGAGGAATGTCGACTGTTATGGCTCAATACTTATTAGCTCATAAAATGTCCCAATTTACATTCTAATTGTTGCTGGAGAAAACTCCTATTTTAAGATGACCCAGTCACCCATTTCCTGGTGTAAACCACTTCAGGGCTTTACCCAGAAACAGTAATAACCATAATATAAAGGCGCTGGCCCTTATTGGTGCCAGGCAGCTTCTTTAATTCTTACAATTATTTCGTAAGTTAGGTTCATCATCCCATTTTACAGAGGATGGTGAAGCCCAGGTAACTTGCCAAGGTCATGATTCTCTCAAGGAGTGGAAGCAGCATTTGGAGCAAATCTGTCTGATTCCTGATCCATAGTGTAGACTATTTCTTCCTTTAAATCAGAAAAGCAGAGCTTCAAGAGCATTAACCTGTTGTTATTTGGGGGCTAGTTAATTACTTTATCCTATATATTGAAGATGCTTAGAAGCGTCCTTGAAGCTATCCAGTGGGGACCAGTAACAGCTCTTGGTGTCTGTGGGTTCTACAACCTCAGATTCCATCAGCCATATATCAAAATGACTGCTGCTGTGTGGTTAGGTCTACAAAGCAGTGGTCTGCACCGAACATGTACAGAATATTTTTCTTTTCATTATTTACTAGATAATGGGGCATAACAATTATTTACATAGGTGTTATATGTAATCTAGAGATGATTTAATGTTTGTGGAAGGATGTAGATAATTTTTATGCAAATACTATGCCATTTTTATGTCAAGGACTTTAGCACCCCTGGATTTTGTTACCCATAGAGGCCTCCAGCCTGTATTCCACAGATAATGAGAGATGATTGTACTCACTTCCCCACAATCTTTTATAACCACATGTTGCCTGAGGAGCAAACCAAGAGAATTGGGAAGAAAGTGGACCAATTTAGTGTCTTCCAAAAAAAAATGCAACTTTTTTTCATTTCTGATGTCACCATCCTGCTTGGATCTGATTCCTGACCCTTTAGTAGAAGTATTAGGAGTTTCCTGAATGTTTTGTTTCTTTGGTTAGATTTCCAAAGTTATGCAAATTTTGCACTATGTAATTTTAGAGCCTTTGCATCTCCGCCAAAGGAGGCCCAACCCACATTAATAGTCCCTCCCCTTTCCTCCCTCTCTGATCGCTGGGAACCACCAGTCTATTTTATGTCTCTATGGATTTCCTTATTCTGGACATTCCTTGTAAATGGAGTCATACAGTATGTGTCTCTTTGTGTTTAGTACTCTCACTTAGAATGATGTTCCCAGGTTTCATCCATGTTATTTTACTTATCCGTACTTTGTTAATTTTTATTACTAATACTATATCATTGTCTGGAATATAGGGATGCAACTTCATTCTTTTCCATGTGGTTATACCATTGTTCCAGGCATTTGTTGACGAACAAAGAATTTTTTCCTCTAAAGAATTTTTTCTTTTTTTGCTTTTTGTCTACTTTACTGTAAGAGTAAGGATTGATTTTTATATAGACTCTTAGTTCTATTTATTGAACCATATGTATTTTGTCTGTGGTGTGTGTGTATCTATGCCAATGCCATGCATTGTGCAGTACATTTTGAAATTGAGAACTTTGCAAATTTTGCTCTATTTCAATACCGTTTTGGCTATTCTGACTCCCTTGCATTTTCATGTCTTGAGGATCAGCTTGTTAGTTTCTGCAAAGAAACCAGCTGGGGTTCTGATAGGAATTACATTGATCCTGTAGGTCAATTTGGAAAATATTACCGTCTGATCAAAATTTCATCTTTCAGTTCATGAACATAGAAATGTTTTCCATTTATTTTGGTCTTCTTTTATTTCCTTCTACAATGTCTTATGGTTTTCACTATATAGGTCTTATATTTCTTCTATTAAAATTTAATCTTAATTATTTCTTCTTTTTTATGCTATTGTGTCAAAATAGAATCATTTTCTTCCATTGCATTGTAAATGGAGTTACTTTCTTGTTGTTGATTGCTAATGTATAACATATACAATTGATAGTGATATATTTAGCTTGAATCCTGCAAACTTGCTAAATTTTTTTATTCTACAAGATTTTTTGTGATTTTGAATTTTTTTTATGTATAGGAATTTACAGTTATAAACTCCCTCCTCAGTACTGCGCTAGCTGCATCCCGTAACTTTCAATGTGTAGTATTTTTGTTTTCATTCATTTCAAGTATTTTTAAATTTTATTTGTGATTTCTTTTTTGACTTTTTGGCTATTTAGGATTACGTTGTTTACTTTCCACATAGGTGTAGATTTTCTTCTGTTACTTATTTCTAATTTCATTCCATTATGACTGGAGAACATATGTTATATGATTTCATTTTATGATTTCATTTCTTTTCAACTTCGGACTTTTGTTTTATGGCCTAACGTTTGGAATATCTTGGATACCTGTGCACCTGAGAAGTATATGGGTTCTGTTGTTGGGTGAAGTGTCCTAAGGGCATCTGATTGATGTAGTTGATTTATGCTCATGTCTCCAGTTTCCTTTTTTTTTAAAAAAAAAAAAGATTTATTTATTCACACAGAACTGGGGTACAGGCCAGAGATGCGGAGGGTGAGAGGATCCACCAGAGACAGAGAGGGGAGCAGAACAGGCAGATCGACGGAGTACACTGCTGAGGGGAGCAGCGGGCGGGCGGGAGAGGTCTGCCGCACCATGTGGATCTCCTCCGGGGGCAGGTGGGGATCGAACTCATGGAGAAGTGGCTTAAGCTTCTTTGTGCTGTGCTTTAACCCACTGGGCCACCAGGGAGGGCCCTCCAGTTTCCTTTTTGACCTTTAGCCTAGTTATTCTACCCACCATTAAAAGTGGTGTAGTGAAGTCTCCTATTGCTATTGTTTAAATGTCTGTGTCTCCCTTCAATTCTGTTATTTTTTGCTTTATATATTTTTAGGTGCAAATCATCATATCTTCCTGAACACTTCTTGCTTTTGAGGACACTTTTTTCTTCTTTTTTGTCTGATATCAGTATAGTCACTCCAGCTTTGGGAGCATGAGTAGTTTTTCCACTTGGTTCCATGCATTCCCACCCACTGTCTAGAGTACATCTTGATTTGGGGTACTTATTAAAGTTTCTTGTATTACTTGAATATGCAATCCGTATTAAGTGTCACCACACTTCTAAGATAAGGTGGAAGCGAGCATTCATATTTTGTCTTTAAAGCAAGCCTCCAGCTCCCAAGAGATGATATCCATGGGATTATATGTGCTTTCTGTGATTGCTGTTCAAGGCATTGTAGAAACCTCTAGATGCCTTGGTGAAAACCTTTCCTGGAGCAAGATCTGTGATAGGTTAAGTACTATTTTCCTAAATACTAGGTCACCTCATGACAGATAAATCCTCTCTTGCTTAGCTTGTCAGAGCAGCCAGAATTCTGCCTGCCTCTTTCCCAGAGCTCTGTTGACACTACCCAATAAAGGATTATGTCTAATGTCTCTCGATGAAAAACTCTTGTCCTATGGTATCACCACCTTTAATCCTCACATCATAGGCCTTTTTCTTTCACCTTTTGCTGGCATTGTAGTAATAATTAAGGAGACAATAACTGATCTCTGGGGGATCGTGTGAAATGGACAGGTAAGAGGGACTGACAGAGACACTTCTTTCTAGAAAGATAATCGGGCAGGAGCTGCCTCTTCACAAATCTGAAGGAACAGATTTGCACAGAAATGAGAGTGTTGTAAGATGAAAAGTCTCTTAAGTTTCTCATGGTCCCAACAGGGATGAGAGGATGCAGTTTCTGAAAAGAAAACCTTTGGCAAAGGTGAACTATCCATCATGATGGAAAATTATCTAGAATGGATTCTTTGCTTTTATTCAAATTTGTAAGCTATCTTTGATTTTCACATTCCTGTCTACTTTATTTTTTCATTTTCCTCTCATTTCTTAAGAATTGTTCCTTGGGTATCTGTCACCTTTTATGAAGTTGGATGATGCTGTTATTGATGTACTCTTTCCATTCTGTTTCCACATACATTCCCACATCTGTTCCTAATCCCAGCACCTCTGATCCATGTTCAAGAAGCTTTTCTTCCAAGCAGCAAAAGACCTCTGGAGGCTAAGTTATTTGACCTACATTTATTTATTGGTTTTTTTAGAGCTTTTTTCCTCTCAAGATTTGCCTCTAAAAGAAATCAGTTGGGATTGTTTTGGTTTCCTGCTTATGGATTCTCTGGGATTAATATTCCTGTGTGTGTGTGTGTGTGTGTGTGTGTGTGTGTATGAGTTACATATGCATATGCCATACCAGTACAGATGCACCTTTATACACATATGTATATACATCATAAATAGTCGCAAGTAACCTGAAAAAAAAAAAACCCTTTAGATTACAAGAATACCCTAATCCCAGGCACTTTAAATTTCTTTTATCATTTATAGTGCATTTCTCCCTAAAAAATCTAGAGAATATTATAGACTTGGCTCTTTCTGTTCCCTTAGGGCTTTTTCTGGGAGAAAGAGGATATTTCCTTGACTTATATAGACTCATTATATCCTTGTGAGTCCATAAAAATTTTCTTTTTAAAAAATAAATCTGTCACATCACTTTCTTCATGAAGATGGTCACTGGCTCCCAAGTGTCGTGCCCATATTCCTGTCTGCCTCTCTCCTGGTCTACCCCACCCACTTCCTTCCCCAACACACTCATGTTCTGAATGCTTGAACTTACCTGAGATACCTGTATAAGCCACAATCTATCACAACTAAACTTTTGTCCATGTCATTCATTGTGCTTGGAATGTCCTCTCCTCTCCTTTTCCACCAACAAACCCCTAGTTCGCAAACTCAGTGAGGTACAATTTTTAAAAAGTGATTTTCATTTGAGTTCAAATTGGTTTATAAAACTACATCATTTCAAAGGTTTCAAGTATACAGCATTATAATTCAACGTCTGTAAACACTACTTCAGAATCACCTCCAAAATTCTCTTTTCCCACCCACTGTCATAGAGCTGACCCCTTTGCCTTCTTGACTCAGCCCACTGTCCCTCTTCCCCTGGTAAATGATGTTTAGTTCTTTTAGCCTGAAGTTGGTTTTTGGTTTGTTTTGCTCATTCATTAGTTTTGTTTTCTATATGTTCCACGTAAGAGTGGAAGTACATGGTATTTGTCTTTCTCCTGCTGACTTATTACACCTACCATAACACCTTCAAATCTATATTTTCACAAATGACAGATTTTCAACTTTTTTATAGCGGAGTAATATTCCACTATGTATATATACCATATCTTCTTTATTCATGCATTTGTTGTTATTTTGTTTCCAAATCTTTGCCATTGAAAGTAATTCTGCAGTGAACATAATTCTGCACATTATTTTGTCAAAACAGTCTTTCAGTCACAGTCTTACTGAGTTCCTCTTGCACTTTAATCATTTACATATTGGTTGAGCTTTCACTGCTGGACAGAAGCATTGAAAATAATAATACCCGATAAAGTAATAATAGTGGCTAATACTGCGTTATAATACTGCATAGAACTAGATAACCATAACTCCACATACTGTGCCCTAGAATATTAAAGAACAGCAAATATGAAATAGATACAATGTAGCTAATATAATCTGTGTTCCAGAAGCATTGTAATCGATTATATTTCTCCATGAATTCCCAGAACAAGCCAAAGGAGTGAATGTTGGTTAATATTGTCACTTCCCTAGGAGGGAATCTAGGCACCAAGGAGTGAAATAACAAAAAAAAAATCATGGAACTAGTGGTGGTCCCAGTGTTTGAAGCTAGGCAAGATGACATGTAAGTCTTCTTTCTTAACTACTACAGTACAGTGTGGAACAATACAGTATGTATTGTTCCTTTCCTCCCCTTTCCTCCCCTCTTTCTCTTCCTCCCCCCTTCCCTCTTCCTTTTCTGTCCTTCCTTTCTCTCTCCCTTCATTCTTGCTTCATTCCTTTTTCATCTCCCCGCTCCCCCTCCTTCTGTCCCTCCTCCCACTCCTCCTCAGCCCCCACTTCTGCTGCCACGTGTCCCTTAGCTAGGGACTTCTTACAAGGAGAAGTTATGTTTACTTCTCTTTGCATTCCCCCACTTGGTCCTATGTCAGGCAGAGAGAGATTCTGAGAATTAACATTAATGGCATTCATTACTGAAAGAATAAGGCCCTAGACAATCTAAACATTACATTAATCCCCATCTCCTTTTTCTTGGGGCAGCCGTATATGTGAGGAAGAGCAGTATGTAGAACCATGAAGCATGGCAGGGAGGGGAGAGGTATTTCTTCAGGCAAAGCTATATCAACTGGACGCCTTCTTTCCGCATTTATATTCCAGTTAACTGTGGTCTTTTGCTCTTTCTTCTCCCCAAAGTGTATCTTTGAAAGAGCCAGTGTGGGTATCTTAGGAAGAAATAATACACTGCGATAGCTGGTGAATAAAACGTGGAGTCCTCTCCAGTCATCGTGCAGAACTGAACTGCTGGAGCAAGCAGAGGGCTTCTTTAGCTCCAGCAATACTGAATTTGCAAAGCCTTGCGTTCCAGGCATGAATCTGGCTTTCTGGGCTGTTTGTCATTTGCTTTGGGACCACATGAAAGAACTATTTGCCCCCCTCCCAGACTTAGAAAATTCAGGCATATTGCTTTTTAAAAGTCTGTTGTTTGTATAAGGTTCTTTCTGCTTTCTTGGCCCCAACCATAAAGCCACTGACTTTTAAAAGGAAGAACAGTTTGACTTTTTACAAAATGAACCAGGGACAAAATATAGTAGCAATTTTAGGTCCATTCCTTTGGCGAAGTCTTAGCCTGTGCAGGCCACATCTGGACATTCACTTTGGGTTTGTACATGTTGATTCCAACTATGTAAATTTTATAATTTGATTTTTTTCCAAGTTATACTTTAGCACTTGCAATTCTCACATCTTGAGTGAGTTGAATCACAGCTAGTTCCTAGCACATTTCTGGTGGGAAATAAGGTTTGATTTTTTTTTTTTTAATTAATGGTTCCAGGTCTTTTTACTGATAAGCAAGTCTGTACTGACCCCGTCACTTCTTGCATTGCCACCTTGCTGCTTCCAGGCTTCTGTACAGGCTGTGCCCACTATTGGGAGAGTCTTTACTCCATAAACTCCCCAGCACTAAGCTGGTGTAGCTATCTTCTATGTACCCTCATTCTTTGCAGGTATGATACAGTTCATGAATTAATATTAGTGGAATGAATACATGAATGAGTAAGGGCTTAGACTGTTACATCTGTTTCCTCCTCCGTTATGTCTGTCTTGAATCCACTGAGCCCAGTTTCTTCTGAGATGCCTCTGCAGTTGAAGATTAGGTGTCCTCTTGCTCCCCCTTCAGGGCACCCTTGGCATTGCCTGCAGAGGCTCCCCTACCTGTCAATCTTTGGCTATCCGCCCAAGGGGCCACTGAATAGCCACACAGCTGACCAGAGGCTGGCTGATAGTAGGGGCTCAGGAATATATTGTTATTTACCAAGAAGGGACAATTTTGACTTATTTAATCCTGTGTTGTATTGTGCACAGGTGATGTGTAAATTCTTAAAGTTCTAGCAGGACTTCTTTTTTTGGCTAGAACAGCATCTGTTTAGATAAGAACACACAGCTTTTTGTGTAGAACAGAGTTATTTTGGATCTTGTGGTCTCCTTTGGGGTATTTTCTTAATGTGAATGTCCACCTTCCCGAGGGGGTGTGGTCAGAGTGGGACCACACTAGCCCTGGAGCCAGAATTCTTGGAGTGATCTCTGCGTTTTTGTTGGTGGGTGCAATGAAAACAGCAGGACTGATGAAGTCACTTGTTCTTTGGATGGAAAAGCTAGGGAGAAGCTTTCCGAGTAGGGCAGTCATACCTCAGTGCTCTTTGGGGTCCAGGGTGTGCTTAATCACATGCAGGTTCCCCAAGAGAGGTCCAGGAGAATGAATTTCACAAGGCTCCCTGGGGACTGTGCTCCAGGTGGATCACTGAAACACTGAATTAGAGAATGGAAAATTCCAGAGAAGGGCTGGCAAGTGGATTCATCCTTGGAGTCAGAAGGTGGCGTTTGCTAGGGCCCTAAGACACGGGGGCAAGTCAGCTCAAGAAGTGGGGCCCTCCCTGGTGGCACAGAGGGTTAAAGCACAGCACTAAGAAGCTAAAGCTGCTTCAGCATGAGTTCAATCCCTGCCCCGGAGGTGACCCACATGGCACGGCAGACCTCTCCTGACCCACCCGCTGCTCCCCTCAGCAGTGTCCTTCATCAGTCTGTTCTGCTTCCTGCTCTGTCTTTGGTGAATCCTCTCTCTGCCCCTGCACCTTTCTCCTGTACCCCAGTTCTAGATGCACAAGTAAATAAATCTTCAAAGAAAAAAAGCGTGTCCTAGAAGGAGAGAGACTGAGCATGAGCCGCTGCTGGTGCGCACCACACAAACCAATTCTAGCAGAGATGGATGCCCCACCCCCAGCATCAACCTAACCAGAGTCATGGTTTCCTTGGCTGGACAAAAATGTGCCCGTTCTGCAAAGTCATGAAATACACAGATGGAAAATGAAGGAGACAGAGAGATGGGGAAAGATAAAGCTTGAGCCAGAGTGACGGGCCCTCTGCACATGGATGTGAGGGACCCATGGGATGCTCTCCGCCTATGGGGAAAACTGCAGCATTTTGTTGTGAGCTTGTCTTGGATCGTCAGGGCTGGAGGTTTCTCCTGCAGTTATCTGTTGCCAAAAGATAGCACCAGTTGCTTGGGGAGAAAGTAGTTGTTGATGAAATACCAAATGTGAAATATGCATATCCTTTGACCTAATGGGTATACCATAGAGAGGTAGTGGACAAGCGGGAAAAATAACTGCGTCTGAATGTGCATTGTTTTTTGAGAACAATCCAGATACCCACCGGTATGGGACTTTGCAGTACATAGATACAGTAAGATACTCTTAGCTATTTTTTTTAACATTTATTTATTTATGCATGCAAGAACTGAGGTGTAGGCCAGAGGTGCAGGGGTGAGAGGATTCACCAGAGACAGAGTGGGGAGCAGAACAGGCAGATTGATGAAGTACACTGCTGAGGGGAGCAGTGGGTGAGACAGGAGAGGTCTACTGCACCATGTGGGTCAGCTCCCTGGTCAGGGATTGAGCTCATGCTGCCATGATTAATGTTAGTTTCATAGCACTGAGATGTAACCCCTGCACCA
>NW_004567116.1:15407426-15446932 GCF_000260355.1 Condylura cristata | reverse complement strand
GGGTGAGACAGGAGAGGTCTGCTGCGCCGTGTGGGTCAGCTCCCTGGCCAGGGATTGAACTCATGCTGCAGTGGCTGGTGAGAGCTCAATAGTGCTGTCTTTAACCCCTGCGCTAGCAGCGAGGTCCAAATTATCCTTGGTTCTCCTCTGTGAAAGGCGAGAATCAGTTACCGAATAAACTACCTCTAAAGAGCAGGTTCTGAGGACATCACCGTGACCTGGTGTCCCCAGACTCCTGCTTCCCCTTTGGTTCCGACATGGCCCCCAACTACTGGCCCAGGACTGTGCTCTTCCTGTGTTTTGGATGCTAAAGCAGTTTCCCTCGAGGGTGATGGTGATTTAGGGGTTACTGCAGGTTTGTTTGCTTATGACCTTGCCGATAAAATAAAAAGTTGGCAGCTGTGTTAAATTATTCCTTCACTCCCCAGTCATTTTAAAATCTTTTTGGTTTACGGATCTGTGGATCCCAAAACTGTGACACCCAGACTCTAAGGAGGGGGTGGTCTTATATCAGGAAATAAACCCTGCCCCCAGGGGAGCCCTGCTGCCTGTCTTACCAATGGTGAGGTTGTTGCCTTGAAAGTTCATGGAGCGAGTCCTTGAAAAGCACGCCTTCAGCAGAATACAGCCACTTTGCCCACCGTGGCGGGGCGATTGGAAATCATTCTCCACTGGGGAATGCTGAAGTTTCCACTAAAACGTCCCCTATGTGGAAATGGGGGTTGAAGGAGGGACAATCCAGACTTTGTCTGACCCCCTCAGAACCAGTTGCGCAGATGGGAGCAGCTGATAGCCGCAGTCCGCGCCGGCTCCTCTCTGAGCCTGTGCCAGGCACTCGGTTGGCCGTCTGTGATCCGCCCGGCGGTTGTGCGAGCAGGCTTCTCCTGGCACCGATGTAAATCATGATGGGACGTGCTCCCCCCGACAGAGACAGCGACTGAGCAACGCTGACCGGGCAGGACGTCTCATTTGCAACTCCTGAAGAAGGTGCAAGGATGGAGCAGAGCTAGTTAATTGCATGGCAGCTATTTTGTTTGTAATTATTTTATGTTCTCACTCTTTCTTTGTCTCATAAAGGTTCATCCTTTGGAGCTGGACTTGGAAATAGCGATAAGGAGACAGATAAGCCAAGAGCTAGGATTGAGCCTGTGCTGTTGACTTCGTTTCTAGACCTCAGCTTTCTTATCTGTAAAATATTTGTGTGTGTGTGTGTGGTGAGATGGCACAGTGGTAAGATAGCCCTAGTTGCGTTAGTTTCTGCTTTCTGCTTCCTGTATTTCCTTTGTGTACATGAGCCAATATATGCATTTATTTTTTTTGCATCCTTTTGTTATATGGAAGGTAGAAGTATTATGCATACATTTGCACTTTACTTTTTTCATGTGAGAATATATCCTGGAAACCACTTCATGTCAGCTCATGAATTTGTGAAGATCTTTTATAATGAGCTTTTTAAACTTTGGTAATTAGGGAAAAAAATAGTATCCCAGGGATCATTTTAAAAATTATACACATACATACATACATACATATATATATGTATGTATGTATGTATGTAAAAAATAAGGATACTTAAAAAATAAATAAAATTCTAAAACTTTACTTATATATAAGTAAAAAAAATTAAGAATACTTAAAAAATAAATAAAATTCTAAAACTTAGTGCTGGTGGTGGTAATGATGATGACGATGATAAATAGCCTCAGCATTACCATTAATTGAACAACTACTATATGCCATATTCTGGAGATGATTTCATTGAGTCCTTCTTAGAGCCCTGTCGGGGAGGTGATCCCTCCAATTGACTGATGAGAAATCTGGCTTAGTAATAGGTACAAACTTTTCCCTGGTGATAAAAATTAGAGTCATGATTTAAATCCCGGAGACTCTCCCGAATTTGGCCCTTGTAGCAAACACACCATGACTGTTAAGAAGTTCCAAGTGGAAACAGCCACGTGGCTTTTTTAAACCTAGGCACGTTCCCCGGCCTTAAAACCCTGTTGGTTATGGATCAGCTGCTGCCAAAGTTAGCATGTCACTGATGGCAGGAACATGGAGGTAATTTACTGCCTGTTTGTTCCAAAGAGATTGCCCTTCCTTCTTGAGGACCAGTGGGTCCTGCCTTTAAGACAGGAGATGAGAGGGGAGCCAGGTAGAATTTGCTACCTGGGATGCAGCAATTGATCTGATCTTACACCTCATAATCGCCAGCCAGAGCAGCTAGCACCATTAACGGGAAAGCACATCACCCCACAGGGCTGTTTGGTTAGCAGGACATTCAATCAAGCCCAAGTTATAGCAGTTTCTGTTAAAACTGTTTGTACAGCAGAAGTGGAAGAGGAATTGCTTTGAGCAGGGATCTGGCTTCTGTTGGAGAACTGACAGGCTGTGGCAGGGTGACAATGCAGTTGAGTTGGTTGATGGCACCACTCCTACAGTTTTGAGTCCTGGGGACCTCACCCCAACACCAGATTTTCTAGGTGTTGTGACCATGGGCAAGTCACTTCCCCCTCATAGCACATCTGTAAAGTGGGGATAAGAAATATACTCATTTTTGTCAGGGATTCCCACCAATAAATAAATAAATAAATAAATTCAGTGATCTGCTGGGAGAATTCATAGAAACCAACCTAGTCATACTCCTGACCCTGATTTATTACAGTGACAAGATCCAAAGCAAAACAGCCAAGAGAAGGGGTGAATGGAGTGAATTCACAGGGGAAACCAGGTCACATTTTCAAGAGTCCTCTCCTGATAGGGTCTCATGGATGCACTTAATTCCCCAGCAGTAAGTTGTGAACACATGTGAAGTGCTTGCTGCTGAGGACACACATCAGCAACTCTGTCTCCAGGGGCTTTATGGGGGGGCTGGGCACACAGGCACCCTCTGCCTCTCGTGGACCAAAGTTCCAGACTCCTGGAAGAAAAGCAGGTATTCTGCGTAAACTGGACTGTTGGCGTACATGCTTTAGGCACAGTCAGCTACTCTCAGGAGAGAATAGTGGGAACCCTTCCCAAGTCCAAGTTCCCAGATCCCCACCCAGCTAGGGCCTACCTTGCAAGCAACTCTTCCTAAAGACAGCCTGTTATGTTAATGGCTCTGGGTGAATTGCATTAGATAATCCGTGTAAAACACTCGTCATGCGCCCCGTACAGAGGCAACACTGAATGTCAACTGCGATTACTCTGCCAGTCAGGGAGTGGATTTTGAGTAGCACCCAGGAAGCAGGCTCCATCCATCATCCTCATACTCATCTATTCACTCCTGTGTCGGCACATTTTGATTGAGCCCTACTGGTGCAGGGGCGGTGTTTGGCCTCTTCAGGACTTTGGAAGCAGAGGGGTTCGCTGCTGTCTTCCTAGAGGGTGATGTATGTGGACTTCAGGTCCGGGTGGGGGTTGGAGCCGAGCGGTAGTTTATCAGGTTCGGGATCTCTAGAGTACTAACTTCCAAGAAGTGGAAACTTTCACTTATGACTCAAGCTGTGTAGCCGCAAAATGAGTTTATTGGGGGGGAGTCCGCATCACAATAATAGAGGCCTGTAATTAAATTGCTAGCAAAAAGGGGGGAAAGTAATGAATGACCCGGCAAAGTGCAGGAGACTACACAGGCAAAGTGGAAAGGACCCCGCGTGCTGAGCCATAGGAATCCTTCAAATGCAGGGGGCCACTTCACAGGGTGACAGTCGTGCTCAATCCCCCACCTCTGCAGAAAGCAAGGAATCCAGGGACCTCCCTGGTGGCACAGTGGGTTAAGGCACAGCAGCTAGCCGCAGCTGCTTCAGTGCAAGTTCAATTCCTGGCCCCCAAGGTGACCCACATGGCGCAGCAGACCTCTTCCCTTCTTTTCCCCTCAGCAGTGTACTTTGTCGATCTGCCTATTCTGCTCCCCACTCTGTCGTTGGTGAAGCCTCTCACCACCCCTGCATCTCTGGCCTGTACCCCAGTATTGTATGCATAAATAAATAAATTTAAAAATAAAAAAGAAAAGAAAGAAAGCAGGGAGTCCATAGCATCTCAAATTGCTTCAGCTTTGGTGTCTATATTGATATCACTTTTTAGAGGCATCTTATCAGGACCGCCTGTTACTTTAATGTGGGAGAGAGCCTCAGCATAGCTACATCATTATCTGTCCTTGCCTTTCACCCTCTGTTCATAGTCTCTCAGTAATAAGGAAAGTCGGTCGCCATCTCCTCACCTTTTGCCAAGGTCATTACAATGTTAATACAAGGAGCAGTAGAAGTAGCAAGCAACCTTTGGAGACATCAAGGTAAATGTCAAAGGACCCATTTGCACATTCAGCAGGGTGGACATGTATTGGCTGGAAATGCAACCTGAACCTGATGTCTTGGTTTTTGTCTGTTTTTTTCCTCTTGCAGCCAAGGCAAAATCGAAATGCGGCCCGACCTTCTTCCCTTGCGCCAGTGGCATTCACTGCATCATCGGCCGCTTCCGGTGTAATGGTTTTGAGGACTGTCCGGATGGCAGCGATGAAGAAAACTGCAGTAAGTGCTGGGTGGGGGTGCGGGGCTCTGGCACTGCCATCCCTTGATTGTTCCTACCCTTCAATCCCAGCCACACTCACCTGTGTGCTTGTGCACGCTTTGCCATTTTCTGATATTACTCAGTTGTATTCTCTACCACTTCTTTCTTGACTACAAGAGCAGATGCACTGGGCTTTGCCACTTGCCCCCGGCCTGGGGCACTTCCGATGGTCCCTGTTATCAGATCAGGAAGTGGAGCTGTCAAGGGACAAAGTAACTCATCTTGTGGCACATAGTTCATAGCTAGCAGCAGCTATTTCTAGACTCATTCAGACACCTCTCTGATGGACTTTCCTCTTGGCATCCTATGTGTTTGTACTTGTTTGCTTTCCTTTTTACTTTGCATTCTTTTAGAAAAAGTACTTACATGTTATTACATATAGACTATGAAAGTTTCTTTCGCAGGGCAAAGTCCAAACAATATAGAGAAAATACATCCTCCTGGACTGTGATCACCCTGTTCCTTTTTACCTACTGTGTAATATTCTACAATACCAGTATGCACACCACACATGCACACGTTTGTTCACTACACCACTTAGCAATCTTGGTGTTAAGCTTCACTGTCCCTTGGCCTGGACATACATGTCTTCTCCTTGCCAGCACTGCTGTGTGCAAAGTCACTTCATGCACATACACAGAGCAGCTTCAGTGACCTTCAGGTGTCTCTTCCCTGCCTTTCATATATTTCATCTCTCAAGTTGTGTTGTACTTGTATATGATCCTTGGATACTGTTTCTTCTTCCCTTTCCCCTTAAATGTTTAGACTGCTAGTACCTTTGTAACTATAATTGACTCGGGGAAAGCTACCCATGTATTCTCTGCACTTACCTATTTTAATTTTGTGCTCGTTCTCTTTCATCTCCCCACCTCTCTTGCTCCCCTCTAATATATACATACGCTTTCATTATTGCGAGCTATTTTCATGCAGATTTTCCCCCAAAAAAGTCAGTTTCAATTTCTTAAGCAATTGTTTTGATAGATTGATTTCTTTAGCCTGTTGTTCTGTTTTAAATTCCTCAGCGGGGAGAGTGACTCTGCCCATATTGTTCCTGTCTTTACAGGGAACCGTCATTGCTGTACTCTCCTAGTGGGGCCATAGAGAGTTTATAATTCTCCCACATACCTTCTCCTGTTTCCTCCCATCTTTCTCTGGGTCTCAAATGCCAGCAAAATGGAATCACCACTAGATAATTTAGTGGGTAGTGGGGTGGCTGAAATCCTGCCTGTGGGCAGGACACATGTCTCTAATAGCACATGGGCCTGACCAGGAGAAATTTGGGCTCAGATTTGTGTCCACTCTTACGAAGCATGAGTAGGACATGCTACTGAATCTCTTTGTCATTAAAATGGGGTGCTGAGATCCTGCTTCCCAAAGAGTTTGTGAAACTCAGATGACAGGATATCTGAACATTGCTTGTTAAAGTAGCTGGCATGGAGTCATTTTAAAAATGTAAGTGGCTTAACACCTAACTGTGAATGACTAAGGGGAAGACGGTCTATTCTGGTTTCTCTTCAAATTGTATATGGTGAAAGAAGACTATGTTTACTAAGATTTCATTTTTTGGAGTTGGGTGTTCAAGAATATATGCCTTTATATTTCGTTTAGTCCTTGAGGATACGTATCAGCTTGATCTCAGCTTCCTGCTGTGCAAGGGGATCTTGTCACCTCATGGGGGTAATGTGTGTGTATGTACACTGAGCGCTGATAACAACTTTAGATCTTTGTTATTGTCCCACAGGTCCCTGAGACTGTTTCATTTTTAATCTGTCTTTTTTCTTTTCCTTGTTCAGATTAGATCATTTATGGTAATGCATTCATACTAGAGGGGAATCAAAAGGCACTAAAAAAGCAAGTGTGATGCATTGCATTATAAGTGTAATGTATGCACATTCTAACTATATTCTGACTTCTGTGGTTTCTGAAGACAATTTGTCATCCTACAGAATCTTGCCATAACCAAGCACCCTGTATGATTTAAATGTTTGGATATTTGTCTTTAATTGTCTCAATGAGAAAATTTTACTCATTCCAACTTAGGTCAACAGGCATTAGCCAGTATTTAATTCCTCTAGTTTACCTACCATTTTAAATAGTGCTTCTTACTCATTATTTTGAAGACTAGTAAATAAAAGGAAGAAATTGAACATTTATCCCTGCTCTTTCCTGTATCAATTGTATTTAAAAGTAATTAAATAGCTGACTTAGGGAAGTTCTTTTTTATTGACAAATACTAGCTAATAGAAGAATGAGAGAATTAGAGTATGTCTGTTTTGTAACCCCTAATGAAGAAATGGATCATCAATGGCTGCTAAAACCATTAGATGAAAAATTGATGGGGAGCTTTATAATGGATGGATCAGACTGAAAACTCCTGAAACCAGCAGTCGATCTTTTCACAGACAGATTTGAATCAATATCACACCACCTCAAGTGGAATGTAGAAACCTTATCACTTCGTAGGTCTCTTTGTGCTAACAGTTGTTTTGGATGGAACCTCTGCATACAGTAAAACTCCAAAAGATGATGCTTCAATCTTTGCTTTGAATTTTCCAAATAGGTCTTAAAGAACTCCAGAGGAGAATAATGTGTATACGCTGCTATATATTTTGGTTGTTTCAAGTCTTCTGGTATCATTTCCCTTTTTTCTGAAAAACTTCCTTCAACAATTCTTTTAATGCAAGTCTGGTAGTAACACATTCCCTTATTTTTCCTTCTTCTGAGAATATCTTTATTTCACCTTCATTGCTGAAGGATATTTTTACCGCATATAGAATTCTGGGTTGACGGTTCTTTTCTTTAAGTACTTTAAAAATGTTGTGCTACTTCTTTATGGCGTCTGGTTTCCAATGACAAATTTGCCGTCATTCATATATTTTTTCCCAAGGAGAATGCAACATTTTTCTCTGGCTCCCTTGAAGAATTTGTTATTTATTTATTTGTTTGTTTGTTTGTTTAATTAATTAATTATTTGTTTATTTATTTTTGTCTTTAGTTTTCAGCAGATAAATGAGAATGTGTCTGGGTGTGCCTATTTCTTTGAATTTATCCTGTGTAGAGTTCTGCGTGGATCTATAGAGTTTTGTAGTCTGACATACTTAGGGCATTTTCAGGTACTTATTTCTTCAAATATGTGTTAAGTATTTCACTCTTTTCCTTTCTTAAAGGATTTTAGTAACAACTTTAGATCTTTTGTTGTCCCACAGGTCCTTGAAACTCTTTGATTTTTTTTTTTCCTCTTCACTGTTCAGCTTAGATCAGTACTAGTAATGTTTTTTAAGGCAGTTTTATTATTATTATTATTCATTTATTCATACAGAACTGGGGTACAGGCCAGAGATGTGGAGGGTGAGCGGATTCACCAGAGACAGAGTGGGGGGCAGAACAGGCAGACTATTGAAGTACACTGCTGAGGGAAGAAGCAGGCAGGTCAGGAGAGGCCTGCCCCGCCATGTAGATCCCGGGGCAGGCAGGGATCGAACTCATGCAGAAGTGGCTTTAGCTTCTTAGTGCTGTGCTTTAACCCACTGTGCCACCAGGGAGGGCCACTAGTAATGTTTTTTAAAGTTTACTTTTCTCTGTCACTCCACTCTGCTCTTGAGCCCTTAGACTGTGACTGTTTTTTTATTGCAAGTACTGTATTATTTTTCAGTTCTAAAATTTTCTTTTGGTTCTCTCTCTCTCTCTCTTTTTTTTTGGCTGACATTTTCTATTTTTCTAGTTGCTTCAAGAGTGTGATTTCTTGTAGAGTATTTGTGTAGCCACAATTTTAAAGTCCTCACATGAAAACCAACATGTCTTATCTTCACATTGGTGTCTATTGATTATCTTTTCCCACTTGAGTTGAAATTTTCCCGTTTTTTTTTTTTTGTTTTGTTTTGTTTTTTTTAAGGCAAGAGTTTTGGATCATATTCTAGGAAGTTTGATTATTAGGTATGACACTTTGGGTTTTGTTTATTTTTTAAATGTTTTTTGTATCGAAGAACCGGGGTGTAGGCCAGAGGCATTGGTGGTGGAAGTGGGGTGAAAGAATTCACCATAGACAGTGGGAGCAGAACAGGCAGATAATACTGAAATAAACTGCTGAGGGGGGGCAGCAGGCGAAACAGAGAGGTTTGTTGCATCATATGTGGATTAGCTCCCTGGCTGTGCTGCAACTCGGGACATAGCTGAGACTTAACCTCTCGGCACCAGAAAAGCCCTGGGTTGTGTTTAAATCCTGTGGAGAATGCTTAGACTTTTTTTAGGCAAATGACCTTGTTGGATCAGTCCATAAATTTCTCCCACTCCTCTGTGGGCTGTGGTTGCAGTAGTTTCCAAATTATTTCTTCTGTACTGTGGAGTCTGTCTTCCATGTGCACCTCCTGGCGGTCAGTCTGGGACCCGGACAGAGGTCTCTCCGTGAACACAGCATCTTTGATGAGCTGATAAGGACCAGGTCCCTGATGGGCAGCTTGGGAATCATCCTAGGAGTTCATAAACAGTTCCATGGATTTGCTGTCCTGAGCTCCTCCCTTTCTATCCTCTCTCTGATACTTTCTAGATTTCTAGGACTCTGGGAAGGAACATGAAAAAGGCAAACTTACCACCATTTCAGCCATAGTTTGAATGTTGATCTCCCCCAGTTGGCCTGCCCCCAGTTAGTTTTCAGTATCTAAAAATAGCTACAGCGTGTATTCCATCCAGGGTTTTTTTAGTTGCATTCAGTGGGAGAGCCAGAGTGGGCGTGATGACTGCATCCGGCCCAGAATTGGAACCTCCCACACGCCAGTTTTAGCATCACAAGAGGCAACCAGATGTTATTTACCTTCTGACATGACCCAACAGGATTGCACCCTCCTATAAGCATCCATTCTCTGAATCTGATTACGCTTCTAAATTTGTCTTAGTCCATTTGGATTGCTAAAACACAGTGTTATAGACTAGGTGACTTACACCACAGAAACTTCTCTGTTGAGTTATGGACATCAAGATCCAGGTACCAGTATGGTCAGGTTCTTTGTGTGGGGCCTCTTTCTGGTTATACCCTTGCATGACCCGCCTTGGTGCTTATGCACACACAGATGCCCCTCGCCCCCTCCCCCTCCACTTGTCTGATCTGGAGGGCACACCCTCAGGACCTCATGACACCTCAGTCACTCCCCCAGGTTTAGGGTTTCAACATAGGGGTTTTGGAGGCCATGACACACACTTTGTAACACTCTGTTAGTTTATAGGAAATTCGGAGACCCAGGGGTGTTTTCATGACCTCATGGTTAGAAAAACCGCCAGCTCCAGATTGCAGGAAATTCTTCAGAACCAGTTGCATCCCTTTATAAATTCTTAGGAAGGGAAGCGTAGAGAAAGGAACCCTACCAGTTGAAAGAGACTAACAAGACAAATTAAATGCAACACTTATTGTCATCCTAACTCAAACCAACTATTTAAAAACATTTTGGGATAATTAGGAAAATTTGAATTGTGTTTATATATTTGATGCTGTGAAGGCACTATTGTTAACTTTTTAAGCATGATAATGGAATTCTGTTCATGATTATTTTTGGAAATCGTTTAGGAATATAGATGGCATCTCTGCAGATGAAGTCTGCTGAGGCTGGGGTGTGCCTGAGCCTGCTCTACCGGGGCGTAGGGAGGGGCTGAACCACACTTGTCACGTCTGCTGCTTATTAAAGCCGAGTAATTGGAACGTGGGGCTTCACTATACCATTTTTTTTAATATTACATTTGAAATTTTCTGTAATAAAGTGGTAAAAAAGAAATAAATGAAAGAGCAGTATAGGTTTACTGTGGATGTCTTGACTTCAGCAACTGACTGGATAGTTGCCTGCTGGAAGAAGTCTGCAGATCTGAGTTCTGACTTTCACTCCCTTTGGCACGCAGGAGGGAAGACGAGCTCCAGCCAGTAGTTGTGTTTAGAGGATCACTGATTTTGCCCTTTTGCCTTTTCTCCTACTATGGCTGTGTTGGGCCTCTTCCCTCTCCCCCAAGCTCAGACATCCTGGGCTGGAGGTGAAGGCCTGCATCTCTGAGAGGCTAAGCTTTAGCTCTCGCCTGGCCTCCGTCAGTGAGGAGGGGAACTCCAGCCAACGACGGAGATGGGCAGGTGGGCTCAGTGACCACAATGGAAAATTAATTCAAGCTGAGGATCTCCGGTTACTTCTTTTGGCATAGTTGTGCCCAGAAAAGGCACTGTCTAAGTCCAGGGCCTGAACACGACACCACCAGACTCATACGTCACGTCCCTTCCCTCCCCATAATCATCATTTTAAATAGCCTTGTCGAACATCTGCCATGGGCCACATGCTATTTTCAGTTACTTTTCTGCGCTATCTCATTTAATCTTTACAAGATGTTATAACAAGCACAGTTACCCATTGTACAGATGAGGAAATGCAGACTGAGAGAAATTAAATGAGTTTCCGATGTCATATGGCTAGCAAGTGGTAGGGCTGAAGTTTGAACCCAACTGGGCTTGCCAGCCTCACTCTTAACCAGGACAGTAAAGTGTGTGTTGGGAATAGTAGGCTGGGCCAGATCAGGAAAACCTCAGAATTTGGGGCTGTGTTTCAGAGCGGTTGATACTCAACAAAGGGCAGGGTGATGGAGGGAAAGGATGAATGTGGATGGTGCCTCAGGTGCTGGATATTGGGGTCCCTCTAATAAAAGGGAACTGCAGATAGAGGGAGAAGGGGCACAAGACGTCCTTTTCAAAAATGCAGGGTTTGGGTGAGGGTCTTCAGGCAGATGCATCCACCGGACGGCAGGAGGAAGGCGTTTGTAGCTGGAAAGGAGGTCAGGGGAGCTGTCCATCCACAGGAAGCTGGTGGTGAAGCTGTGAAACTGAATAAGGGGAGGCTCGGGTGTTGGACCGGAGGTAGCAGTGCCCAGGAAGCCTTCACAGAACGAGAAACAAAGCACCATAACCAATCAGGGCCTGCCACTGGCACCTGATACTAGAGGGATTTTGAAAATATAAGTCATCCTAAGTCCTTAGGGATGGAAAAAGCAAACTCCCCAAGAGAGGGATCGCTACCTCCCAAATGCTTGCCCAGCATTCGGCCCCTTTTCTCCTGCAGCTGTGGAAAAGGTTCTGGTTCCAGGGCCCAGTGCAGTGGGCTCCGCTCTGTCTCCAATGGCGGTGAGATCCTTCTGGGAGAAACCCTGCGGGGGCACCAAAAGGCAGGCAAGAACTCACGCAGAGGATCCGCCTCTTCCTCCCTTGAGAGTGGGGGGGCCAGGAGCCTTTGCCAGACCACAAAGGGTGCAGCTCTGGTTGGGGGGGGGGTCGGGGCAGGGTAGTGTGTACAGAGAAACTTACGGCTAGGGTCCCTCCATCCTGGAACAGGGGGAGTCTCTGAGCACCCCCATCTCCCCACTGCCTGAATTCCAGGCACTTTGGGGCTCAGTTCCCAAGATCCCCAAGGAGGCCATGAGGTTGGGATGCTCGTAAGGAAGGAAGCAGTAACCACCACGAGATGAAGAGCAGTAGGAAGTGTGGGGGCTGGCAGCAGGAGTCTCTCATTGATGTGCTTTGTCAAGAATCCTTTGAGGTGGAAGAGGGGCCGACTTCACAGACTTTAAATGGATTAAAGGCAACATTTCCTGCGTCCTGCTGGAGACAGATTGCTTCATTTCCTGTCTTGAGACCGGTCAGTGGCTTTGGGGCGACCACAATGGACCCTTGCTCCTTTCTCAGATGTGGTTGTAGTAAATGCCGCCAGTTTAATTAGTCACTGAGCTCACCCTTCACTTGGCCCTCCCTCCTCGGCCTGGGAGAGGCAAGTTCTCTTTCCTGAGTACTGTGGGCTCAGAGCCTTATGTCCCTGGGTTTCTTGTAATAATAGCCTTGGAGCTTCTGAGCCTGCAGTTGAGTTTTTGAAGTTGACCCTGCAGACAATTTTCTTCATTCTTGTTGAAATAAATATTGTAAAATACAATGTTCCTCTCCCTAGAAACGAGTGAAATAGCACATTTTTCAGGGACTGGTGAGCCTTAGCAAGGACAAAGGAAACATGCAATTGGAACCCATTAAATATTGTTGAAAAGATAGTCGGAGCATCCTGACATAGACAGTGTTTCTCGGTCCACTTATGAGCGCTATCCATTGGGCAGACACTGGGCCAGCGCTGCTGGGTCCCAGAAATCCATAAAAGTTGGCCCCTGCCCTCCTGGGACCTAAGGGGTTTGGTCCCTTAGTCCATGTCCACTTAGCCTGAGCCTGGTATATGGCCAAAGAGGCCCAGGAAGAAACAGGGCGAATCTTAAACTGTCTGAGGCCTCAGGGGACTGGATGGGTGACATGCCCCTCCGGTTAAGTGTGTCTGCCCCATAGCTGAACGTCTAGGCCTGTGAGAATTGTGGTAATGGGGATCTCTGAACTGCATCTTGGCTTAATCCGTGTTTACCTTTCTAGATGGCGTGCAGGGCCATCCTTAGGAACGTTAATTTTTAGACTAGGCTATAATACAGGGTTGCCTTTGGCTCCTTTTCAGATTTTCTGGTCTCTTTTGAAGCTATCCTATGCTGTTCTGCTTTTGGAATTCCTACGGTTACTTTTTATAGTGTTTACCCCACCCCCACCCCCACATACACATACACGAAAAAGTCAGCTTTTACTTCTTCCTCGGTGTTTGTCTGGGGGTTGGCAGGCAGCACCCCCCTCTCCCTTCTAATTGACTGTGTCCTTGGAACACACAGCTGGGGGAATTGACACAAGTAAAGAATCAGTGGACCCCCAGGCAGTGAAGGCTTGCGGGCCCCTCTGTGAGGAAGCAGTGGAAGGGCATGAGCGTGTTCCTCTGGCATCCTGCCTGTTGATAAGAAGGCACCTGGAATGTGGTGCTTTGCCACCCTGCGCCCGTGTCTTCTGAGCAGTAGGCACCTGAGTGAAAGATACTAAAAACAGGTGTCTGTAGGTCAGGGAAAATGTGGAGGGAAAGTGTAATGGAAAAGGAAAGTGAGCGATCACTGAAACACTTCTGCCAGGCCAAACTCTTAAAATTTTTTATTGAAGCTTTCAAACATACCGAAAAGGAGAAGTAAAATTAAATGAACACCTGTGTTTCCAGCACTCTATCTTTAAAAAAAAAAAAATCACATAGCCACGTTGCCTGACTGGCTTTAGATTTTTTAAGTAATAAAGTGTTACCAAATATCATTAGTGTAACCTTTGATCCTCTCTGCTTTTCTCTCCAGAGGTATCCTCTGTCCTGAAAAAATTGATATTTTTTCTTCCTACCCAAGTTTTTATTGTGGGGGGGGCAGGGGTGAGGGGAGTGGGTGGTGGTGGTGGGGAGCTCTTTGGGGGAGGTGGAGAATATTCTAGTTTTATTCACACACAGCTGTACAAGTTTAAAGTGTATAGCGTATTGATCTGACTTACATGTACTGCAAAATGATCACCTGAACAAATTACCACCCATCTTCAGATACAGATACTACTACCCTCCCTTCTAAAAAAAGAAAAACAAATGATCAAAAAACGCTTTTCTCTTATTATGAGAATTGTACTATTTGCTCTCTTGACAACTTTCAAATATGCCATATGACAGGGTTAGCAAAAGTATACCTTTTTGTCTCCTACAAGTAGCATTCTTTTGCCTGACTAATTAAGGTAGGTACACCACTCTCCCTGTGCTCCTAGAACCTGGTTTCCTCACTTAATTTTGTATTTGTCAGATTTATCCTCTTCAATGCTGGCTCACTCATTTTTTTCACTCTGGACAGCAGGGAATGGGGAGCAAACTGGTCCCTGGGCCAAAATTGGTCCATTACTTGTTTGTGTCAATAAAGTTTTATTTATGAAATTTGTATGCCTGTTTCACATGATAATGGCAAAGTCAAGTAGTTAGAGTAGAGGCAACGACTAAATGGTGGATTCTTGTGGTAGAATTCTGTTATAATAATGTAGCACATTGCATCTATGGGCCAATAGTATGGCATGTCTAAATTTTTACTTTATAAACTGCACTTCAGGAAACATTTGTGTTTTTTTTAGGCTTCACTCAGAGTGCATAATTGGAGTGAAATTACTGGGCTACAGTAATATCTCTAGAGCTAGTGCTGGATTGATATCCTAGGTATAGCTACCAATTCGCACTTCCACTAGTCTGTGAGACATCTCTCTTCCACATTGTAGCTGACAATAGGGTTTTAAAGATTTATTTATTTGTGCATACAGAACTGGGGTGCAGGCCAGAGGCTCAGGGGCGGTGAAAGGCTTCACCAGAGACAGAGTGGGGAGCAGAACAGGCTGACTGACGAAGTACACTGCCGAGGGGAGTAGCGGGCGGATCAGGAGAGGTCTGCCACGCCATGTGGTCATCTCTGGGGCAGGCAGGAATCGAACTCATGCGGAAGCGGCTTTAGATTCTCAGTGCTGTGCTCTAACCTGCTGCGCCACCAGGGAGGGCCAGACAGTAGGGTTTTAAAACCTTACCTAGGACCCTCCCTGGTGGTCCAATGGATCATTAAAAGCACAGCACTGCAAGGAGCCACAACCACTTCAGTACGAGATCGATCCACAGCCCCAGAGATGACCCACATGGTGCAACAGACCTCTCCTGACCCACCCGCTGCTCCCCTCAGCAGTGTTTCAATAGATCTGCCTGTTCTGCTCCCTACTTTGTCTCTGGTGAATCTTCCCACCACCCCTACACCTCTGGCCTGTACCCCAGTTCTATATGTATAAATAAATAAATCTTTTAAAAAATAAAAATAAACCTTACATAAACAACATTTGGAGAATGTGATGCAGCTGAAGTGGAGGTTCCCTCCTGGAGATGGTAAACATTCTTTCCAGTCACGGCGCTTACTGATCACATCTTTTATCTGGTTTCCTGTTGAGTTGTTCATCTTTTTTCCTACTGAGTTGTGAGAGTTCTTTATCTCTTCTGGCTGCTAGTCCTTTTGCTTCTCTGCATTAACAAAATCAGTGTGACATGGTTTTCAGTCATTCTGGATTCTTCACCAGAGCTGTGTCTTAAGGTCAATCTCATCCAGCTTTGGAGGTCTATATCTGAACATCCACATATTTGCACACGAATGGAGTGTGTGTGTGTGAGTGAGAGAGAGAGAGAGAGAGAGCAAATTTGGGGTGTCAAGGCCAACTATTCAAAAATTATTTTAAAAGTTTTGTGGGGTTGACAAAAGATACAAAAACACTGATTCAAAAAGACACCTGCACCCCATGTTTATTGCTGCTTTATTTACAATTGGAAAGACATGGAAGCAGCCCAAACGCCTAAAAGTAGATGACTGGATTAAAAAGATGTTGTACATACACAGTGGAATATTACTCAGCAACCAAAAAAAAAAGAAACATGTCTTTTGCAGCAACATGGATGGAGCTGGAAAAGATCGTGCTTAGTGAGATAAGCCAGAAAGAAAAAGAAAAATACCAGATGGTTTTGCTCATAGCAGGAGTATAATGGACCAGGCGAGAAAATAATGATAATGAACAGCGATATACCAGAGACATTTTATGGGGGTGGAGTGTGGAATGGGATCAAAAACAGTGGGGGGAGGGAAATGCACTGGACTATGTTGATGGCACATGGGTGACTTGGTGATGGGAAACCCATGGGAATTACAATTGAGATGGAAAAAAAAGTACAAAATGATGTAAAAAATAAAATATAATATTATTTTTAAAAAAAGTTTTGTGGGTTGAAAACCTTTCCTAGTTGCCCTCCATCTCAGCAAGGTTGGCTCAGCACAGCCTTCCCCACCCCCCACTAGGGTGTTTGTGGAAACTCACAGCTGCCCCTTCCTGGAGGAGTTAGTCTACTTCCGAGGCTGTGCGCTAGAGCTGGCTGATTGTCGCTGACCCTTCAGGTGTGTACACGTGGTCTCTAGGGTCCAGGGGGAGCTGGGTGAGATGCTGAAGGGTCTAGAGGTTGCCTTGAACAGAAACCAGGTGCTGTTTGTGGTCTTCGATTACCCTGCTTGGTTCTGGCTGGAGTCAGCTCTGGTTTTGCTTTATCAGCCTGAGCCATTCCCTGACCTGTGGACTTTCAAATAGTGGAAATTTCCATGTTTGACTTTATGCTGGCCCATCATCTTCAGCATTAAGAGCACTGGATCCTTCTACCCTCTGCCTCGTCTGACCTTACAAATCAGACTTTCTGCATTGAACAGTTAAATAAAAGCTACGTGCAGTCTTTGGAGTTCAAGAAGCCTTGGGACCGAGGCAGATATAACTAGAAGAGCACATCTAATTATGAGCCTGAGCCATCATCCGACTCTGCTCTGTTGCTTCCTCATCTCATCTCATTCAATGCTCAAACAGTTCCTGCAGTTGATGGCAGGCCACCTGCTGTGTGGACCAGACTCCAGCCTGTGCCCTATGTTACAGAGGGCTGTACTTAGTTGACAAGGGCACCATCTTGGTTTTGTGTCCCACACTTGTCTTCTTGGAGTTTTAAATAATTTGTGAGTAGTTCACCTTGACACCCCAACTTTTCAGTTTGCCAAAACCCCTGAAATCATGTAGCTTGTACTGTTCATAAATCAAGAAACCAAGGCTCATGAGGTAAAATCATCTGCCCAGAATTACTCAGCTATTAGCTAGCTGTGCTGGGGTTGTGGTAATTTCTACTTGCTGCTTCATTTGTTGAAAGTAGAGCTCAGGGCCCTTCCTGGTGGTGCAGTGGGTTAAAGCACAGCACTAAGAAGCTAAAGCCACTTCAGCATGAGTTCGATCCCCACCCCGGAGGTGACCCACATGGTGCAGCAGACCTCTCCTGACCCGCCCACTGCTCCCTTCAGCAGTGTACTTTGTTGATCTGCCTGTTCTGCTCCCCACTCTGTCTCTGGTGAATCCTCTCACCGCCCCTGCATTTCTGGCCTGAACCCCAGTTCTGTATGCACAAATAAATAAATCTTTAAAAAAGAAAGTAGAGCTCAAGTGAGCCTCACCTGAATTGCACTACCAGGACTAAGGGAAGCCACACTGCTGAGATACAGGCTTTCTATAAAGTTGGATGTCAGTTACTGCCTTTGCCCTTGGGTGGGGAGGAGCCGTATCAGTCAATGCTTTGAGGTTCCTGGAAGTGCCCAGAACAGGGAGTCTCACGAGGGGTCTGCTCAGGGCAATCAGGTGAGTTAATAGGCTTTTTTGATTGCAAATAAAAAATTGAGACCTTGAGCTTACCTTGGGAGAACCTTAAAGATGCATGAAGAATTACAGTGCCGGAAGGACCTGACATGCCCTTGGGCCACTTTTTGCTCTGCTGACTCCCTTATACAGAGATCCATGACACCATCCCCCCAAACTCATAGCCACTTCTTGGGCCTTTGGTTTTATTCATGTGCCTCTTATGCCACCAACCATTCCTCTCTCACACTCCTTCTCCCTACCAGCAGATTTAGATTTGCCCCCAAGCCCCTGGCCAGCCTGTAGGTGATGCATTGTCCTCTGCTATGTTGTCATGGTTACAAGACAACCAACATGGTGGCTCAGGAGCAGGAGCTTCCAGTACAGGGCAGAAGAAGCCTTGTCCTGGCCATCCTCTTAGAACATGAACTTATGGCTGGAGTAGGACGTACTCCCAGCTGGAGAAGGTTCTGGGGGCTCCCAAATGGACTTCCAGCGTCCTTGCTGATCTAATCTGTTTTTGCCTTCACAGCAGCAAATCCCTTGCTTTGCTCCACCGCCCGCTACCACTGCAAGAATGGTCTCTGCATTGACAAGAGCTTCATCTGTGATGGGCAGAATAACTGTCAGGACAACAGCGACGAGGAAAGCTGTGAAAGTTCTCAAGGTAGGTGCCTCTCAAGATCTAAAGCATAGTTGCCATACTGCTCCTCAGGAATGCTGAAGGAAACAACACCCAGACCCACCTACAGCACAGAAGCTCTGGTAACTGTTGCAGCAAACCTGGCAGCCACCGGGCCCATGGGTTTGGCTGTAACACGCCTGTGGTGTGTGGTTTGTACTTCTCATGTGTGAAGTATCACATAGCTGTTTTCTCTTCAAGATCGTAATTTGCCCCGATCGCGTTATCCCGCCGGTCATGCTCTGTGGTGGTGCTAAGTGGTGGCCTTGCTTTGCTCCATCTGCTTGACAGCCATCTATTTCCAGTGAGCTCCTTCTTCGGGGCACGTTCCTCCAAGTGGGGGTCTCCGCCTGGCTCGTGGCTGCCCCTCACCCGACAGCTGTTCAGATTTGTTGTTTACTACACATTGCTGTCAGCCTGGTCCGCACATGTCAGCTTTAATGTTTTAGTCCCAAGCACACACTCCTCTGTTTTCTCCATGGTTGCTAATTTTACAATCATAGAACAGCGCTCCCCAAATGCTTTCCTGTGCATTCTCTGATGATGAGCAAAGTTAACACTTCCTCTTGTGTTTGTTTACTACTTTGTTTGCTCTTGTGTGACTTGCCTGCGCTGATCAGAGCTCTCCCTCTCAGCTCTTTTGTGGAAGCTGAAGGATGCGTTTGGGGAATGGACAGATGCTTTTTCAGTGACACAAAGGAACACCGTGGGGTTGTATCCTCCCCTGTGAAAACTGATGGGGCACATGTCTTCACTCATGGACATTTTTTACAGTAAAAATGTGTTTCTTTGATGATTACAAAAGTACACAAAAATTTAAAACTCTCTATCCATTTTAAGACATCCTAAAAAGTCTATGTTGGTAATGTTATAAACGGCTATCATCTGTCGGTTATCTCCACATTTTTTACTTAGTTTTATATTGTTGTGTTTGTTGGTTGAGTTCATTTGTTTCAAATGGTATTCATTATTCTGCTGTGTGACTCTACCACAGTTTATAGATTTAATAAAACTGTATTAAAGAAACGCAGGGCAGTGATGATGGACTGGTTGACTCCCCTGCTGGGAGTTAAGAGGGATGAGATAAGCTCCATGAAGTTACATTCGTTGTGGGTTGTTTCCAAGGCCCCCACTTTCCTCTTTGGGTTGGTGTTTATGATGTTATTAAAAATGAGTGAATGAGCAAGTGGGTCAGGCATAGACCACAGGGGAGAGTGGCTTAGCAACCAAGAATTACCATCAATCTAAATCTGCATGCCCGAGTCGCATGAATAGGAAAGAAGTGTATCAGCACGGACTTGGCTAGAACTTGTGCAGAGAACAGCTCTGGGAAGTGAGTCTTGGGTCAACTTGCCTCCTGCTGTCCTTAGCAGTCAGATCCCTTCCTTGGGTCCTTGGGTCTTCTCACCAGCGGGTCTCACACTGTGAGGTTCAGGACAGCAGCACCAGCACTACAC
Source organism: Condylura cristata (assembly GCF_000260355.1). NCBI lineage: Eukaryota > Metazoa > Chordata > Mammalia > Eulipotyphla > Talpidae > Condylura > Condylura cristata. The sequence continues at coordinate 15,427,152 of NW_004567116.1, read as the reverse complement.
GGTGTAGACCTCAGGCCACACCCCAGATCAGCAGAAACAACTAGTGGGGTGGACCCATTAACTGTGTGTTATTTAATAGGCCCTCTGGGCAATTCAAACGTCCTTTAAAGTCTGCAAACCTCTATTCTGTACTAATTGGAGGGGGAGAATTCTAATCTTGCCATGAAGCCTAGAGTGTTCAAAGCTTCTGATTGAATAGCAAGATACTTCTAGCCTTTACACAAAGTCACAAAGTTTTAAAAACCAAAACCTATACTAGCATGCCTCCCATGCCATATGGAGAAACAGCAATCACAAAATCAAATGAGTTAGCAGAGATGGGAGGGATTGAGGACAATTTTCTTACATGTTTATGGAGCCTAGACTTTACTCCTGGTGCCCTGGGATGTTTAGCAAAAGGACTTCCAGAATCCTTGGAAGTAACATGCAGTAACCGAAAGTTAAGGAATGTGTCCTGATTATTTGCATAAACTGTCCTGACATTCCCTCACTTTGCCCCATGCCTCTCCCAATAGTTTATTGATTTTTGAAAGGAAGCTGATTTGTGCTTGCTTTTAAGAAGCACTGTATCTCTGCAGGCTGCAGAAATCAGTTTCTGAGCCCAGCTCCTTCCTTCCTCTATGTATTGCCTACTCATATTTTAAACATGAAAAGTGAGAAAAGTCAGTGGTGCACACACACCACCTTAAGCTCCCTGACCTGGAGCAGCCTTCTTTAGAATCTCAGCTATGTGCCTTCCACACCCAAACAACAGCCCCTTGGACAACAAGCTCTGTTTGCATGTGCTCTCGGCAAGCATGTCCCGCCGGGACATGGGAACAGCTGTCAGTTGCCCTCTGGATGACAGGTGTCTGTGCTGGTAGCTCTCTGAGCTCCAAGCATGTCTCTGCTGCCTCTCCAGTCCAGCAGAAACTGCCTAGCAGCACAGGGCTTGCACGGGTGGATTGAGTCTGTGCTAAAGACTAGGCATGATTTCTTTGTGGTATATGTTTGTAATTTGCATCTTATGTGGTATCAAACTGTATGAAGTTATGTATACTTAAATAGTAAGTATATGACTGTAGTTATCTACATAGAGTGGAAGATTCTGTTGTTGCCTTAGTGAAAGTAGGCTCAGATGAAGGATGAAGGACTTGCTATTCCTGAGCCCTTCTGCAGTCCTTTATCCTCCTCATGGGGTGAACACTCCCTGCTCCGAGTGGGAGCCTAGGATTGAGCCAGTCCCATACCCTCTCACTCAGGTACGCAATCTGATTGCTGATTTTGGCACTTGAGCAAAGGCACACCGGTGTGCCAGTGCTGGGGGAAACAGTTGTGCTGGGGCTTTTGGGAGACTCAGGCACTGTCTTGCTAAAGCATTCCAGCAGCATCTGGAATAGACAAAATATCTTCAGCCACGTCAGGTTTGACCTGCTGTCTTTTGTCATTTTCATGGGAGTGAATATTTTTTGAGCCTTACTGTGTCCTGGATACTGTGCAAAGCAACTTCTGTACGTGAGCTCATTTAGTCAAAATGTCCTATCTGCTTCTGCTGGGCTTCCAGCCCTTGAAAAATGCAGCTTTGCTTCCAACTGATAGGGGAAAAGAAAATTGCATTTTATAAAGCTTATTGGGATAGAGTGGAGAAAACCAGTCCAGGACAAGAAAGACTTTTCTTCTGATTGGGTGAAAGTATGAAAAAGGGGTCTTCTCGCTTCCCCCTTTCATCCAGAATTCAGTCCATTCCTTATCCTTGTCCTGTACAGCCAACAGCAAACTCGGTCAGGAATTGGAAACGCGGAGCATGAAAGTCTAGTCATTATTCCTTTCCATGTCTCCGGGACGTGTTAGAGACCAGAGAACACCACAGTGGAATCCAGTTTTAATTAGGGCTTCGTGGATTGGAAATAGAAGTATTTACCAGATTAGTATACAGACAGTGACTTTGGAGCAAGCTCTCGTAGGACTTAGGAATCCCCCCAAGAGGTGTTTCTGGGGTCACAGCTGCTGTGTGCGCATGCTGGGTGGAACTCTACCCTACATTGAACAGATAGCATCTTCCAGGCAGCCTCTAGTGTCCCCCACCTCTCAGGGTTCACCCCTTGATCTAACCCCTTTAAATAGGACCTGGATCTTGTGGCTTTATTTTTTCATTTCTTTTTAATTATCCTGAAATACATAGAACATTCGCCTTAACAGTCACCCTAACTGCTTTTCAGTGGAGTCAGCACCCCTCCGTGTTCTCCCATTGTACAAACAATTTCCAGAACTTTTTCATCTTGTAAAGCTAAAACTCTGTACAGTGAACCATCGCTCTTTTCCTCTTCCCCACCACCTTGGCAACTATCACTTTCTGTCCCTATGGATTAGGATACTCAAGGCATCTCATATAAATGGAATTATCCAGTATTTGTCTTTCTGTGACTGGCTCAATTGACTTGAGTATATTTCTTCGGAATTTGTCCATCTTCTAGCAGATGCCAGAATTCCTTCCTTTTTGATTAAAGCTGAATAATACTCCATTGCATCATATGCCGCAACACTTTTTTAGCCATTTTACCTACTGATGGACACCTGAGTTCCTTCTGCTTTTGGCTATTGTGAAGATTGCTGCTGTGAGCATAGGTATCCAAGGTGTGACTCATTTTTAACAAAGAAAATAGCAGGGTGTCCATTTCAAGGTTATTTAAAAAGCCTCTTTTTGCTTACTCTCTCTTGCTCATGCTAATGGAAGCTTCCTGAATACTGGGGAGAACTCTGACCAGAAGCCAGTGAGCAGCTGAGGCCTGTAGTAGCCACATGAGTGAGCTTGGAAGCTGTTCCTCCCCTGGTCCAACCTTGGGCTACCTGTGGCCCAACTGGACATCTGCATTGTCGCCTTAGCTCTGAGCCACTCCTGAATTTACCCACAGAACTGTAAGAGAATCACTACATGTTTTCAGACCTCTAAGTCTCGAGATAACACAGAACCAGTATAGTGAGAACCTCTCGAGAGGGCCCTAGTCACAGGGTGCTTTGAAGACCCAGGTTCTGCCAGGAAGCATGAGTCCATGGAACGAGTCCAGACAGGGTGCCCCTGTGACAGGCCCACATTTTGAGGATTGTTGAATGTCAACATTTTACTTGTCTGTTTTCCTATTTCTCACAAAATCTCACCAAAAAGTTCCCATTTTCTACATGAAGAGCCTGAGGAGCACTGGGGCTGTTTCTTGTTCTTGTCCACACCACCCGTAAATGGGGACACCAGGAAGAGAACCCAGGTTTTCTGATTTTTCATCACCCTGCGGTACTGAGATCCGGTTGTCACTGAATTGGGCCCAGGAGCTGCAACGACTCCTTGGTCCCGTGAGCTTATGGGCAAGGCCGCATCTGAAGACTGGTGTGTTTTCCTTCTTTTTGTCCTCGGGTTTTCCTTTTGGTAGAAAAGACTGGTGACCCCTGTCTACCTTCCTGGCTCATGAGGAATGCTGGGAAGTTAAGTTTCTGAAGAAGCCACCAATGTCAGAATAGTTAATTGAGTGTTTGGCTTTGGGATTGCAGTTTCTTTATCTTGTTTGCTGTATCCTGGTGATAATGCTTAAGGAGAATTTGGAAAATAGGCCTTGAGGTTTGGCACCTGACCAGAAGCTAACAGCAACAGTTTTGTACTCTTCCTTTGGTAGAATTTCGTGTGTGTGTGTGTGTGTGTGTGTGTGTGTGTGTGTGTGTGTGTGTGTGTGAGAGAGAGAGAGAGAGAGTGAATGAATGAATATGTAGTTCGTTCTCATAGACATTTTTGTTAGTAGGTAACAAACCACCTCTGTGTGCAGGTGATACAGAAATGGTTTGTTTTGTCCCCCTCTTGAATTCTGTGCTATTCCCACAATTCATGTATTTAAATCCTAGACCCCAGTGTCTGAGAATGTGACATTCAGAAATAGTGTCGTCACTGATGTAATTAGTTAAGATGAGGTCATACTAGAGAGGGCTGGGCCTCTCATCCTGTACAACTGGTGTCCTTAAGAAAAGGTCACCTTTAGATACGCACACACAAACATGAGGACAGGAACTGGGGATAATGCCTCAACAAGAAATGCAAACATTTGCCAGCAACCCCCTAGAAGTTAGGTGACAGGCATGGGGCAGTTCCTTCTTCTCAGCCCTCAGAAGGAAAGACCCTGTGGACACACAGCCTCCAGAACTGAGACAGTACATTTCTCTTGTGAAAGCCCTCTAGCCCGTGATACTTCATTGTGGCAGCCCTACCTAGCAAACGAATAGAGCTCCCAGGAAATCACACTCAAGCAGGGCACAGCGGTGCACTAAGGCCAGAAAGAAATATGGATAAGGAAATGTGCAGTGCCAGAAAGGGACCAAAATGCAAACGCAGGTGAGACAAGAGTGAGGGAGATGAAGGAGCTTGGTGCATTTAAGGAAATGGGACAATGCGAAAACCCTATTGATATGGGAGGGAAGTCATGTTCCCCTCAGTGTCAAAAAGACAAACCCACAGTGCCATGCAGGTGAGTGATGGGAGCCTGTAGGAAGCTGAAGACCTTGAGGAAGTGGTACAGGGGTCACCACAGGAAGGTAAGGGGGAGTTAACTGGACAAGAAAGGGGGAGGCAAAGGAGGTGATGAACTCATCAGGCAGAAGGAATGGCAGGTTAGAAGAGGCCAAGTTGAGAAATAGTTGGTGCATCTGAAGAACTGAAAAAGCCATGAGGGCGCCTGGTGGACAGTAAGAGAAAAGTCTGGAAGGAGACTGCTCTGGCTTATCTGTGACTGCTGGCCTGCAGAGCTGCAGTCAGGGTTTTGGACTTTCCCCTATGGTCAGTGAAAGGTCACAGATGACTGATGTGAAGGTGCAAACAGTGGGGACAGACAGGCCAAGGGGTTCAGGAAACATTTCAGGATAAAATCACCAGGATCTGATGATAAACTGGGTGAGGGTGACAAGGACTAGAAATACCCATTGCAGATCTCCATGGGGATGCTAATTTTGTGGATCTGCAGAATCTGCTCTGTTATTTTCCAGTGAAACATGCTTCGCTCTTCTGCTCCAGGCCTCCCATTGGTGTGGATAATTGAGAGGAAAAGTTGCTCCTGCTTTTAGAGGAGACCTTTGCTTTCTGTTGCAAGATAAAACCAAGTGACTGAACAACCACAGGTCATTTTAGAGACATCATGGAGAGTGTGAGACAGGAGAGCTAGTTTTTAGTTTAGTGTTTCCAATATGGATAGAAAAGAACAACAACAAAAAATGGTAGTCTGGCTTTAGGGAACCCAACCTTAAAGAGCACCACCGAGAATTTGATGGTGGTTGATGTTTACCACAAATCTTGTAGTGGCCAAATGTGTCAAGAGCTTTGTTAGAGAGGCCCTAGGATAGAAACATCACCCAGAAAATATTCGTCTGGCTCACAATAAAACCACCAGAGGTACAATTAATAGGAGGAGTGTGGAAGCCTTTTTTCCACTTTTAATTTCAGTTTGAAAGCCCAGCTGGGCCTGGAAAGGCAGAAATGCTGACTTTATTGGGAAAAAAAGGAGGTGGGGAGAGGTTGATTGCTGCCTTTCTGTACCTGTGGGGTTTTCTTCTTAGTAATTGAGTGTTTGCATCACGAAAACATCCTTTTCTTTAACCACTGTAGCAGGACTTTGAAGATTTCTCAAATGTCTCTCACTAAGAAGGGACTCACAATGATCCCCACTCACGACAGTAATTGCTTCCCGATCTCACAGCCACTTGGTAATCATCAAAGCTGGCTGTCTAGCGTCTCCTATTCCTGTCTTGTGCACGTCCCCCTTCTTTTCCCTCTGCTTGCTTCGACCTCCCTCTGTCCTTCCCATTCCCTGGCGTGTGGTAGAATCCAGTCTGGTTACCTGCAAGAATGTGCCTCTTCCTGAAACCGACAGATCACGGCCAAGGGCAATGGCCTGAGTATGGTGCTCACTGCCACTTTGCAATTCCTCTCTGCAGGTTTTCTGAGCTCTGGACTGTGCAGTGCAGGGGACATTGCTGGGATGTGCAGGGGACATTGTTCATGCATAGCTTGTGTTCCTCAGCTCCCCAGGTCACCCCCTATACACACACCAGCACCCTTTTACTCTCTAACAGTCATGTAAACACAAATCCTTTGCAGAGTGTTTGCTGTTGTCCCCACCCAAGTACTGGAAGAAAGACGGAACCAGAGCAGATCACAGTTGCTCCCAGTCTGCAAGGGAGAAACATAATGCCCTCCAGATAATTGCCCTAAAGTGTGATAAATGCTGTACGAGAGGATAGAGCGCATGCCAGAGACCCAAGGACATGACGGACAGCAAGGAATGACTGTTTTTCCTAGGGGAATAGGGCAAGTCTTCAGAAAATAAAATCTCTGCCTAGTCTTTAAGGATAAATAAAAGTGGACCCAGAAACAAGCACAAGGCTGGGCATCTAGCCAGAGGGAATATTCAAAGTTCTAGATTCCATATAGCGGGAGCAAATGTGTACTTGGAAGTGTTCAGGGTGGGGATTTGTCTAGGGGCACGAAGCTGCTGGGTGGGTTGGGACTGGGGTGTGCAGCCCCCTCCTGCATGCTTCGGCTGCAAGACAGAGCTGGAGGAGGGGATGCAGAAGAAATCAGAGGCAGCACCTTGGTAAAGGAATTCAAGGGCGGCATCCTATTGTATATAGAAGGAGTTCCGATTCTCCATGGGTCTTACTGGGCTCTGCTCTCCCACTGGCAGGGAAATTTAATTGAGACTGTGGCTAGTGTAAACGAGGCTGAAGAATAATAGAGGCTGAATTCTCCTGTGTGAGAATAGATGTGTGAGAGGATGGGTAACCATGGCTGGCTATTTCCAGCCCCCACCCTTAACTGGTAGCTTGAAAAATCTTAGGTTATGCAATCCAGTAATTATCTTTTTAAATTCAGTTCTGTTCTGACTACTGGGATTTTATGACTTGTGGAAAGTGAAAATGTGCTTGAATGTTGCTTGTAGAACAGTTCTAGAATGCCATAAAAATCGTACTTGTCTACATTTTCCTTCCATGGGTTCTTTTCCTTGGCACAGTGTGCCCTGTGTAATGTGTGTCCTGCTCAAACTTGCAGCTTTTCTTGAAGTCCTCTATTTTTGCAGAGCCTGTTGCTAGTTGCTTAAGAATTCAAGTGAATTCTTAGGAGGCCCCCCATTCTCTAGTATCCTATTTCTCAGCTCAAGAAGAAGACCAGGAATTCACAACCACTTCTTTGGCCAATAATACTGAAAAAGAAAGGTCACGTTAACCCTTGTATTTGAAAGTCTGTATCAATGCACCCTACATGCTGGGTGCTAGGTACATCTCATCTTTTCTATTAACTGTCCTCACCTCTATTCACGACCTTTGGAAACGGCTGCACTCCACTCTCCAAGACAGCTCCCAACCACCTCAGCCACTACTCACCCAAGCAGGGATGGACTTGACCCAAGGCCAGTCAGTGCATGACGTCACTGGAAGGAAAGCAGTTAGATAGCCACATTGCACGGGGATGGGACACGGCCATGTGGAAGGTGTTGGGAAGGGCGGAGTTCATGGTAGAAAATGTCGGTCTGTCTACAGATGACATCTGAGAGGCCAAAGACAGCAGCCACCTGAGAGAGAGATGCACTTTGTAGTTTGTTTGCTTTTGTCCTGGGTGACTTTTTTTTTCTTTTTACGTTTAATATTATGGTTTATTTTTACATCATTTTGTTTCTTTTTCCATCTCAGTTGTAATCCCCGTGGGTGTCCTGGGTGTCTTCTTAAGGCCCGACTCTAGTTCCCATGAGGCCCCAAGTCTGCTTTTGACTAAGACTCTATCCTAGAGTAAACCTCTCCTTTCTTTTGAACTGACTTGAGTAGGTTGTACGCAATACTGTATAAAAAGAGACCAAACCGTGTCATTCACAGACCTGGAAGACAAAAGAGAAAGGAGAGAAAGGAGCAGAAAAGAAGGCTCCATGCAAATCCTTTGGGGTCTCTGAAGTTCTAGACCCCCAGTTTTCTTTCTAACACTGAGTTTTTTGTTCAGGAGAATAGAGATCTCCCAGGGACTCTGTATTAGTCAGGAGATAGGCTAAGTTGCTGCTGTAACAGAGTCCCCATAAGACAGTGGCTAAAGTCAGATGTTGGTTATAGCCTCAGTAAGATGAAGACGCTCATATTTAGCACCCCAGAGATGAGCAACCAGGATGAACAGGGAGCTCAGGCCTCTTCATGGTCCTCCCAAAAATGGCTCTGATGGTGACAGCTTCCCAAACAGGAAGACGGGGGAAGACGGACAAACCAGGCAGGGCAAGTTCATTCTTGAGAAGTTGACTCAAAAATTGCACGTCGCTTTTATTCATAATCCAGCAGCCCAGGCTTCATCACAGACCACACCTAGCTCCAAGGCAGTCTGAGAAATGTTTTATCATTTGAGTATCAGCTAAAAAAACTCAGGAGTCTACTGAAAAGGCAGAAGGGGAGAATGGATGGATACTGGGGAAATTTGACCACTCTCTCTTTTAAATTGAGCTAGTATTTCAAATGTGGGTTTATGCCAATAGGGTAGTTTATGTTACCCGAGTGACATTAATTCACACAGCCCCAGGGAGAAGGCTCAGTGTGTGCTTTGCGTCTTGGACTCTCTCAGCTGAAATGCACCTGAGCTGGGTGTTGTGCAGTGCCAACAGGGAGAAGCCAAGGTGCACATCTGGCAGCCGCTCCACCCCCCGAATGCCTAGTTGAACAGGCTCTTCAAAAAACTTGTTTCTCCCTTTGTGGACTCATTTATTGTAAACCTGGGGTGACCCCTCGAGACCTAGTTTTTATCCTTGGCGTATGATCAAAGTGATAATTATTCCAGTGACAGGAACCTGACTTTGATTTTGCTTTTTTTTCAGTGAAGGCAGGGGGCCTCAGATTTGGGTCAATTTGCATCTGAAGGAAATCTCCAAGGACAGATGCTTTGTCCTCATTAGCTGACTTGTTAAGCAGTCTTTCCCACATGACTCAGAACCTTTGATAGATTTTCCTTCAGACTCTTCGGATTTATCAGCGTTTGCCTGTTGCCCTATGCCATGCATTTGGGGGCACCATGCAGGGTACCTCCGTCCCCACTTCTCCCCCTCTGCACACTCCCACGCCATCCACTGGTTACCTCACTCTTTCCTCCAACCTCGCACTGTGGCAGTTTTAAAGTATATTCACAAATTCTTTGGTTCTTCTCCCGTCGAGAGGTGGAGTCCACCCTGTCCTTAGAAACTGGTCAGGCTTTCGTAACTGTTTTGATCACTAGCGGGCAAAGGAGGTGTTGCCACTGTGGTTAAGGTATAAGACACTAAGCAGCTGTCTTCTTGCTCTCTGGGGAACTCCTGCTTGAAATCTAACTTCAGCTACCAAAGAGAGTGCATCTGCCCTTTGTACGGAAGCCCAGCTGGTCTAAGCCCAGAAGTCCTGGAGAGGCCATTGAAGAGTGGCCTGGGCACCAGCCATTGTCCACAGTAGGTGAGCCTCAGGCAGGAAATCCCCACTCCCTTTCCTGAGTGCCCAGGCCCCTTGAAACTATAAGAGATAATAGAATGTCCTTGCTTTAGCCATTACCTTTGGGAATGAGTTGGTTTGTAGCAGTAGCTCATTGCAACCCATCCAGGAGGCACCTTTCTCTGGGCCTGGTCTGCTCCCTGATTTAGGAAGGTGGATGGGCTCCAGCCTGTCACTCAGCCCCTCATTTCCCAAGAGGACTTTCATGTGGTCCTTGAGTTTCTCTGCTCCCTTAGAAAGAGTGCATGTTAGTCAGAAAGGCTTCCAGTCCCCAGACTCTGCTGTCATGTCTCAGTCATACAAAACTATCCTGGTCAGATCCCCAAAATGATGCCTTAGCCCCTCACCTCAAGCTCAATCCATGGAGACCGTAGAAGGTGTGTTGACAGCTGCTGAGTCCAAACCCCTAGCCCACCTCACCTTTTCCTCAGCATTAAACTGACTCCTAGGGGAGCTTCCTTTTTTCACCAGTCCTGTGTGAAATACAGGTATAAAGGAGAGTGTCCAGTGTGAGAGAGTTAAAAAAAAAAATCCCATTGGCGTTGGGTATTCATTTTAGGAGACTTAAACCCTCACATTTAGAGCCCAGACTTTGAACAGTGAGGTGAGTTGGTGGCTCTGTGACTTTGGGAAAGTTGCTTGACCTCTCTGAGCCTCTTCAGCACCAAGAGGACAAGGCCTGCTTCCAGGGCTGCTGGAAGGAGGTGGAGCGGGTACTCCTGACCAGTGCCAGTCCCCACAGAGCAGCAGTTCCCTTATATAAGCAGCCACCAACGTCGCTGCTGGTCTGAACTTTCCGTGTTTGGAGAAACACCAAATGTAACAGAATCAGGTGTGTTCTCCAGGGGACTGTGTCTCTGACAGCCAACAAGGTTTTTCTCCTTCCTGCCTACCAGCAAGGGAGCCAGAGCCCAGGCTTGTTTCCATCTGGCATCTTGCTTCCTGGCCTCACAAACGTGGAAATAGCAGTGGAACAATCCAGAGTGTGAAGTTTGGATGTAGGTGGGGTGAAGCGGTCCCTCTACTGCCTAGGCAGGAGTGGGGGAGGGGGAGGGGCTGGGGTTTCTGCTGCTGTTTCAGTTATAACTTCCCCACTTATATATGCTGGAGAAACTTACTAGTAAATAAGAGAGGTGAATCTCACGTTGGCCTTCATTCATCCGGCAAATAATATCATTAAATACTGGGGATGCTTCGTTGACTGAAAGGGGCCCCTACATGACATGGCTTTCTCTAAGATTCAGTCTCTCTAAAAAGCCACGTGTGAGATTTGATTAGTGTGGAGGAAATTACTTTGATTAGTAATAGGAGGACAAAATTGGCCTTCTGATTGCAAGAAACATCTCATAGAGCAGAAGTTGTGAGGAGGAATTTGGGAGGAAAAAGTCTTAGAGCTACTGAACATCCACTCTAGACAGTCACACATTGAGACATTTGAAAAAGCCGAACCACCTCCGACTAATTTATGACGTGTTTTCTATTAGAATTGCAAAATTCACAGAGGGCGTTAAAATATGGCTTCACATCATATTTAATACATGCTATATTTAAACACAAATATGAACTGAAATACGAAGCAGTAACTAGAAGGAACTAGATGAATTTGCTGGATTCTGGACTCATCTTGGTCCTGCTGTTGCCTTTTTTTTTTTCCCCATCGTTGTTCCTTGTTTTTCATGAAAAGTATTTTTAATCGAACCATACCATGGATATCTAAGATCATTCAATGAGAAGGAACATGAAACCTGGCCGTACCCAGCTAAGCTGGAGCTGACCCAGGCCTTGTTTGAGCTCTCCACCCTGTGTGACACTGTGACAGTGGGGACGCCATGGAGTCTCTGGGTCGAGGGTCACATCGGCTGATTCAGGGGCCGTGTCAAATTGATGGAAATGCCATAGCTGTGGGCTAACGCCTCAGCGCCCCACCTGGTAGTAACATTCCGATGCTTCTGTAAGATATTTATATCCTACTCCATTAGAAGCTCTGGAACGTGGAGAGGAGCGTGACCAGTGGCATATGGAGGCAGAACTTATTGAAAGGGACAGCCACGTGACCTGCATCCTGGAGTGTTTGGCATGAGAAGAGTGAGCCTGAGACTTAACCAGCAGTGAGAGAGAAATGCAAGGGGGAGAGAGGCCATTTGGGAGAGGTGTTAGTGAGTTTCAAAACGTGGGGACAGGGAGTGGACGTAATTGGCAATTGGAGGATGCGGTCAGGGAAACTGAATGTCCTGCAGCATGGCGCATGGCATCACAAAGCGAGGCGTTATCCTGCCTCAGATATGACTAGCCTTCTGCTGCGAGCCATTAGGCCAGCTCTTTCATTTTCTTTTTTTTTTTTTTTTAAAGATTTATTTATTTGTGCATACAGAACTGGGGTACAGGCCAGAGGCTCAGGGGCGGTGAGAGGCTTCACCAGAGACAGAGTGGGGAACAGAACAGGCAGATTGATGAAGTACACTGCTGAGGGGAGCAGCGGGCGGGTCAGGAGAGGTCTGCCACACCATGTGGTCACCTCTGGGGCAGGGGGGAATTGAACTCATGAGGAAGCAGCTTTAGATTCTCAGTGCTGTGCTTTAACCTGCTACGCCACCAGGGAGGGCCCCCTTTCATTTTCTTACGGATAAAATGGAGGCCCAAAGAGATGATGTGATTTACCCAAGGTCACACAGCTAGGTAATTCTAAGTCTGGGACAGAACCCACTTCCTTAGACCCTAAAAATCAGACCTCTTTCCAGTATGCTCCTTGGTAGGAGGAAAGGAACATAGACCTAATAATTAGAGGGGGAAACCTGCACAGTCTGTGTATGGTATGGGCATATCGCGTCCCGGGCCTCCCAACACACACGTCTCCAAACAACAGAAGAAAAAAAAAACACTGTGTGCCTGAAGTACCTCACTTTCTGCTCACAACTGAGCTCTCTTCTTTTGGGAGATTCACGGACACCACTGAAAAAGGTGTTAGCCAGCAAATATATTGCTTTGGAGGAAGGGGTTTAGTTAAACAACTTTATTGAGCTAGAATTTATATGCCCTACAACTCACCCATGTAAAGTGCACATTTCAGTTTTTTTAGTATATTCATGCAGTTGGACAACCACCACCACTAGCTATAATTTTGAGTACTCTCATCCCTCCATAAATCAAACCTGTACCTTAGAGCAGTCACTCTGCACACCGTACACTCCTCCCTCCACCCACCAGTCTGGTTTCTGTCTCTGGATTTGCCTGTTCAAGATGTTTCATGTAAATGTCCTTTTTCCTGTGCCGTAACATCAGTTTGTCTAAGTTGCAGCCTACATCAGTACTTCGTTTCTTCTTATTACTGAATAATACCCGCTTGTATAAATATATCCTATGTTATTTATCTGTGCATCGACTGATGGCCATTAGGGTTATTTCCACCTTTGGCTGTTAGTAATAATGTTGCTATGAACTTCAGTACAGGTTTTGTGCGACTGTCTCCTCTTTCTGGATCTGCTTAGCAGTGCAATGGTAGGGTCACGTGGTCTCTACGTTTAAGTCTTTGAGAAACTATAAGACCATTTTCCAAACTGGCTGCATCATGGTACATTTCCACCAGTGTTGAGTAAGGGTTTTGATTTTTCCACGTTCTCGCCAACATTTGTTACTCTGCTTTTTTTCTTTTTTAATTATAGCCACTCCAGCAGTGTGCAATAGCATCACATTATGGATTTGTGTTTTCCTAGTGACTGGTAATGTTCAACTTCTTTTCATGTGCTTATTTATTGACCATTTGTGTGTCTTTTTTGGAAAAATGTCTATTCAAGTCCTTTGCCCTTTTTTAAATTGGGTTATTTATCATTTTTATTGTCAAGTTGTAGCTTTTTTATATAATCTTCAAGCAAGTCATTTGCAGATATTTTCTCCCAACTTGTGAGTTTTCTTTTTACACTCTTGATGGTATCATTTGCAGCATAAAAGTTTTAAATTTTGATCAACTCTAGTTTATCTACTTTTTTTCTTTTGATGCTTTTGCTTCTAGCATCAAATCTAGTACACCATTGCTTAATCCAAGATGGCAAAGATTTACTCCTATCGTCTTTCCTAAGAGTGTTATAGTTTAAGGTCTGACATTTACATTTAAGGTCTTGTGACCCACTTTGAGTTCCTGTGCATGGACGGTGTGAGGTAGGGATCCAACTTCATTCTTTTGCTCGTGGATATCAGTTGTGCCTGCAGCCTTGTTGGAAAGGTTGCTTGTTCCCCGTTATCTACATTGCTTTTAATACATACACTCTCTCAGCTATGTTCCTAGTCTAGGGACACATTCCCAAGTTGTGTGTGATATTCCCTGCATTCTAGGGATTTATATTCAGTTAAGTATAGCCAAGAAACAAGCATGAAGAAAGCAGAGATCTATGATGATACGCAAATATGAATTGTAAGTGTTCAGATCCCTTCCTGCTTGGATAAAGGGACCACCCAATACCATGCACTGATCGTTCATTAAACCAGAATAATGATATTCTTGACTCCACAGGTAGTGATAGTTGTAGCAACCATTGTACTATGTGGAAATGGGCATCTGAGTGCTCACTCCATGCCAGGCACTTTTCTGAGCACCATATGTATGTGTGTGTGTGGTATGTGTGTGTGTGTGTATGTGTATATGTTTATGTAATATAAAGTATATATACTTTGTCTACATACATCTTTGTATATAATATATGTGCTAAATTTATATGCATATTTCTGTATTTATATATATATATATATAATATAGATGTTTATACTGGTCACTTAAACCAGTGAGAACTGTCCATGAGCCAGTAAGTATTGTCCACATTTTTCTGAAGAAAATGACACCCAGAGAGGTTGGCTCATTTGCTGTGTGTCACTCAGCTAAAAACAGGGCCAGGTTTGAACCCAACAGCCCAGCTCCAGACCCCCTGCCCACACTGCCAGCATTTCAGCAGTGAGGCTGATCTGCTTCTCCCATCCATCTCCTGTCCTCAGCACCTAGTGTGTAGTTGTCACTCTATATCACATGTGTTGACTACACAAGTGAATGAAATGAGGAAATGATCAGGGAAACAATCCTGATCCAATAGCAGTCGCCAAGGCAAGGGAGGATTGATTTATGGGAGAAAATTAGAGGAATGAAACCCATAGCTAGAGTTTGCCTAAGTGAGAGTGATGACTGAAGCCTGCAAGTGCCGGCGGGGAGAGGAATTGTTTCACTTGGTGCAGTGCTGGGTAGGAGGAGGAGAAACAATGCAGTGGAGGGCAGAGTGAGGCTGGCATGGAAATGAGGATCCACAGAGCTCATGTTATGGTCCGTGGAGCTGAGCCCCCTGGGTGAGACTAGTGCAGAAATGCCAGCAAGTTAGCACGCATACCTGGATTGTGCAGCTGCATCCTTCACGGGGTGCTGACTGCAAGACCCAATGCTCTGTGGGGTGCAGGCTCCCCTTGGGTCCTGCACCATGTCTGTGGCTCTGAGGAGATGGTGCAACGTGTGTGAAGTTCTTATCATTGTGGCAAAAAAAAATTGCTAGTCATGGGCTCAAGAAGAAGCAGGATCTCAGAAGAGAGGCGCTCACAGGAGGGCTGGGGCGGGGGCTGGGAGAGCAGCTTGTGTACAGGAAAGCCTGCTGGGCTCTCTGAAGTGCGGTATGCTTAGGGCGTGAAGCCCCAGTGCTTCTCACAGTATCACAGGGAAGTCACCTTCAGCTTGGAGGGAGAGGCCATATAGTGTGAGACAGACAGAGCGAACCCGAGAAGAAAGGGCAGCAGCCTCTAATTTAACGGACCCTCCCTAGGGCCAGGCGCCATTTGCTAGTCTTACATGCACGTTGGAATCTGTTAAGGACGTCATTCCCATTACTACAGTTCCCTGTTTTATCCTGGGGGAAGTAAGATTAGATTTGGGACTTGAGTAATTAGACATTGTGATGGTTGATTTTATGTCTCCCCTTGGTTGGCTTTAAGGGATGGCAGAGAGCTGGTAAAACACCCTGATATGTCTGTCAGGGTGTTTCCAAAAGAGATTAGCGTTTACGCAGGTAGACTGAGTCAAGTTGATGGTTGATAGCTCACCTCCGCTCAGGTAGGCCTCACCCAAGCCATTGAGGGCAAAGAGCAGAGGAAGAAAAATGGACTCTCTTTGAGAGCTGGAATTGATTCTCTCCTGCCCTTAGACGTGGGGATTATGGTATTCCTAGTCCTCAGGTCTTTGGGCTTGTACTGGGACTTACCCCTTCTCAAACTTTTGGGTTTGGGCTAGAACCATACCACCAGCTTCCCTGAGCATCCATCCCGTGAGAGGACAATTGTGGACCTTCTTTCTCAGCCTTCATAATTGTGTGAGCTATTTCTCGTACTAAATTTCTATCCCTCCACCCCTCCTTCCCTCTTTCCCTCCATCTATCTCTCTGCCTATCACTCATGTCCGTTGGTTCTTTTTCTGGCTGTACAGTCATCCAGTAAATGATAGAACCCAGGATGCCAACTCCCAGAGTCCATGGCACTGTGTTTAAAGCCTCAACCCCTGGTGCTAGCATCTTAACAGTTTGGTTTGAGAGACCAGGTGAACAAAGAAATTGGCAAGTAAGAACTGTGCAGTGTACCCAAGAAGAACTACCTGGGGGTGGTGCTGTTCAAGATGGAGCCCTGATTGTGGTCAGGGGGCCCCAGTGTAGGGGAGAAAATAGAACAGCTCACTCTGTACAGTTGAGGGCTAAAAACTAAAGAAATGAATCTGCAAGATTCAGCTATCTCATCTGAAAAACAGGAACAAGAAACATCTCTTCCTTTATCGTGACCAAATGAAATCACATTGGTATAGAGCTTTGTACAGAGTCTGGCACAAAGAAGCGCATGCTAGAGAGAAGTTGCTGTGTATTGTTGCTGTGGTTATTGCTGCCATTCCTATTAAGCAGGCATGTCTCAGGCGCTGGGTGAACAAAAGGGCTGAGACCCAGCCCCAGCCACCACCCTCGAGGGGCTTAGGTTCTAAGCTGATCGCTAAGGAGATAAGCATGTGAGCAGATCACCCATAACTGTTTGATTACTTTCTGTGCACTCTCCACACCCTAGTAAGTAACTTGGCACATTTGATCAAAAGACTGCCAGCAGTTCATTTTTATTTTAATAGGGTGTGATGTGTACAATGTGAGAGTTGTACCTGGTCTGTGGTTTGGTTAAGGTTCAGTGGGTCTGGCCCAGGCGTGGCTCCATTCTGCAGATTGGCTTTGTTCACCCTCCCTGCTGCTCTCCTCTGGTGGCCATGAGACACCCAGGGCGCACCTTTCTCATGCCAGTACCAGAAATGCAAACGCCCAAGCCCAACTGGCAAGGGTATTTTAAGCCTGTGGTCCCAAGAGAGCAAGTCACATGGCCAAAGACATGCAACAGGAAAGGGGAAGTTAGGAATGGGAGTGTATTTCACCCTGAAGTCTAAAGTGGGGCATAGACTCCAAACCACAAGCGTCTGCCCCCAGGCCTGGCACTTGCCTTATTTTCCAGGAGTCTGGCCCAGCTTCCGGCAAAGCACCTTCCCTTCTTGACTCTCTGTGCCAACCACCCAAACTCAGGCCTGCTGTGGTCCCAGAGCTGGACTCTCCTGCAGCCAGCGCTGCCTTTATTGAGTCTGCCTCTGACTCATTATTTACACAGATTGTAAAATAAAGCTTAACTCAAAATTACCGTAAGTCAGCGCATCCGAGTGAAGCCGGCAGCTGGACCTTCACAGTTGAAAGCAGACTAAATAAAAGAGGGAGGGAATATAAAGAAGGGCTGCAAATAAAATGTCAGGGAATGCTTAATTATATAAAGGTTATGCGTCTGCCTACATAATTGTCTAAAGTGGCTGATGGCAACAGCTGGCAGGGGAAGTGGGTCTTCAGTTCTATTTATGTGTTTATCTGGCGCCTGTCACCATAATGGCTACAAGCAGTATTGATCGCAAATTAATTTTGCCTCAGTCCTTCTTTCTTGGCTCTACCCTTAGCACGACCTCCCCACTAAATTAAGAAATCTATTGAATATGCTGAAAATAGGAAATTTATGGGGCTTTTTTTGGGGGGGGGTTGGCGGGGGTGTCAAGGAGAGGCTGTCAGAATCCATCAAGTCACACTGAAACAGCTCTGAGTATTACTCCTGTTTTACAGATAAGGATACTGATGCCCAGAGAGGTTAAGTAACCTGAAAAAAGTCACACAGCTTATAGAGGTTTGGCCATTCATGGAACTGGGGTCCTCCTGACTGGGGTTCTGCCGTGTGATATTTTGGCGGTTCTTTCACTACTTTTGAAGTGAAATATCAGATCAAAGTGAAACTCCCCATATATTCCAGCTCCTAGTTTGTTTCCAACGGCTTCTTCAGATATGTTCTACCTTGCCTGACTGGTTATAATTACACTAGTCTTTTCCTGTCTCAGACATAAGAAGCTCTTTCCTATCAAAGAGCCTTCTTGGGTGTTGGTACTGCTGCCTCAAGCCTGCTTCTGCCAGGATCAGCTTCCCTGATCACTCAGAGTGGGCTCTCCACCCTCACCCCACTATCCTTGATCTCCGCGTCCAGGTTTTGGGGCTTTTTTTCCCCAAGACAGTTATTAGATTTCTTCATCAGCTATTGCAGTTCCCCCTAGTCTGTACATTTCATGCAATCAGGGGTCACGCAGGTACATTCAACTGGGTGACCCTGACACACAGAAGCAGTAAGCAGTTCTTTAGGGCCCTAACCTGGGTTCAAATCCCAGCTCTTCCACTAACAGTGGACCTTCAGTGAATGGCTATCTCTTTCTGTTCTCTTGTTTCTCCCTCTAGGCAATGGGGAGAATGATGACGTTGTTCAGTAGAATAGATGACTTAGTACTTGGAAATCCTCAGTACGGTGCCTCTACCTAGTAAGCTCTCAGTAAATGCTAACTATTGTCATTGCTGTTATTAATACTAGTGTTATAGCTGCACCTATTGAATAGTCGATGTTCATGGAGTGGATGGATGGATGAACTGCCGTATGCAGACGGGGAAACAGCCAGTGGGGTTGTCCATGAGCTCCTCACCCAGACCCAGTCTCCTGCACCCCTTCCTTCAATGTGCATTTTGCCTCATGGGTTATTCTTGTGTCCTGTGCTACTCACCACTACTGGGAGCCCACTGTCCAAACTCAGCATGCTACTAGAAGGAAATAGGTCTAGACCATCCTTTGTGGTCAAATTCCTTCTAACAAGCTTGGGCAGATAGGGTTGCTGGTGGAGAATAGCTCAGGCAAGATGATCCCCAGAGGGTATAGCAGGGGGCTCAGTGACCTGCTCCTTGCCCTCCAGCACCCTCTGCCCATCCAGTCCTCCTCTTGGAAGGCAACTGGTGGTAGCAGCCACGCCTTGTGCTGGTGGCTGCCAGGAACAACTAAAGCTACCTTGGAGCTGCTGTGACACCTTAGACCGCGAGCAGGTATTGTGCATACAGGCCTCTCCATCCCCGCCCACAGCGTTTCCCTTTGGGGGGCTAGTCCTGTGTTGTGCTCTCCTCCTTGCCCCCCGGTTTCCAAGACCTCAGCAGTCGCCAGGGGAAGCCTCCACGCACTGCTGCCGCCCTCTGTTCTGTCTTCTCCTCCCTTCAGAGGAGGCCCCTGCGCCTACTCAGTGCACAGCATCACCCTTAGGTGCGAGGCGCAGGTCTGCTCCTCCTTACACCCCTTATTGCCATCTCCAGTGCTGTGTCCTGTTTCTAAGTCAAGACTGACACCTGTGAGCATGGGGTTCCCTCTCCCCTGTGAGCACACATCCTCTTCCAGATGCCCAGATCTCTATCTATCTATCTCTTTTTTTTTAATGTATTTTTTTACATCATTCTTCATTTTTGTACAATGTATGCTTTCTCATCTCGGTCGGACTTCCCACTAAAGTTCACTGCTTGCCATCACCACAGTCCCTTGTGCTCTTCCCACGCCTGTTTTGATTCTATTCCCTGTACAGCCTCCATAGAATGTCTCTAGTTTATACTTGTTTATTGATTTTAGTTTTTACTTTATTACAATTAC
Organism: Condylura cristata; assembly: GCF_000260355.1. Classification (NCBI taxonomy): domain Eukaryota; kingdom Metazoa; phylum Chordata; class Mammalia; order Eulipotyphla; family Talpidae; genus Condylura; species Condylura cristata. The sequence goes on along the minus strand of NW_004567116.1, from coordinate 15,407,655 downwards.
TTCCCTCCCCCTCCCCAATCCTATACCCTCCTCCTATGAGTGAAAACAGCAGGTTTTTTCTTTCTCTTTCTGGCTTATCTTACTGAGCATGATCCCTTCCAGCTCCATCCATGTTGCCGCAAATGACATGAGTTTATCTTTTTGAATGCTGAGTAATATTCCATTGTGTATATGTACCATATCTTCTTGACCCAGTCATCTATTTTCCAAATGCCCAGAGGAGAGCAGG
>NW_004567116.1:15344315-15407286 GCF_000260355.1 Condylura cristata | reverse complement strand
ATCACAGAGTCCCTGCCAGCTATATCAGCCACTCCCAGCTTTCTGAGAAGTGGGGGGTGCCTGGCCTAGAAGGCACCCAGAAGCCAGCTGGCTATTGTTGTGGCTCTGGGTAGGGAAGTCTGGAGCCAGGGTCGTCCACGCAAGCAGTCCATCTTATTTGGGTTTTTTCAGCAGAAGCTTGTTCACAGGGCCGATCACAAGATGCTACATGGTCTGAATCGGCTTTGGGCTTTTCGTCTTCAGGAACTCCAGCATTCCTGGTGTCAAGTGGCACATCTGTGACTTCAATTTCCTTTTTTAACTTCAGTTAAAAGGAAGGAAGAAATCTGTGGTGTTACAATCTCAAAGGACCAATATTGGGAGACCAGGGAGACCTTGAATGGCCAAGTAATTTGAACACTTGAACCCACAGCCAAGTGACTGCACCAGCTCCATTATGTAAACAGAATCGTGCAGAGTCAGCCTGCAGGGAAAGACGCAGGTACTGGTCTTCGCTGGCCATGGTGACTGGGCACTTTCTTGGCTAGTTTATGCGTTTCCCAGTTTCTTATATGGCGCACAGTCACTTTCATGTCTGGAGAAAAATTAACACATTTTTTAAAAAATGACACTTGACAAACACTAGGTCTTCTGATCTTAATAAAGACTGGGGAAGTGAAAATATGAAGCTAAATAGACAGGTCTTTATTTTATCATTTACTGATATTAAGGAAATATTAACAGAATAAAATGGCTGGTTTGTATTGGATTAGGGTTGGTTGCCTAGGTATTTAGAACAATATCCATTATGAATAGTGTTTTGTGAAAGTTAAAATCGAAATTAAAATAGTACCAGAGAGAAAAGGGTTTTTGCACTTAAATTTTTGAACTTATATAAATGTGCTATTTACCCCTGGTTATTTCCTTAATCTCTCTGTCTCTTGTTTTTCCCATGGGAAAAAATCACACAGGCCCAAAAGATTATTCTTAGATTGAAGCAAGTTAATGTCTGCGAAGCTTTCAGGATAGAAAGTCCAGCCCAGGAGGCAGGTCCCGCTGACATAGCAGGTGCTCAATAAACATGAGTTGCTGCTGGTTGACTCTCTTGATATTTGCGCCTGTCCTACCTTCTGTGCCCCGTTATCGGAGGCTGCAGTTACAGCAGTCAGTTAAGGAACCCAAGAGATTTCTTGGCACAGCTAAGCCTCGTGCTCGGTCCTTGATGATATCATTTGTCCCTTACACTTTGTACCACATGTTTACTTACTACCTTAATATCATAGATTAATATCATAGAATGAAGACGCTCAGAGAGGTTAAGTAACCTGCCCAAGATTGCACAGCTTGTAAGTCATGCTCTGAGCCACTCTCTTCCTTTACTGGTCTTTTGTTTTGTGTTCTGCAGATATCTGAGATACACAGTTGCCTTTGCTTTCCTGGCATTGATCCTCTGGGTCAATGTCCTCTAAAGACTGGAGATGTTTTAATGTCTTCCCAAAGGGGGTGCTCAGGGTTTCTCCCTTTGTGTCCCCAAAGTGAATCTAAGCCCCCTTCTGCTGAGTAGTACTCAGCCCAGGAGGCAGGTCCTGGTGATCAGAGGCATTGGCTCTGGAGGGTCACAGCTCCGGTGCTCCTGTCCCTGGTAGAGAGTCTACAGGAGTGTAAAACGGCCCATGCTTGCAGTTAAGCTGGGAGTGGGAATTGAAAGCTGAGTAATCAGTTTCCTGTCTGTAGCACAGAGTCTAAGCAAACAGTTCATCAGCATCTGTATAAACTCATAAACTCACCCGCAGGGTCAGGGCCTTGCGGAAGCCCTCTGCCTGCTGTTAGCTAGGGAATGTTGGTCCATCTTACACAGTTACCCAGGTCTGTGCTGGCTGCGCCGACAGCCAGAGAGCGCGCCAAGGCCCCCTGCCCTGGGAGAGAGATGTCAGGAGACATTAGTGAAGAGCCACAGAAACCCATGAGCCATGGAAATGGGGCTTCCCAAAGACCAGCTTCATCAGATTTGTTCCGGTAAGAACCACTGTTTGCTAGGAGGAACAGGGTGGGCAGGGCCGAGAGGAAGCAGAGACTGTGGCTGGAGGCACCTCTGTCATCCACATGAGGCTGTCAGCACCCTGCCCGGAGATAGGGGGAAGTGGGCAGGCCCCGGGAAGGTCAGGGGAGTGAAGTAACCGTGCAAAGCTAGGATTGATGTTTGTGGAGAAGGAGTGATGGGGAGGTACACAGCCCTGGTATCTAGCTTGAGACACTCGCTGGGCCTTCCCAGATACAAGTGTTCAGTTTGGGGATTTGGGGCATCCTTTGGGAAAGGAGAAGAGGTAATTAGAAGAATGTGAACCATTGGTTCTCCCTGCTGCTGAGCAGGTAACAGCCCCTTTATTGTTAGGTGCATTTGTTGTTGCATGGTTAAAATGAAGTATATGTATTTATTGCAAACAAATATGTATATATGCATACATATATGCAAACACATGTATGTATCCCTACAGAGTTATTACCATTGTATCCCTGGCCCCCAGAACAGTGCTTGGAACACAGGAATGCTCGCTAAATAAGTATTTGTTGAATGGATAGTAACAATAATGGCTAGCTTTTAGCAGCTGAGACCTACACTCGTGGTTCACTGTGTAGTGGGAAGAGAAGCATCTAAGAAGCAATTTCAGTATGAACAAGTGGACGACCTGGAAGAACAGGCAGTAAGCTAAGGCCTCTGAAGGGTGAGTAGGAGTTTGAGAAGACGAGGCACCTTCTACATAGGTTATCAGGACTCAGATTAGAGCCCACACATGGACAAGAAAGCATGGAGAGAACTGTCTGGAAAGGCCAACCAAGACTAAGTGGGGTTTGGTCTTCGACGGTCTTAGCCAACCAAGGCTAAGTGAGGTCTTGATCGCCAGGACAGTGGAAGACAGCGGGTTTGTAGGTCAGTTTGAAAGGCAGAGGCTAGAAGTAAAACTGTCTTGCCCAGATGAAGCCAGAATGACAGAGCCAGCTGACTCCAGTTGTACCCCTTAAACCAGGGGTTCCCTGCATCCCACACTTTGACATAACAAGGCTTCCCATTCAGAGCAGCTGGCTTAGGGCCTGTTAGCACCATCACCATCCCACTTTTGCAATGGTGGAGACACAAACTCACCCAAGTTAACTCTTCCAGAAGGTGTCAGAACCCAGTGTCTGTACAGTTTTCCCTTTCATGTCCTGCCTCTCCCGTGAGCAGGATACCAGGGGCTGCCCTCCCCTGCTGGTGCCACAGCCCTCTACCTGGTAGCACCCACCCCACCCTCTCAGGACGCACTCCTGTCTTCTGGAAGTCAACTGCTCCTTGCAGATCTCAGCTTCTCAGCTTCGCTGGTGTGATAGGAAAGCCAGAAGCCCCCCTCCCCCATCAATAGTTCAAGCCTCAGCATGGATCTCTGGCCTCTCAATGCAAGTGAATTGCAAACACTGAGGTTGGAAGCAGCCACAGGTGCTTAAGAGGGCTGGTTTGGGCATAGGGCTTTCCCCATATACCTGCTTCAGCACCTTCACCAAAAGAGAAGGAAAGCTGGACTTAAATAAGGGGGAGGGGGGCTCCACATACCTCAAAGTATGAGCTCCCTTGGTGGTGCTCTCTGATCTTAGATCCAGCCAGTTTGCAAAATAACTGCTTTTTAGCTGCTTTGGGGCTAGATGGCATTTGGCACCTGATTACATTTTTATGTTTATTTTTGGTGAATGAAAATGCTGTCCCTATTGTTGGGAATGACTATACAATATGCAAGACACAAAATTTAGCATCTTACCCATTGAGGTGTACTGGAGATCAGTACTGCTGATTGTTCTGGTGATTTGCCTTTTGAAATCTAGAAAAGAAAACCTGGATATGTTTTGTACACAGAGATAAAAGCAAGTATGTATTACTTCCTTAGCTACTAATATTTGAGTAGTTGCTTCCAGTTTGTGTATTCTATCATACATTTCGCCTCATTGAACCCAGCTGGGGAGTGGAGGTATGTGGGCGAACTGCCCAAGAAGGTTGAGGGTGTTGGGTAGCGCTGATTCAAGCGTGTTCTAGCGCCATCTAGTGTCTGTGGGCTCTTGTACCTGCAGGGCTGAAGCCTTGGATTGCTCTGCTCTGGAGGAGGCAGTATAAACCCAAATGGCTTTAAAAGAGCAGGGAGGTGGTGTTTGTCTTTTTAGATCAGATGGCATTTTTTTCCAGCTCTGATCTCTTGGAAACTTGCAAATGACATCCGTTTCATTAACAGTCAGAACAATTTGTCCCTTTGAAGCTCAGACAGGGCGAGAATAATATGAACTTGATATTAAGCTATTAAGCATCAATTTGGCGAACCTATTTATAAAGGAGAGCTGAGGACAGAAAATAAAGAAGGTAGCACTGAGGGACATTTTTTGCCAAACCCACTCTCTCCTTGGAAAATGTAAATCAGTCATCAGTATTTGTGTGAGACAAAAGAGGAAACGTGTGTGTGTGCACACATGTATGTACATTGCTTTGATGACACATGGTTATTCTAGTAGTAGTAATAAGAGGAGTAAAGCAGTGTAGCTGAATGTGAGCCCAACAGTTTTAGGCTCTTTTATATTTTAAGTTACTCTCATGCCAATCCAAAAAGAGTAGTGTTACTATGGACCCATTCTATAGATGGAAACTGTGCTACAGAATGGTTACGTAATTTGGCAAAGGTCACCAAGTCACAGTAATGTGTTGCCTGAGGACTTAGGAGCACCTGGATTAAAGTGGGGTTCCAGGTCATGGCATGACCTCCTTGCTGACTTTTGTGTCTCTGGCGGTATCTGGTGGCGACTGTTGACCCGCACACCCCCCTGTCCACCCCAGTCCTAGTCCAGGGAGTCATATAGGCCCACGCACAGAGATGTCTCAGTGGGCTTGTTAAGCAAACACAGTAGTTCCCCCGCTTGGGCTTTCGGTCTGTTGGATGTAAAACCCCTGAGCAGAAGGCCCTGGGGAATCGGCAGGTCTGAGTTCTGCCTCTGCTGTCAGCAGTGATTTCCCCTCCCACGCCTCCATCCTCCATTGGGGAGTAATCAAATGAGTGTTATAGAGTGGCGTGTGTGTGCCTTGAGAGTACACATGGATGGTGGTTGTGAGAACACCTTGTTCAGTGTCTGCCTGTAGTAACTGGTCATTCCATTTTCCCTTTGTTGGTTTGATCTGGGACGTTAAACTGATGGAAGTGCCCCAGCCAGATGCGCTGGCCCAGGGCACATGTCCAGAGTATGTCTAACCTCTCACCTGAGAGGGCCAGGTCCATTTCTGTGTTGAAGGACACAGTGGTCCAGCTAGACGTGAATCCTTAAATGGGCATGGATCCTGAAATGTCTATTCTAATTAAAAGAACTGGATGCTGAAGAAGCTCTTTTTCAGATTTCCAGACACATACACATATGCCTATGACATATGGGTAGACATGTGTGTTCGCATACATATATAACACACGTAACAGCATTTCCCTGTGTGTGCACAGATGCATGCATGCTTATCAACCTGGGGAATTTTGGATGAAGTATAACAGGTATGGTGATAACTGGAGAGACCGCAAACATTTGGATGAATGACCAGGCAGTGGGGAACAAATTACACTTGTCTATTTGTTATTTCCTACAATGCAAAATTATAATATCAGCATCCTATGGAAACTATGAGGAGGGAGATCCTGAGACATTTCCTGCAGGCAGGAGATAATAAATCGAAATGCATCAAACAGCTCTCATTATTGCAATTTAAGACGTGTAAAGTGTCACTGCTCATCTTCTTAATATGCAGTGTGTGTTGTAGTTAGGCGAACTAACAATATTAATGAGTACTTTCTTAGATTCCTGCAGAAATTGAGTTCTCCTAATCCTGTTTTTAGGCTGCTCCATCACAGATCCTCACTCCATGGGGTCTTTAATATTTGCCTGTCGGAAGGAAGTGATTTCTTAATCCACAGGTATGAAGTTTTAAGAGGCAACATTACATATTTTCTTAATGATTCTGGGAAATGAGATATTTTTGTTTGGAGAACTCTGCTGTGTCCCTTCCGCCAATGAGCTGTGCACTGACCCACATGGAGAAATGGAGTCCCCCTCTATTCCCTCTTGGAGCCAGTTACAGTAGGAACTTCCCATCTGGCTGGAAAATCTGTCATTTGAGCAGAAAGAACAGTGTGGCGTTGACAAGTGGGTGGTAGGTACCCAGAGATCATAGCTGGCCCAGCACCATGAAACTGTTAAATGGGCCAAAGCACTGATTAGTTCCAGCTCTCTCTGCTCTGGTTTCTTCTCTCCTCACTTGCCCCAGTGACTCCCCAGCCCCCACTCTGATGAGCCTTCCCCTCTCATTGGTCCCTGTTCTTATCCTTTTCCTCTCTCTTTCCCTGTTGTAGAAGCAAAAATATAAATGTTAGGTGGACAGCTGGACTGCCCGAATCATCTCCCTTCTTTGGGCTGTGCCTGGAGAGGCAGCCTGTCCACTCATGCACACTGATCCTTTACACCCAAGGTTTAGTCAGCAGAAGAGTTGTCGTGGGCTGTTCCTGTTACCAGCTCCCTTAAGTCAAAACCCAAAGCCCAGGGAACATGTCTGGCATAAGTTGGGCCTGGAGATTGCAGTTCTGTACCATCTGATTTATAGAACCATCGCCATTTTTTCCCCTTTCCCAGTTAAGAGTTTGTGGCCCTCAAAGTTTGGGGTGGTCACAATTCTGACCTTCCACTTGTCTTCCTGCTTTCTATTCCCATTCTGAGATTTTTTACTAAACTGAGTGTCTAAAATGAGCATGTTTTCCAGCCTTCTTCCACCCGTCCCCAGAACATTTCTGTGATTTAAGTATGGGAAACACTGGCTGCAAACCGAATTACACCATTCTCTTTGTTTTGAGACTCTCCTGAGCCTTGTATGCACTTGGGTGCATTAGGAATCCCTGAGGGGCACAGGGTGTATCTGGCATTTTCTGAAGATACTCAGCCGCAGAATTATCTCTTTGAGTGCAGATCATGGGTTGACTGACAAAAGTCTGATTCCCAAAGGCTTTCTAGTATCATTCCTTCAGTATAAGCTGTTCCTTCCCTGTAGCCTAAGCTCACGGTATGCACCTCTTGTGCTATGCTCTGTGGCAGTTTGTCGGTGTGGGTGTGCTACAGAGAGCTGATTTTTGAAGGCTTCATTGAGGCATGGGACCCTGAGTGCCTACTATGCTCTGAATATTTTACTTTTTTACTGTTTTTACATAAACTTTATATAACAGCCCTTCAGTGAATATCTTCATCATTATCCCTATTTCACAGATGTTCCACCAGTAGACAAAGGGATAAATTACATTACCCAATGTCGGGCAGCTAGTAAATGGCAGAATTAGAATCCAGCAAAATGTTAGGAAGAGTCCATGGAGCATAACTAAGCTGAGCTAAGCCTCTGTAATCACTGGCCAGTAACTGAACTGAGGTTGACCAGTTGACTGGACAACAGAAATTCAGAATGGAAGCATTATCCCATTCTCTATGTGATATGGGATATTTTCCTTGCCTACAGGCAGAACACTTGAATCCTTTGACTACCTGAATACCTTTCCAAATACAGGACTCGATTCAAATACCTAAAAATTCTGTTTTTAGCCACTCAACTTCTAATGTAACAAAGCCATGTGAATTCATTTTACTTACAGTCTCCCTTGCCAAAATTAGCAGATCCTCTACAGCATGGGCACACTCAGGGGGAAAGATTCTGAAGGCAAAGCTTCCACTTGGAGCACCTCAGTGAAGTCACTGTAGCTGCAACACACACCTCGTCTGCAGTCAGCCTTGATTGTTAAATTGGTTTCCAGAAGGGCTTAGGTTCATGCGAACAGTTCAGCAGAACTAAGCTGGCATTAATAAGTGCCTTCTGCCCGTGTAGATCAATACAATATATGCTCCAAATTCAAGTGATAAATGACTCCCATTATGACCTAATTAACAAGACTCATATTTTGAATGGATAAATAATTCTACCACATAACCCTAAACCACTTCTTGAAAAATACCCTTAATACTGCTCTTCTCTGCTGCACAGGGGAGGCAAAGGGAACAGAGAACCATTTACATATTTTATTAGCTCCAGTGTTGAGTAACTATTTTGTCTGTATTCTCATACTTCTCTAGCTTAGCTGTACCATTATATGTTAAGGCTGGATAATATTGACGTGTTCATAATAAAAAAAAAAAATGCAGCAGCAGCCAGACTACCTAAGGGTGGAACTTGCCAGTCTACATAGCTCTAAGGGGTATTCCCCCCCCCCCCCTGCCAACCCCCCCCATCAGACACTTCCCCCCCAAGTCTGTTGCATTTCGAGCAGCATCAACCTGAGACTTGACTCAGAAGACTGTGACATTCAGCTCAAGACTGGCAATGACTCCAACTAGCAGCTTCCCGCAGGAGGACCATCACTTTGTGGGCAAGAACAGGGATTCTAGAACCAGAGAGGCTTAGATTCACATCCTCTCTCTAACCTCTGATCTTTCTAAAAGGCACATATACAGGCTGGTAATAGTTATCTACTTCCCTGGGTGGGTCAGAGAACTAGTGAGTGACTACCATAAAAATACAACATCTTACATGACACAAGAAGTCAATGCTAGCTTCAGTTGATAGTTTTTCTCACCTCAGGCTCATCTTCTCTACAATGGTTTCCAAAACGAGCCCTCAGTTTCCTTGGGTTTCACAGACATTCCCTTCGGGCTGAATACATGCTATTTTCAGTCAGAATTTAAAATGCCCAGTTTCTTTGTCCTTGGCTGGACTCACTTCAGCTTCCTAGCAACACCCATTACCTCATGCTGATCAGAGGCTTGGATGAGCAGTTACATTTGTTCATGATTAATAAAAAATGGAAATTAAATACCTTAGGACTTAATTGTGGCATTGGGGCAACATGTTGCAACCAGATTGCCCCCATTTGAAAAAAGCCCATGTTTCAGACAGTGACCACCTTCAGAGGCGGGGCAGTGCTGGTCAGTCAAGTGAGTCACGGTGGTGAAAGGTTTGCGGATGGTACTGTCCCATGTGCCCTCACTGTGAGTCCAGGGTATCTGGAGAGCACTGGGCTGGTGAGCCAGCAGGGAGCCCAGCAGCCATCTTCTGACCTCGGGTTATTACTTTTACCAGGAATCATGCTTGTTTTTACCTATTCATATACCTTGCCTGCCCGCCTCCTCTCCTATCAGTTATCCCTCTGACTGTGGCCTTGGCTAGAGCCAGATAAATGTCCTTACAATCTCAGGAAAATGCTACACTCATACCTTCCCGTGCCCCGAATGCCCCTCTCTCTCCTGTGGCCCTGATAGCGTTTCTCGGTCCCTGCACTGTTAACGTTTTGTGCTGGCGAAGTCCTTCTTGTTGGGGACTGTCCTGTGACTGTAGGTCATCACCATGGTTGCTCCTCTGGCCATGGTTGCTAGATCCTGGCAGCAGCACCACTCTCCAGGTGGGACAGTAGAAATGTCTCTGGACATAGCCAGGTGTTGCCTGGTAGCCAGATCCAGCGTAGCGTCCCACCTTCTCCATGAAAAATTACATTTCTAGCCCACAGAATTCATCAGTTAATTTTGGGTGTTCCAGACTATCTTCACTCTGGCTCCCCAATGAGAACCTGGGCTACATTTTAACTCGTACATACATCTCTACAGAGGAGAGCTGAGCCTTGCATAGCTTTTAACCATGGCCCCTTGGCTTGTCATCAGTGATTGTGAATTGAGAGCCTAGTATTTCCAACCACTTGTGTGGACTTTCTTCTTGCAACCCATGTCTACTGGGTAGATATCTGAGGCTCAGAGAGGAGAGGTAATTTACCTGAGGCCACATAGTTAGTGAAGGTGAGCCTGTGCCCTTTTCCACCATCTCACCCAATCTGCCAATTCAGAGCAAGTAGCAAGATGGCACATGTTATCTCTGTCTGCCGGGAACTAGGAGACCCTCCCTGACTGGTGTTTCAGTTGTCCCCAGGAGATGAGTTAGAGGGAAAGCAGGGCATTCCCTTTGTCAATGGAGGTTGGGAAGAACTTGTATAGAAGGGACAGGTGACCATTTCTCTTGACAGCAGGAAGCCAGGTGACGTGGCATTGTACTCTAAAATGGTAGAATTGGGCTCTGAGTGGTTATTGGCAGCCCTGAAGGCTGTGTCAAGAATGGGGTCAGTCTTAACGTCTTTGGGGATGCCCTGGAAAATACATATTTCTTCTGGTCTAAGCCCATGCCAGGGAAAAGTAAATATTCCCTCTGGCAGCCATGAAAAGAATAGTCAGGAGCAATGAACAGGAGAAGGGCCGTCATTTGTTTGGCCTTAGAAAGCTGTGTTTGTTACCTTGGACTGTGACTTGTTTGCTTTTAACAAATACTGACCAGGCAGTTCACAGAGGAGGAAATCCCAAGAACTGGAGCCTGTGAGAAGACGCTTGCCCTTTCGAGTGCATGGGCCAGGCAGGGCGGAAGAGCCAGGGGCCTCTCACATGTAAGAAAATCTTGCAGCGATGGAAAGATGTGACCAAGGATATTCTTATCCTCATTGAACTAATGGAGAAATTCCAAAACGATCTGTTGGTGGTAATAGAGGTGAAAATACTCTGTTAATCCAGATGGGAATCGGTATGGAATTAAAACTCTCCTATGATGACCTGCCACATGGTCCCTGAGTTTTAAAAAAGAGCTACATGCTGACTGAAAGCCTGATTATGATACAGTTTGTGCACACACTAAAAACACATGCAAAACAGTACTACATGTGGATTGCAGATGTAAATGTCTCTTTGAAGGTCTTTTATAACGGATGTTAAACCCAAGAAAATGATGGCTTAGGGTCAGTGAGGTGGGAATGGGAAGTCAATACTATGAACAAAGACTGTAAAGGAGACCTTCTGGATGTTGGTTGTGTTTTGTTTTGTTTGTTAACAAACAGAAAGTGGTAAAATCCTTGCTACTTTGCTACCTGTACATGTATTTACATAAATATAGATATACTTCTGTCTGTAGCTATGCTAAACATCTTTGCAAATATGCACACACTTTTTGGTGCTTTTCTGTCTATTTTGTCAAGTCTCCACCTAAATGGAGTTGTGGATGTTATTAACCCTGCCTCTGGGTGGGGCTGTCGTGAGGATCTGTTGATGGTAATAGGTGTAAAAATACTGTCAACCTGCATGCAAAGCAAAGGTAGCCTAGTGTTAATTGAATAAGAACAATCACTTTTTGGGCTTTTCCTTGGTCCTTGCCTAAGTAGCTTTTGTTACATTTGGAGGCCCGGGAGGATTTGCAGCGATTTACACTCCTGTACCTTGAAGTTCATGTTCGTTTGTTTTGTAAAAACTCCCCAGAGCACACAGCAGAGATAAAAGTAAAGAGAAAGCAGGGGATCCGAATTTATGTGCATCTTGGAAGTCTGGAGCGGATGTGGTGGCATGTGCCCCTCCAGGAAAACAGAGGCAGCTGGCCCAACGTCTGGGGTTCACTCCCCAGCAGCTACCTTCTTTGGTGCAGATCTGCTGGCTGGATTTCATGTATCAAGCGAAGGGAGAATTTAGGGGGTGGAGGTCAATCAATAAAGGGAGACTGGTTGGGCCCTCCCTGGTGGCGCAGCGGGTTAAAGCACAGCACTAAGAAGCTAAAGCCGCTTCCACATGAGTTCGATTCCTGCCTGCCCCGGAGGAGACCACATGGCGCGGCAGACCTCTCCTGACCCGCCCGCTGCTCCCCTCAGCAGTGTACTTCGTCGATCTGCCTATTCTGCTCCCCACTCTGTCTCTGATGAAGCCTCTCGCTGCCCCTGAGCCTCTGGCCTGTACCCCAGTTCTGTATATACAAATAAATAAATATTAAAAAAAAAAAAGGGAGACAGGTTGCAGAGAACGGGTGTCACTCCCCAGGATAGACAAAGGGCAGGCAACTCGTGCTGTCAGATGCCCAGTCTCTGTGGTTTCTATGGCAACATGTGGACTGAGGTGGGTGTCCCCAGCCAGAGAGACAAGCAGGCTCTGCCCACAGCTCTTTCCATCACCTGAAAATCAGGTGGCCAGCAGTCAGGGCCATCGGAAGTTCTGCGACTCAGAGCATAGCCTCATCTGCATTTCTGAAAGCAATAAATTCTCATTTAAGCTGCAATATTGATCTGTTCTGTGAAACTGCAGCATCAGTGATTTTTTTTTGAACCCATACTATTGGGACCTTTCTGTGGATCTCAGGATGTGCGGAGGCTCATTTGTTCCGTTCTCTGAGGAAAATTAATCTCTTGCTGGCTCCCTGCCCCCGCCCCTTCAAGGGAGGGTGGGGCAGCCATGTGCAGTGTTGGGGGCTCAGACAATGGCACGTGGGCCCGTCTGCCGGAGTCCGTAGTGCTCTGAGGGTCGCTCCTTGTATGTGGTCTCTCGCAGTGGGTTTTCTCTGATGACTGGGTGGGCTGCCGTCTAGACCTCGTTCAGACGTCCCCCTGGATTTGTTAAGTGAGCTGCAGAAGCGCTAGATGCCAGAAAATCCATCTGCCTTTCGTGCCTGCTCTGTCGTTCTGCTCTGTCTGCAATTATCATCATGTTTAGTGTAGCAGCTACTGATCAGATCTTGGGGGAGTTGGTCTACCTGTCTATATCTACCCACTGACCCTGTATTTGATTATTTATCAATGACTTACAATACATTATAATATTGTATTGCTACACCTCACCCACCACAGTGCTGAATACTATCAAATTTTTCTCCCACTCTGGTCATCACCACCGTTTTGTTCTCAGAGCCTCGGAGTTATTTTTGTTGTGTCTTGTTTGCTCAGTTGGCTTCTCACTGTCAGTCAGAGATGCTGGGGGTTAGAACTTAACCTGATTTGGGGGGGAGGAATTCCTAAAACAAGAAATGTTCCCACCTGCCCCATCCCGTGGCTGCGGTCCAAGCAGATGCTGTGATTGTCACCTCTGCCGAGGCTCAGAGTATCCCTGCCTTTCCACGTGGCCTCTGCGCTCCCTTTTTCCCCGTTAAACTCATTGAATAGCTTTTCCTTACGCCATGAGGTGCAGTTTGGTATAGGGGTTTGAGAAAAGCAAAAAGCTGCTGTAAACTGGGGAAGCATCAATGACGCTCTCCTAGCTGTGCTCACACCTCGCTGGGTGGCTTCAGGGCTTCCCAAGCAGGAAGGCGATATCTGTGGGTGCACAGCCTCCCGCTTGGTGTGCCCGGGCTGCATTTTCTGTCTGAATTCCCGTGGTGATTCTGGGGGCACCTCCGTTCATTTAGAGGCAGATCGGCCGCTGTTCCTAGCTAGGACATTTCTGCCTTTATTATCTTCCTCTCACTGCCTGCTTTTGGAGACTTCTTCTGACAGTTACATTTACTGGCAGGACCACAGGGACAGCGTCGGGCTGACAGCAGATACAGTGAGGAACGTGTCCACTCAGGGCTGCGGGCCAGGCTGGGGTCTGAGTGACAGCACGAAGAGGAAGAAAATGGGCCTGCGTTAGGCTTCTGTGCTCTATGAATTCTGGGTACTGGTGACACCCAGTTGCAGGCAGCAGGAACTGAACCAGAACGTTCGCTCCCAGCCAGGCTCCCACATCACACCTTCCACGTGCTGAGACTGGAGAATGCAGTTCTCCTCTGACCCCATTGTTCACCAACTCTGTGAAGACTATGTCTTCTGGACTTGGACACCAGAAAGAGTTGGTCGTGAATGGAAGTAACATTTTATGTTGAAGCTTTTGTGGTAGACTGTAGGCAGATGCTCCAGAAAGGGTAAGTGAAGCCATGGATTCCTCGTCCATTTGGTCCACTGTTGGTGGCACAGTTGATGAGCCTAACCCTGTGCTGTGCACTGGACTCAGAGAGAGAAACAGGCCCTGGGCCCTCACAAACCTCAGCCTTAACAGAGGAACTGCACGAGGCCACCTGGTGTTGTGGGCCCATGTAAGGGGCCTGTTTAGCTCTATTTGGAGACCAAGGAAGATGGTCTTTCTGCAGGATTCCTGGGGGCCAAGCCAGCATTTAGCCCTAGTGGGGAGAAGACATAAAATGTCAAGGGACTGTGTCCAGAAAGTAAAGAGATGAAATCTGTCCAATAGAATCTATCAAAGCATGGAGACAAGTGGAGAAGCAAGTGTAGAGATGGCCTCAGTGAAAATTAAATTGCCAGGAAGCATGAGGGAATAGGAAAGTATCAGCAGGTAGTGAATACAAAGGAAAGGACAAAATCTCCCAATTTGAAAGCCCTAGAAAGACAGTGATTCAAGAAACACGGTCATGGGCTGAGTTGTTGACCTGGCATAGTGGTTTCTGTGTCTTCTTAGTTACAGCATCACATTTCTGTATGTAGACAGGGGTGGACACTGAAGTAGGAGGTGCAGTAGCCTGGGGGGAAAGGGGTAGGGGATCCTTTTCCATTTTGGAAGCAACTTTCTTGACATGAACCCCCTTCTGCAGATTGGGTGTCTTTTGCATGAGAACTCAGGTGGGGGCAGGATAAGGTCAGATCCATCTAGGGAAGATTCTTGTATGTCAGTGGCTGTCAGTCTTGGCACCACTCTCTGAAGACCAAGAATATTTGTTGCATGAATTGGTCCTTGGAAAAGTCCTGGGTTGAAGTAAAGGTCAGTGCCCTGATTCTGGGCCTCTTTGCACCTTGCCTTGAGCCCCCTGCTCTACATGTTCCACGCCCCTTCTACTGAAAACCCACACTAATTGTCAGGCTCTCTGTGCCAGCTGCGTAAAGCCCTAGGCCTTGCTGGAGGCCTCCAGGTCTGTGCTGCTTACCGTTGCCTGTCCACACTGGTTTCCCTTTTGCTGACATTGCACTCTTCCTGAAATGCCCTCTCCGGTTTAAGCCAGGCAAAATATTCTGTGGTTCTCAATTCTACTGGCACCTTTTGGGAGTGACTTCTGCGTCCCATCATGGCTTAGCCAATTGTAGCTCTACAGTCTGGTCCCCATGAAAACACACTACAGTGCATAGCCCCACCGTTTACTGAGCATTTATTGCATGCTGTGGCCAGGCTACATGGTACACAGCTTCAGGGAGTGCCATTCACACCGGATACAGGAGCGAGTCCTCTGGCCCTTTGACAGGTAATCTCAGCCCTGATGGCACTTTACAGATGAGGCTACCGATGGTAAGTTTCTTGCCCAGAACAACACAGCCCATGAGTGGTGGAATTGAGCTATAGTGAACTCAGTCTGTTTCCTGAGTCCACTTCTGTCCATGACGCTGCACCCTCCGTGAGGTGAGGGTGCCTTCCGCTCCTCCATGGAGGTTAATAAATGTTCACTGGGCAAAGCTGTTCATCCTGTGTAGTGCCAGGTACGCACTGGTGACTGTAGTAGAGAGTCTGGCATTAGTAGGGTGGATTCAACAGGATAAGCAGGGCTTTCAAATCAATAAATAGAGCTAAAAGAAGGGAAACACACAGTTCTTCTCCTGAAAAGTCAGGCCCTATGACTCATCTTAATGGTAGCACTGTGAGGGTATCTGCAAACTTCTTAGGGTGACCATAGTGCCTGTAGCTGGACCGCTCAGACAAATTGATCCTAAAGTGACTGGCATCTGCAGTGCCATCCCCACTTCCTAAACCAGGCTCTGGCGAGTAGTGAAGCCACAGTAAATATTTGTTCAGTTTAGACTCTAAGAGTGAATAAATGCCACCTCCATTCCTTGGGAGCGCATGGGGCCTGTTATTGTCAAGTGAAGTGAGTAAATCCGTGTGTGTTTCTGTCTGACCCCTGGCTGACACCTGGTTCCTGGGACAGGTGTTGGGAGTGTCCCCTTGCCCAGGCCTTCTCCTGCCTGTGCGCTGCCTCACCCATGCAGACTGCAGAAGCACCCCGAGGCTTGTCTGGGTTACCTTGGATGATCTATTTCTGGATCAGACTGCAAAGTCTTTGTAAATGTAGGCCCAGTTACCATGCACATGATCTAATTAGCAAGACTAATTTTGGAAGCTAAATGGGACATCTCCTGGTCACATTCCCAGTGACCCATTTCCCAAATGTTCCCTTTCTACTGTTATTTTTCTTTGCCTCTTAAATAAAGGAGTGAGGAAGAAAACAGCATTTACATGTTTATTAGCTCTGGTGGTGAGTAACCATTTACCCTCCCTGCCTTAGGGATTCTCTCTGGCTTGCTCTCTTGTTTAGTGTTTCTTTTGCAGGATGAATAATGTGGAGGTGTCCTGTAGACCAACAAGAGGCAGATAGCCATGGTGAGTGGGACTTAACGCTGAGTGGAAGCATTGTCCTAGGACTCAGTTTCTCCAGGATTCTTTTTTTTTTTTTTTAAAGATTTCTTTCTTTATGCATATAAGAGCTAGGGTGTAAGCCAGAGGTGCAGGGGGTGAGAGGATTCACCAGAGACAGAGTGGGGAACAGAACAGGCAGATTGACAAAGTACACTGCTGAGAGGAGCAGCGGCGAGTCTTGAAGAGGTCTGCGAACTCATGCTGCAGTGGCTACAGATAGGTTCACAGTGCTGAGACCTAACCTTTGTGCCACCAGGGAGACTCCCCGTCCAAGATTCTTGTGCATTGGTTGGGGTCAAACCTTTAGTGGGGAGGAGAGTAGCCGAGAGAGTCGAGCAGGGCTGAGGGAGCCTGGGGTCTAGTTCAGTTCAACCACTGAGTTGTTCCTGGAACTTTGGCTGTTCTTGTCTAGAAATGATTGTTCCAGAATGTTCTTACAGCTCAGGTATTCTTGCAGAACATCAGTCAGCACACGAGTTCCAGCTTTGATCTCTGCAAGTACCACACCCACTGACACACTCACACTCTCTGGGTTTGTTTGAAGAATTTGCCCTCTGCCACCACTACCTCTCCCGCCATGAGCCCCCCCCACTTGAACTTTAAGGCACAGGATGACCTTTGACCTCAGACCGATGCCTCTTCTGGCAGCCATCTGGTGTATTTGCCACCCTTTGGTTTCGGCATTGATCAGGATTTAATTGGTGGCCAGCGGGCTCCTCAGCGTGTATCACGCTGTCTAGGAAATCTGCTGATCAGGAAAGATTTTCAGATGTTGTTAACAACCTGGGGAGCCCGCTGTCAAGTGGTTTCTTTTTTCTGCCTGCTCTTGGCACTGCCTGCCTGTGATTCAGCCTGTGTCCTTTTGGTGACATTCGTTATTTATTCCGGGCCTTTGAAGTCATGCTTCCAGATGTCATTAGGAAATCTGAATTATTTGGTTTTCTTCCTCATTTGTTTAAAGAATTGTAATTTAAAACTTTGTTTGGAGACAACTGCTTCAATCGGAGCTCCATTGACTCAGGCCTCTTGCTCCACAATTCACTTTTGCCGCTGATTTTTCTCCCCAGTCTGACTCAGGTTCAGGGCAAGTCTGGCTAGTGCCACTTTGGGGGACTTGAATGATTGCTTTCTGTGTCTCAGACTCATCTTACTCCTCTGTACAATGGACTGAGGGTGTCTCCTGCACTGACTGGTGGTAAGGATTAAATGAGAGGTGGAGAATGCAAAGCAGTTACCTGGAGAAGAAAAACGACCCCTTAGGGACTTCCCCGAGGGTCTGCAAATTAAACCCACAGCAGATTAACTGGAGAAAAATAAAAGTTACTGATGTTAATATTTTTCCATTTTATATACACAAGGTCTTCCGAGAAAAGAAATGAAAACCCAAAGAAACAGGCCCAGGGGGGCAGGAGTCAGTGGGGGGAATAAATTGTGGAGACTGGACTAAACCAGGAAAAGAGGTCTGGCCTTATAGGGGTGGCATCATTGTGGGAAGGGAAGTATATGGTGGGGGGGGGTGAGTGGTCGGTAAGGGTTATTTAATCAGTGGGCTTGTACGCTCACCTGGACCATCTCCTCATCTTCCTGCACAAGTGGGGTTTATGTCACTTTACAGGGGAAATTTATGCCCTAATTTTAGTCAGATATGGCGAGCAGACAGACCCTCCTATGTCTGCTGTTTCTGAATTGCCTTCAGCCCAAAGTAAACCTTCTGCGCCAAGTTGGCATATTTGGGCTGGCATAGTCTGGTCTCCTTCGTATCCATGGCTGCAGCAGAAGGGACCTCTTGTTTGCTCCTGTATTCCCAGAGGAGCTGGTAGATAGTAGGTGCTCAGGAAAGTGCAAACAGGAGTGGTGCATGTGTAAGGTGAAAATCCTTTACTGGAGGCTGCTCTAGGCCCTTAGAAGGCCTGGACTGGTCTTCCTCCTGGCTTCAAGGTGCTGGGCCTGCCACAGTCACCAAAAAGCCAAGACTCTGTGAAGGAAGAGCTTGGTGCTAGGAAAAAGTATTTCTAAGAAGTCACTTCCTGATTCACCATCATATCAACCGTTCCCAGTTCCAGTTGCTCATTAGAATCACTCAGGATGCTGGTCTTGCAGTGTTGGTGCCAGGACTATGCTGACATTAAGTGCTGCTGGTATAGGGTGGAGCTTTGTAATTCTGATATTTAGCCAGGGTCCCTTGCTTTCATTGAAGACAACAATGGAGTGAAGATTATAAAACCCCATGGAATGCTAAGCGCTTGAAGAGAAAAAAAGTGGGCTATAGTGGTTTGCATTTAGTTGGGGCCGCAAGACTGAATCAGAAGCAGTGAATGATCTGGAATGGGGTGACCCCATCCCCAGCTTAGAGCAGTTTAGACATACATCCTGTGACTGCCACCCAGTGCCCAGGTGTGTGCATCCAGCCAACCCTGCCTAGTGCAACTCAGGGAAGCGGCTGGTTGGGCAGAACATGCACCCACTGGCACCCTTGGCAGGAGCTGAGGAAGGCTGGGTCCTCCCAGGACAGTTGCACCTCCTTGCAGTAAGCAGCAGCTCCTAAGCCCTGCCCCCTTTAAGTATACGCACGCCAGGTTGTTTGAGCCTCACACACAGCTTTCCCTTGAGAGGAGGTAGGTGAGGAACACAGTCCTCACTCCTGCCCTCTGTTGTGGCACTATTTGGAAACAATGACTTGTTCGTCTGCCATCTCCTCCCACCACCCACACAGACGGTGCCGATGACAGAGGCGGAGGTCAGCATTCATCATCGTCAGCACCATAAGGTCTCGGAGATTTTTAGCGTTTGATTTGTAATGTTTTCGGAAGGCAACATAAATCATGTGGGTGATTTTTTATTTTTTTTATTGTGGTTAAAAAAAAACTTAAAAAAAAAAAAAAAAGGAAAGGCTGAATGAATCCACTGGGGAGTGCATACGTGTCAGTCACAGCCTCTTTGGATCTGGTGGAAATTCTGCAAATATTTTTCTCCACACAAAGTACAGTCAGGTTTTGTTGATGACGTCATTATTAGTACAGATCTCCTCAGGGGCTCCGAGGAACGCTGAAGGGGAGGGTGGGAAATAGAGCAAGGGCTGTTATTTTCAACCTGGAATAGAAACAGCAATTTTAAGCAATTGAAAAAATTCTATTAAGGGCAATCTGTTGGTCTCCTGCTGGAAAGACAGTCTTGGTGTTGCTGTCAGGGGTCTCCAGATTTTGCACAATCTTCTGTACCCTCAAAACCATCACCTGGGGCCCCCATCCCTGACTTCTGTTCCCTTGAAAAGGGAACATTAATAATTTCCTGCATTCAGGGAGAATATATTACAAAAACTAGAAATGAGTTGTCCAGATAGAGTATGGCCCCCCTCTGGGGGCTGCCAGACAAACTTGGGGGGGAAATGAAGGGCATTCACTGGAGAGTTTCCCACATTGCGCCTTGTGAGCGGCTGTGTAGTAGTGCTTTTGTTGATTGTTTAAATTTTTCTATTTAGTCACCATTTTCAAAAATCCCACATGAGCCAAGGCTTCTTGGCCAAGAACACAGATGAGCAGTAGTTAGAATAGGATAGTCAAACAGGGAGACAGTGAAGGAGGTGAAAGTGCAATACATCAGGTTAAAGAGAATTGGAATGGAGGTGACTCTGTCCCCGGGACTAGAATGTGATTCAGGAGCCACCTGACTTCCTCGTATTGTCCTGAGACTGATTCTTTGCCCTTTGGATGTCCAGTCGTGGATCCTCTAGTGTCCCCTCAGCAGTGCTGGGCTGCAGGGCTTTTGCTCGGAGCCCCTTGAAAACAGGTGTGCATTACTCCTGGCTGATAAAACCTTGGGGGTGCGGGAGAGGGCAGGGAATGAGAATTTATAAATTTATAAATCCATCTGCTTAGTGTCTGTGACTGCAGCTGGTAGGTAAGCGGCGGTCTTCCTCTCCTCCCCTTTTCTTGCCTGAGTCACAAAAAGCAAACCTGAATCTGTGTTGTGAGTAAACATTCTAGTGAGGAGAGAGGGATAAAATTCTACCTTGCAGCTTTATGGAAAATACTGCCAGCCACCCCATCTTTGTGTTCCAGTCCCTCTGAATGCAGGCCAGCCAGGAGGACCTTCACCCACGAAAATAGCTTTCTCAGAAAGTCCGCATAATTTCCCGGCCAGGGGAGATAAAGCTGTGAGACTGATGGGAAGCATATTTTGGTTAAATGATACTAGATGGCCAAATCCTCCTTGAAATATTTAATTGTAAGATACACAAATGCATATATCCTAGCAGTTCTTCATTCCTTTTAACCTGTACTTACCCTGGGAGCAAAAATAATACTACTATTCCTGGGACTTTTTCTTTTCATGAAGCCGTCTGAGACTAACTTTAAAATCTTTTTGTCCTGTTATTCAAGCCAGGAACTCTGATTGTCAATAGAGAGGACCTTTGAATGAAATAATGTTGCCTGAGTTCCTTTAGAATCATAGGTTACTCTTCTGTGTTGATTTTCAGTTTTTAAAGATATTTTCAGGGGTCCTGCCATGTGCAGTGATACAACTGGCTGATTTAGAGTAGCTCTCTTCCTCGCTGGCTGCCTGTCACCTTGAAGACAGTTATTATCCAGGCCTGGAAGCTCATGTCCACTGACGGCTTCAGCAGAATCAAATGGTCCCTGACATCCTTCACCCAGGAAGGCAGCAGCATCCAAGACAAGTTTGGGACAAAAGACTAAAACACACGAGACCACCCCTACCGTCATCTTCATCTTTGGGTTGAGAATCCACCTTGAAGATTGGAAGCCACCACTGGCTTTGCCGTGGTTGATGAATTCCATGGATGATGCCCAAAAAATGACCATGAACATGGCCTGTATGTCAAGAAGACTCAAGAAACAGCAGAAGGGATACAAGAGCAGAATGAAGATAGCCCCAGGGTCCACAAGGCCAGTGCTGGAAAGATGATCCCCTGCAGGACGCCCAGCTGAAGTTTGGACACAGGAGGAGTCAGGACTCTGCAGAGACTTTATGCATGTCTGTGGTGATTGCGGAGATTTTTCATAAGAGGATTAATGAGACTTTTATGCATCTGACTCTTTAAAAAAAGAAAAAGTAACTTAAAAAGTAAAAGTGTTTTGATGTAGAGGCAAGTGGACTGGAAGCGCTTTCATGGCCTGCCCAGAGGCAGGTCAGAAGGAGTGATGGAAAAGGAGTCTTTACACTCCAGAGTCTCTTCATCCTACCCAGCAAGGGATCGCGTCACTCTGAATTCTCTTTCCATGAAGAAAGGAGGAGAGGAACATTTGGGTGCCAGATTCCCTGCCTGTCATATATTACCCCGTGGACTCTTCCCAAGAATCCTGTCATGCAGATTCAATGGGGGCCCCCACCTTGTAGCTGACACAATAGAAATTCAGGTTGGTTGGATTGCAAGTGGATAGCAGACTTTGGCCTGGCAGCCCTTGAAAGGGGGGTGAGATGTGAACTTCCACAGATGGCAGAGAGGCCACAAATATGTAGCATATTTATAGAGAAAGGAGGTCTAGACGCCTCCCAGTGGCTCAGGTTGGGACCGGTGGATCGCCTGACTGTCCTGGGAGTACCCTCTTTTTCCATCCCGAGGATGATAACCAGCTCCGAGGCTACAACACAGACATTAGTGGCTGTATACAGCCTGGGCACAGACCGGGGAAACTTGGTTTTTGCCAGCAGATTTAGTGGGAACACATCTCCTGGTCATGAGGCAGCAGAGATCAGGTGAATGTTCTTGGGGAACAAAGCTCATGTCTTCATCTGTTCCATGTACCCACTCTGCTTAATGCTACATGGTGCTTTTTAAGTGTTTAAATGAATGAAAGGTGTAAATTGGTTAACATGAGAATGAATTAACATCTCTCAAAGTAGTGTGATCTTCGCACAAAAATAATCACCCCTGGAGGAATATCTGTAAATCAGCAATGAAACAGCTAAACGGAAACTATAAATCATTCCATCCCAGTTTCATACATTTCATACATTTACAAGTAAGTGGTTTGGGGAATGAGATCCGTGTAGAAGCTGCATTTAGCCTGTTGTGCTAAGCAAATCTGAACCAAATATAAATTCCGGCTGTGGTATTTTTAAGCCACAGTTGGGGTGGGGGGCAGTGGGGAAGAAGGGATTGAAGGAGCACCAAGCTGAATCTACATTTTTAGAAAGATGCATTTTTGAGGAATGGGACTATCAATCACTCCCACTGGCGGGATTCTTCATCAGGGGAGAAATGACAGCATCTTCCTGGAGTCTCTTCAGATCCCATTATTAAAATGGTTTTTGTCACTGTGCACCACGTGTGAGAAGAAACCCATTCTTGGCATACCTCCCTGCCTCCTTATTTACAGCCTGCAATAGACTTGTTGAGTGTGAAGGGAGAACCCAGACAGAATGTTAATGCAGAGGAATGACACACGAGCTGGTGACGCCCTAGGCTGGGAGAGCTTTGGATGGAGGAGCGGCCGGGTCAGCTGTGACGCTGTTCCTTGCATTAGCTTTGATGTGCCAGACATTGCACAGAGAGCCTGTGGCAGCCAGCAGGACGACTTCAGCTAACATCCTGAGTTTGGTTAGCAGTAGGCCAGGAAATGCTTGATTTTCAGTGGAAACCCACCTCTTGTTATAGACTGCCGTTTTTTATAAGTGTTGGGTAATGTCACAGCTTTCCCCCACCCTGCCCACCCACCTTTGCATGACAATCTTCCTGCTGGAATATTTCAAATGTGAGGGATGAAACAGAGCTGTTGCTAGAACTGGATCCTTTCCAGGGGGGCACTCAGCTGTAGGAGCGTTCAACAGGATAGAGATGTCCCAAGAGACCCAACAGCATCTTCCTCCCCAGGGTGCTTAAACAAAGACCTGATCACTGCCTTGCCCACGTGTGTGTCCACTTGGGGATCTAACAGTAGGGGACACCAGGGCCAAAAAAGAGCCATGCGTGTTCATTAGGCAGGAAGCCAGTGTGGATCAGAGAAAGGGTCTGGAACTAGGGATGGTTGTAGATAAGCAGTTTGGCTTGCTTTCCAACACAGGCAGTTTGGAAATGCCCTCATGTCTGGATAAGAACTTGTTTGTGAATGGTAGATGAATGGAAATGGAGTCTGAAAAGAATCAATTCGCTTCCACAATTAAACATCCTACCTGCTTCCTCCACTCTAGTTATTCAGCAGACCCTTTCTCCTTATGCAGAGCCCAGAAGTCGATCATACATCTGGCCAGTTTGAGTTCCTTCTGGGTTCCACACTTTCAGCCTTATTAGTGACTGGGAATAATTTAGTGTCCATTGTGCATAAGTCAATGCCAGAGAATGCTCAATGTCTACCAACATGGGGATGGGGGTCCTTTTAAGTACTACTCCCTTCCACAAGATTGCAAGAAGAAAAATATGCCCTCCTGTCCACCCCATTGCTGCAGTACCTATTGGATGGCCCAAAATGTTTCTAGAACAGTTTTCCATAGAGGGTGTATGCAAGATGATTCTTAAGATTCTAGTAAAATGTTTTACCTTGAGAAAAAAGAAAAGCTTAGTATTTGATACATGAACTGGCAAAAGATCATGTATATACAGTGGCCCCTGGACAATATGGTGGACAATATGGTTAGAATCCTCAGATTCATGTATACACAGATATTTTTTTTCTGTCCCAACAGTTCCACTTTTGCAGATTCAACAACTATACAGGCTGAACAGCTGGCTATCATTTAATAGAGATTTTCAACCATGCAAAGGGTTGTCACCACTACAACTGTTGAACAACTAGGGGAGCTGGTAGGGGTGATAACCTAGGTGGGGAATCTGTTTAAAAAACGTAGTAACAAAAATATTTGACACCCCCAATAAATTTTGCTCCCGCTTTTCATTGTATCCTTTATGCTAGGTGGCTCTGCTTTTCGCTGCTTTCTTCCATGTCCTGCCTGACTGCATTACGAAAATAGAGACCTAGTGTCTCTAGTGAGAAGAGAGGAAGTCAGTGAGCAGCTGAATTAAGACATCCCTCCTCCCTAGGCGCCTCTTTTTGCCTCTCCCCACTGCCTTCAGCCATCTCTGGGTTTCTCGGCGCCCACATTGTGATTGAGCCCTGGGGCTGCCGGCCATGCTCTGTCCCTCCACCTCCCCTGCGGTTTCTAAGAAGCAGTCTCAGGTGACACGGTGGGCCTGGGGTCTGCCTGTCACAGGAGGGTCCGGTCCTCTGTCCTGCTCTGTCGTGCTGCTGCTGCTGTTTAACCTGTTTGGATCACCCTAGTGCTGCTTTAGATCACATTAAACAGGATTCAGCCACTTGGAAAATACATCAGTAAGCTCATGGCGCAAATGAAATTGTTCCTCTATGTCTGCGCCCTGCTTGGGAACTGAGATGGGCCCCTTCCCAGAAACAAATGGCCTGCTGCGGAAAATCTTGCTTGAGCAGAGCAGAAGAGCTAGAGATGATAGCTTTCAAATGCACAGATTTGCAAAGAAAAGAGAGTGCTGTGATTGGGGGCAAGGAGAACTGTCCAATCCAGTCCACGCTTGTCCATCCGTTTGTGTTCATCGGAGCTGCACAGCAATTGCCTTCCAATGAATGAACTTTAGCAAATGGAGTGTCCATGACAGCGATTTGACTCATCCTGGAGTCTAGTGGTTTAAAACTGACAGTGCTGACTCTTCGTTTAACTTCTTAAATGTGGTGTTTTGGACAGATACGGGTGTTTTTTCAAGCAGGCAGTCGGCCAGATTCTTCTAATCCCAGATCTGGATGTTGCATTTGAGAATTGGCATTGCCGTACATTGATCTTGGAGTCTGCCATCAGCCTGTTGTTGTTGTGTGTTGAAGGGAACATCATTTAAAATCTCATACAATTAACTTGCTTTTAAAAAGCGCAATCACATTGTAAGTTTTTTTTTTTAAGATTTATTTATTTGTGCATACAGAACTGGGGTACAGACCAGAGGCTCAGGGGCGGCGAGAGGCTTCACCAGAGACAGAGTGGGGAGCAGAACAGGCAGATCAACGAAGTACACTGCTGAGGGGAGCAGCGGGCGGGTCAGGAGAGGTCTGCCACGCCATGTGGTCACCTCCGGGTCAGGCGGGAATCGAACTCATGCGGAAGTGGCTTTAGATTCTCAGTGCTGTGCTTTAACCCGCTGCACCACCAGGGAGGGCCAGATTGTAAGTTTTTATTACAAAAGTACACACACTCATTATAAGATGTTTGCAAAATAGAAAAAAGACCAAATTTCCTCTATCCATAAAGTAATTATTATCAGTGTTGTTCCATTTCCTTCCAAATTCTTTTCCTGTGCACATTTCATGGAGATTTTTTGTTCATGTCACCATAGCACCATAGTATTTATTCAGTTATGCATCTATTCTCCCCCATTTGTATGAACAAGTGTTTCCCCATGTTGTTATAAACTCCTAATAAACACCTAATGATTGCATGATGTTCTGTCAGATGAAAGCACCTTATTTTTCTTAGCCACATACCTACTGGTGAGCATTTAGGTTTGCCCATTGAATTGTTACAGACAAGGCTGTAATGTCCATAAAGCTTTGCTTTTTTTGGAATACTTCAGGATAGGCCTCTGTAGGCTTTATAACAGAAACACTTACAGAGCTCATTGCACTTAAATTACTAAGTTGTTTTCCAAATGGATTGTATTTTTCTACACCCCCACAATGGGGTGGAACTTTTTTTTTTTTTACCACAACCTTGCCAAAATAGAGTAGTCTCATTTGTAAAGTCATTCCTGCATTGCTAGGCAAGAATGGTGTCTAATTGCCTTTAATGTTGTAGCGCCCTTTTCAGTGTTAATTGAGACTTTATTTAGGAAGACCCTGCTATATTTTGTGTAGTCCATGAAAATTCTATGAATGCACTTAAAAAGAGAAAAGATTTATTTTCAAAATTGCCATCTCTACAACCCCTCCACTCCTACACACACACACACACACACACACACACACAATTTGAATCCATCCTACATAAGAATTATATGGCCAGATTGCAAGAGCAGGGAATTAATACTCCAGAGAGTCGAGTCATTCAGTTTTCAGACAATAAATAACCTTATGTGGATTTTAATTTTTCTGACTTATGTCTCATAACCATTGAGAGTCTACTGTTGCGATCCCTCCCCACTCCTCCCATTCACTCCCTTCCCTTTCTCCCCCCACACCCTTCTCTATCCATGACTGAGTAGGTAAAGGTCTAACAGAGGGAAATTAACTGGCCAATCCATGTGCAGCAGCCTCTGATTCCTGCACTTCTTCCTGCTGAACATGATTTATGGTTGTTTGGCAGAAGGTCAAAATCTGATTCCTCAGACTGGGGGTGGAGGAGGAAATATTTGATTTCTTTGACTCAGGTCATTAAAAATTCATACATATGGATCTGAAAATGAAACATTTCTCCATGTCAACATGAGTTACAGAGGGAGCCTAGAGCAGGACTTGAGCATTAGTGTGTGCTGCTACCGTCCCTGATAATCACATCACATCGGCAGAGCAGTGCCTCTTGATGAGCAAGAAGGGGAAAGGGTGATCTAGGCTCAGGCTGGTGGAAATGAAATTTTTCTCTTTTGCCTAAGGGCTTTCCTTGTAAATAGGAGCCAGTTTATTGGAAACATGCTCTACCTTAAAGACCCACTTTATTCAGTTATTCTTTCATTCGTACGTTTGACCAATAGTTTATCTAGTTTCAATTATGGGTAAGGTGTGTGTTAATGAGACAGGACTTATTTTAAAGCTCCCTGCTGTTTCTACTTTCTTTCTTAGTTCTTCTTCCCTGACCCTTTATTTAGAACTGTCTGACTTTTACAATGTCTAGACTCCAGCCTTTTATTATATAAATACGGTAATGGTTGGAAACATGATCCTCTAGCCCAGTGCTACACAGACTGTAATACACATACAAATCATCCACTGATGTGTTAAAATGAAGATTCTGGCTCACTCAGTCCAGAGCGAGGCTAGAGAGATTGCATTTCGATCAAGACCCCATGAGATAATGTTGCGGCTGTTCCAAGCCCCACACTTTCAATAGCAAAACCCTAGTGTATATATATCTAATGGGTTGAATAGTGTCCCCCAGAAGTCATGTCCATGCTGTGAATGTGATGTTATCTACAAATTGTCTTTGCAGATGTAATCAAATTAAGATGAGTATTTTGGTCAAGGCTCTCTAGAGATAGAACCAGTATCTTTCTATCCATCCATCCATCTATCCAGTCACCTTTCCTATTTATCTATCTACTTACCTACCTACTGATCTCCTACCCATTAAGCTAAAAGATTAATTGATTTTAACAAATTCAGTCTTGTGATTGTAAAAGAAGGCAAGCAAAATCAGCTTGGTAGACCAGCAGGCTGAAGACCCAGGGGAGAAGTTGATATTGCTGTCTTGAGTCTAAAGCCACTGGAAGCAGAGTTGCTTTTTCCTCCAAGGATATCCATCTTTTCTCCTCAGGCCTTCACCTGATTAGATGAGACCCACCCACATCTTGAAGGGTAATTTGCTTCACTCACAAGCTAGTGGTTTGAATGTTAATTGCCTCTAGAGAAATACCTCACAGTATTATCTAGACTAGTGTTTAACTAAAAGCTAGGTATCACAGCCTAGCCAGATTGAATTAACCATTAAAAAGAGGTCAGACTAGATCCAATGGGACTGGTGTGCCCTTGTAAGAAGGAGGAAATTTGGACATTCGTGCACAGGATCATCTGAAGAAAGAGGCAGAGACTTGAGTGACACATCTGCAAGCCAAGGAATAGGAAGGATTGCCAGCAACTGCCAGAACTAGAGACAAGTAAAAAGTCCAATTGGACACTTAATTTCTGTTGTCAGAAGCCACCCCATTTGTAGTACTTTGCGGACCTAGAAAACTAACATGGTAGCCTAAGTAATCAACTCATGGAAGGCCCGAGAACATTGTCACAAATGCTTGACTTTCCTGGCAGCCGGCTGTCTTGAAACTTGGACATAGAGTTTGAAGAGGCATTGAGTAAAAAATACTTCACAAAAGAGAAGTTCGAGCTGCTGTGGCAGGGAATGACACAGGGCTCCTTGTGCCTTCCTTCAACTCACAGGTGGGCTTAGGAATGCTCTTCCATTTCTTGATTTCTTTCTCTCACTCTGCCTTCAGGTTGCAGGGCAGCCAGGTGACAGATGGGAAGGAGTTAAATTTGCTTTTCTTTGAGCAAACTATACTAATTAAAATGTACCCCACTGGGATTGCGATTTGCCATAAGTAATGCATATTTCATTAACATTTGCTTTAAAAACCAACAAGATCATAAAGTTAAGATTGCTTTAGCCTAAATGCTGTCCACATTTAATATGCATGATATAACCTCCCCACATAGCAATAAGCTTGGGAGGCAATTTTTGGTGCCTCACTGGTGCTTGTTTTTAACAGGCGGAGAATCAATACTAGGTGAGGGTTAGACTAACAACGTGAGCTGTCAGGAACCAAAGAAATAATTAAAGTTATAATATTAACCAAGCAACATGGGTGTAAGGGAATGGGTAGATGATTATATTCTGGGGTTTTTTGTTGTTGTTGTTATCCCTGCATCAGGCGCATTTGTTGGCATTTCCAGAAGGAGATAGAATCAGGAGGTATTTTTCTGTTAGGGAATGTTTAAGTAAATGTCAGTTGTGATCAATAGGGTAGCCTCCACAGGAAAGCAATGCTGTAAATGTCACTCATTTCACTTTTCAGCAACAGTTGTGTGTGTGTGTTAGAACTAAAGTCTGCATTCTCCTAGCCAGGAGGTATCAGCTACAATCAATGGCAGGGAAAGAAAATGACCCTGGAAAAGCTGAATTCCTCGTCATGGTAACAGCATGGGGATCCCCAACTCCTACAACATGTCATTTCTTCACTGTCTAACTTGGCAAATTAGCATGACTCTTAGGACTGTCTCAAGGTGAACTGAAGACAGAATACAGCTCATGTCCTTCTTTGAGCTTGAATGATGCTTTTTTAAAAAATATTTATGCATACAAGAACTAGGGTGAGAGGATTCACCAGAGACAGAGTGGGGAGCAGAACAGGCAGACTGACCAAAATAAACTGCTAAAGCGAACATTGGGCGGGTCATGGGAGGTCTGCCAGACCATGTGGGTCACCTCCCTGGCCAGGGATAGAATTCATGCTGCAGTGGCTGCCGATGATATCTTCATAGTGCTGTGCTTTAACCTGTTGCACCACCAGGGAGCTCTTGAATAATGCTTTAAAGAGTGTTGACGTTCAGGCTGAGGTGAAGCTATAAGAATAGCAGAAAAAGGGGACCACGTGTCCTCCTCGGGTGACTCCTGCGCCTTTTGACTCCCAGGAGGCCTTTACTTACTGACTTGAATTCATGCAGACTCTTATCATCCAGCATCAGCTAGACCTTCACTGGCGCAGGTGTGAGACAAATCCTTCCTAGTGATCTCCCATCCACCACCGTCTCAAACCATCCTCATTCTCCACCCCCAGTTCCATCAGAACCCCAACAGAAGCTCCAGCTCCCCACTTTACACTCGAGTTTCTTCAGCTTCCTTTCCACTTCACAATCTTGCTTTCCTACCAACCACTCCCCTCCCACTCTTGAGGATCCTTTTCTGGAAGCCACCGTCTTTCCTTGTCCTCCTCTGTTCTTCTTCAGCTGGTCTCCCACCTCCTCATTCTCCCTTAGGCCGACCCATACTACGCTCGGTGTCAGATTTTTCTGTCTTGCCTCCAGTGTTAACTCTCCCACTCAG
Organism: Condylura cristata; assembly: GCF_000260355.1. Classification (NCBI taxonomy): domain Eukaryota; kingdom Metazoa; phylum Chordata; class Mammalia; order Eulipotyphla; family Talpidae; genus Condylura; species Condylura cristata. Next base: position 15,377,340 of record NW_004567116.1, on the reverse strand, counting down.
ACCCTTTCTAAAGCCCTCCTCTTCCTGGGCCTTCTAGGTTAAGAGTAAACCCTACACTCTATGGCCTCCAAAACTTTGACTCCAGTGGACTTCACATCCTAACTCTGTGCTCCAGCGAAAGTGGATTGTTCTTATTCTCAAACACATCTTGTCCTTTCCCACCAGTTACCAGCCAACTCCCATTTCCCTTCACCTGGAATATTCTCTCTTCAGCTCCACTTGCTAAAATCATTTCCATTTTTCCAGAGACGTCTCAAAAACCGTTGAACCGTCTACCGATTTTCACTTCTAAGCCAGAGACCAGCTCTCCTGCCATGGAACAGCTGGCACATTTGGTTGCTCTGCTTTTCCAGCATGTGTTGGAATGCTTATATTCCTGATCTTCATTCTAGTGTTTGACTGCAAACTTCTTGAGGTCCAAAGAAGTAAGAAAATTCCATGTCACCCAGTATCTCAGCCACCTGCCTTGGCTGTCATCAGCCTTCAGTGAACTGGACGGAACCCTTAACGGGGCAGCAGCTGTCTCTATTTGTGATTGAATTTTCCCTCGAATGTGAGTGTTGGAGATCCAGAGGGGAAACTGCCCTTGCTGGTACAGGAATCCCAGGCCAGTCACTGAACCCTGATTCTTGGAGATTCTGAATCAAAAGGTAGATTTTTAAATTTTTATATTTAATAGGCATCTCAGAAGTTTGTTGCTGTTAAAACAACTCAGATGCAGTGTAAAAAAATGGCCAGCCTGATGCTTCGATCAGAGAAGACACTGTGATTGTTGGTTTCCTTCCCACATGTAGGTTCCCAGACTAGTCCTAGGCGGCCTGAGCTGCCCGGGTACACTGTCACTGCCCTCATCCACAGCACTCTGCCAGGCCCCCTCCATCTCTCCAGTCTCTCTTCTCCTTCTGGGTCGTCCCTTATGACCCAGTGGACCCAAGTTGCAGAGAACATGGCCTTAGTGTCACTTTTTACGTCATTTCTCAATAAGTGTTTGTTGAGTATCTGCTTTGAGCCAGACACTGCTATAGATGATGGTCAGACTGCAGCAAATAATAGTGCAGAATCCCCTTCCAGAAGGGACTCGTATTCCCGACAGACTACGAACACGATAAGCAGAGGATGCACAGTGAGCCCGCTAACCTCAGGCAGAGGGAGGGGTGGAAGGAACTGAAGAAACAGGCGGTGAAGAACCAGTGGTGAAGCCTAATAAAGAGTGAAAGGGAGCCCTCCCTGGTGGCGCAGCGGGTTGGAGCACAGCACTGAGAGGCTAAGGCCACTGCAGCATGAGTTTGATTCCCGCCTGCCCTGGAGGTGACCACATGGTGTGGCAGACATCTCCTGGCCCGCCCGCTGCTCCCCTCAGCAGTGTACTTCGTTGATCTGCCTGTTCTGTTCCCCACTCTGTCTCTGGTGAAGCCTCTCGCCGCACCTGAGTCTCTGGCCTGTACCCCAGTTCTATGTTTACAAATAAATAAATCTTTAAAAAAAAAAAAAAAGAGTGAAAGGGACCACAGGTGGGATGGAGCCAGTGCGGGGTTCCGAGCAGAGCAATGTGGTGATCCCAGGAGTGTTTTCTCAGGCTCTCCTCAATGCTGTGTAGAGGAGAGCTGCTGAGCTCACTCATGCTGAAGGCCGCAGGAATTGAGGCAGGAAGCTGTTACCCTACAGGAGCCCAGGAAAAAGTGGGTGGTGCTGGACCAGGACGGTTACTAGTACAGGCAACTAGACTTATTTGAAAGTGGGGTCAGTTAGAATTGCTTATAGAGTTGATGTGGAGAATGAGAAGAGAGTCCAAGGTGAAGCCAAGATTTCCGGCCTGAGAAAATGGAAGGATGGAGCCTCCAATAACAGAAACCGGGTGGGATTAGGGGAGGTGACACGGGCAAGAGGAGAACATCAGGAGCTCACCTAGGGGGGTGGGGAGGACATGTCACCTCTTGAGTGTGACCTCTTCTAACTGACCACTGGGGTAGATTGGAAACATTAACTTTTTAAGAATACAGGACTCCCTTTATATACAGGCACCTTCCTGATGCCCCTGCTCCCTGGGGTGGGAATGGTTCAAGGTGTTGTTTGTTTGTTTGCAGATAACATTTCTCTGTCTGTTAATGCACACTGGGCCCTGAGCTAATTAAATGTTTGATGAGCATCACCTTATAGTAATCTTCTCATCAATCCTTTGAGATGTAGGTACTTTTACTATCCACATTTGATAGATGAGGAAGCAGGATGAGTGAGGGGAGTTACTTTCCCAAGGGCAGCCGTGACGACAGGGGCGCAAGTCAGGTCTTCAGTCTCAGAAGCCACAGCCCTTGACACTCTCCTGGGAATACACCTCCCAGGCTTGGGGGAAGGAGCTTCTAACCCTCCTGTGACATCTCCGGTGTGGCTAGCTGTGAGCTACTGGTGTACGCCCTTCCTAAATTAAATTAAAAGTCAGCTAATTAAATGTGCCTCTTTTAGTAGGTTGCCATATTACTAATTACAGTTTTCCGTCTCTCCGGAGGAGGCAAACCAGCATTAGTTTTGAAAAGTTGTTCAATTATTAATGGTTGAATAACACTTTGAAAATGTAAAGTATCATTAAATTGTTAATCAGATGATGAGGGGGGCAGTTGTGTCTGCCTGCCTCCTTCTCTCCTTCCTGTCTTTCTGTCATGTGCATACATGAACACACAAGTATATCCTTAGCTCAGAAATGACCTGAAACTCTAGAAATAAAAGAATAACTGAGCCTATTATCTGCTAGAAAGCATCATGTGCTGCCTTCCTTGACTTCAGAACCTGCAGATAACAGAAAGGAGGAGCTTATCTAGACAAGAGCAGTGGAAATAGCAGGAAACAAATAGTCACAGTGAGAAGAACTAAGGAAGATAAATTGATCAGCTTTAAACAGAAAGTGCCTCTCCATTCCTCTGGCTTAGAAGTGATCCCTGGGATGGAATTATGACCCAGCAAGAGGTTGTTGCTAGTGATCAGTCCTTTACAGAGTGAGTAAGTGAGCATTGATTAGATAATGCTCATCACCAGAAGGTGCGCAGGTTGGTGGGTTTCAGAGCTGAAGTCACAGACATTGCTTAAAAACTTAGAAAGTAGGAAAATGTAGGCAAGAAGTATAATGGTTTTGAGAAAACTTTAAAATGTGATTCCCCAGGTTCGATATTTTTATGGCTCCCCCAATCCCCCATTCCACCCCAGTCTATCCTCCTTTAAAAAGACAAGGAATAGGGCTCTCCCTGGTGATGCAACAGGTTAAAGTAAAGCACCACATTGTGAAGGTCTCCTATAACTACTGCAGCATGAGTTCAGTCCCTGGCCAGAGAGCTGACCCACATGGCGCAGCAGACCTCTCCTGAACCACTGCTTCCCTCAGCAGTGTACTTTGTCAGTCTGCCTGTTCTGCTCCCCACTCTGTCTCTGGTTACCCTCTCACCCACCACACCTCTGGCCTATACCCCAATTCTGTATGCATAACTAAATAAATCTTTAAAAAGACACACAAGGAATAGGTTCCAGTTTTGGCCACGACTGCTACTTTTTAGTGCTTTTGCTTTCCTAAGAATTTTGCTCTACGTTGTGTTCGGGAGTTCAGCAAACTTCTCATTTGCTCCTTCCGAAGTGGGGGCAGTGGAGATTGCTGGTCACTTTCAGGTTTCTATTGAAGCTCTTGCGGACACCCAGCAGTGTGTGACACCATTCTGTAGGGGAGAACACAATGACAGGTCACATAGGCTTTCTCATCAACTCTTTGAAATGGACATTTCTTTTATGATCCACATTTTGGGGAGCACATTCCTAGAGTTAGCAGGGCCTGTGCCTTCAGTTTGGTAATACAGGCTTTTAGTGTTTGTTAGATATGTGCTGAACCTGACTTTAAGCATTAGCAAATGAACCAGGCTAAGACAGTGGTGCCAAGAAATTGCTGACTTTGATGAAGTACAAGGAATTTGGGAAGAAAACAAGGACATCTAAAAGGTTGGAGCTGTAAATCAAGAAATGAATTTTTCATTTATTAATAATAGCTTTGTTGTTGTTGTGTGCCTTTCCAGTATACCAGGGACTGTGTTGAGCATTTCATGCAGGTTTCTGGGATATAGATGATGCCGTACCTGTGTAGGGAAGGTAAGAAACAGAGAGGTTAATTGAGCCAGCCACAGTCCACAGTATAGTCTCTGTTCCAATACTTCTAACAGTATTGGAACTCCTGGGCCAATTTAATTAACCAGCTTAATCTTGAAAATTCAAAATCAGGGCTAGGGCCCCAGAATCCATATGTTATTAAGCTCCACCGTTGATTCTGGGGCCCACCAAGGTTTAAATTTCCTTTAGACAGTCTCAGTCTTTGTCAGCCTCTTATTCACATTTTTTCTCCTGCGTTCTGAATAATTTCTGCTGAGCTGCCTTTCAGTTCATTTATCCTCTTTTCATTTGTGTCTAATCTCCTATAAAATTGCTTCACTGATTTTTAATTTTAGTTAACAGTATTTTTCATTTCTAGATGTTCCATTGGAATTTTTCCAAATTTATTTTTTGAAGGCTTATTATTCCCTGCACTTAGAGCTAGCCAGACTTTTATTTCTTTTAACATAATAAGTCTGTTTGATTTGTTCAGGCCATTTTAATATTTGAAGTCTTAGTCTTCTATCTACTGTCTATTGTTTCTACTGCTCGCTTCAAGATGCCTTGGTCCACAAAGATTTGGTATTCTAGACTTTATATATACTGCTCATTGTCTTTACACATTTATTTGTGGGGATTCATCAAGGTCTGTGCTGAAGATGCCTTTCTCCAGCGAGATTTAACTTGAATTGTTAGAGGTCTTGAAGTGCTACCAGTTTAGTCATTTTGGACCAAGTGTGTGAGGCTCCCTAGATCATCTTAGCATTGCAGACCCAAAGTGCCCCATCCCTGAGAAAGCTGCTCACAGGGCAGAACCCTCCTCACCTCCCCTGTGCATCTCCTGCAAAGACACACCTGGGCAGGGGGCAGGAATTTTAACCCATTTCAGCCTTACCCTGAGAGTTAGGTCTTTGAAGGCATAAAAGAAGGGTCTCATACTCACTCGAATAGATGGTGAATCTGTGCTTCGGTCTTTGACAAAACTGAAACACAAGTTGGTCTGAATCACTCTTGCACTTGGTTTTGCATTTTGCCAATGCTTCCAGTTTGCTTTTTCTCAATCCTTCAATGGTCTTAAGATTTTTTTTAATGGTGTACTCCATCACTGTAAATTTTTCCAGTGGGAAAGGTGGAGAAATAGCCCATCATCTTGACAGAATGGGAGGTCTCAACCACAGTTTGAGAACCATGCCTCTGTTAATGGAGAGAGGGAATGAAAGCTCTGCTTCTGGCTATTGTGGGGTAGAGAGATCTACTTTGCGCAACTCTGGCATTGTGCTTCTCCCTAGCGGATCCCTGGGTATATCAAATGAGATGACCCATGTATTAAAGCATAGTTACTGTCCTGCAGTGTGAAAAGTTACTTTGCGCAACTCTGGCATTGTGCTTCTCCCTAGCGGATCCCTGGGTATATCAAATGAGATGACCCATGTATTAAAGCATAGTTACTGTCCTGCAGTGCTTTGGGGAGGAAGCAAGAGGGACACCATGAAGGTTGACAATCCTTAGATTCTGACAAATCCACGAAGGAGGAACCTCTGCCGTCGAGATGAACTGAGCCAGTCTCCCTGCTCACGATCACCGTGTGCCTCTAGACAGTAAGTGCAGTTTGATGAATGCAGTGGCACAGGGTGGCTGGTGTTCACCGCAGAGACTGATAAATGTGAATTGGAACAGGCACTCCCGTTTCCATCATTGAAAATCGAGGAGATGGCCTGGACCCGGGCTGGACCCGGGCGCCCACACGCTCCTTTTCATTCTTCCCGCGAATGGATTAATTGGCCTCTGGAGGTGAGATTGCCACTGGTTCTGAGGGATGCCTCTCTTCACATTATTACTCGCCCTTCACTCGGCTCCTGAAAGTCACTCTTGAAAACATACATTCCTCTCCACCTGGGAAGCCTGATTTATCAGCCAGCTCCTCAGAGAAGAAACAAGATAAAACCTCTGGCTATAAAACACTGTTATGCATTATGCTCTGTTGGTTTTGTGTCTAGACAGAGCCAAGAGACCCCTCTGTGGCCCTACCAATACCTAGAGATGACTGGATGTTTACCTCTTTCCAGAAGAAAGATGGGCTTGACAGTTTTATGTTTTAACAGCGGCCACAGTCTGGCAAAGCAGCTCTTGCCAGGAAGTCGGGAGGTGACACTTTCAACCCTGGTTCTGTCGTCCCTCTCAAAGGGAAGAAAGTGTAGTCCTAACGCTCTAGTCCTAACACTTACTAGTAATGACCTTGGGCAAGTCACTCACATCCCTGCCCGACTTCCCCATCCATAAAATGGAGATGATAATACCTCTCGCACAGTATTGTTATGAAGATAAATCATGTGGATTGCTGAGAATATAATGCTTGGCTGTAGCATGCACTCAATAAATATGAGCTCTCTAGAGTCTTATGCTAGCCAAAAGTGACAACATGCAGGTACTGTCAACGCCTCTAAAAGAGTCCCCTGCTCCAAAGAGTCACAGAAGCTAAGGGCTCCTATCTTGAAAGGGGAACTCCCCAGTGGTCACTGGCTTCCTGAAGACAGCTGCTCCATCTCCAAGGACCCTTTCAAGCCTCCATATCCTTGCCAGACTGATTGCACGTGTGTTCTGGAGTTAACACCTTAATCATTTCCATTGCCAAAAGACACTTATATTAAGAGTATACAGAATTAGGAAGTTTCTGGGAAATGCCAGAGACCAGATAGCACCACCACGTGCTGCTCTGGGATTACTGAGATGGATGGGTTGTGAATGCAGCTCCTGGACCATCTCAGGCTTTGAAATGGAGACAGCCGCCCCATTCTTGCATTGGACCTTGGCCGAGTGAGCTCATCCCATACAGGTTCTGCATACAGAGAGATTGTGTTCAAAATGAACTCTGCTGGTGGGCTACCTTCTTTTTCAGAAGCCATTGAATTGTATGCTCACGATGTGGGTATTTCACAGTGGAGAAATCACGTTTTTTAGAAAATGAGCTTCTCTTGCCATTACGTTGGTCGTGGAGTTGGTGGGGCTACTTGGGGGTTGTCAGGGCCTGGCAGGGATCCTCCTGTGGTTACCGGAACACCTGTTTCCATGTCTCCGCAGAAGTCGGTGAGCCGCCTCCACTGCTTCTAGTCCCCTGTGGACATCTCCATCCATCACCCACTTTTCATTTCCTTTAGTTTTCTTCCCAGTTTTTTTTCTTTTAATTTATATTGAAACTTTTCTGCTCTATGAGTTGTAATAGGTGCATATTGTAAAAAAGAAGAAAAAGCTACTAAGAAGGTATAAAGTTCAAAGGGAAAGTCCCTACCCCAAACCCATTGCCCAGAGCGAGCGTCCTGGGATAGTTGGTGAGAACGTAACATATCTGTATAGTACAAAATGCACATGTGGATACACCACAGAGGAGACCGTTTACCCTGGGGGTGGGGTTGTTCACAGGGTCCTGCACGTGCCTTTCAGTGGCCTCTTGCCACAGCACCAAAGAAAGGCCCCCCTCAATCCTGTTCTTCTATGGCTGCAATGCAGCCACTGTTTGGATCTATTTTACCTATATTGGATCTTTTTTACCTACTTTCCCAATGGTCCTAAGCTCAATCAAGATACCATCTTGACTATAATATCCATGTATTATAGCTTAGCTGAGAGACAGACCTATTGAACCCCCAAAGAGTTTCATCTTACTCATCCCTTTTCAGTAACACTCGCTGGATTCTAGGGTGTGTTGGGGAGTTGGACTGACTTTGGATAGTGCTAGTGGAGTAAGAAACACTCTCTTGTATCATATGTCTATGTGATGAGGGGATGTTCTTTTGAACATCACAGGGGTGAATTATAAGATTACTGGAGACAAACTTCTCTCCCTTGAAGTAGGCCAGCATAATGTTAGATTGAATTTCAGGAGATGAAAGTGAGGTTTTAAGTAATAGCAAAGCCTTGTGTTTCTTTATGCTTTTTGAAGTGCTTTCACAGTCGTTATCCTATTTGATCCTACTAAGAACCCAGAAAGCACTTACATTTGGTACTTATTGTCCCAAGATTGCACATAAGTTCAAGAATAACAATAAGTAGGAATCATAACTAGGATTAAGCCTCCTATTCCTGTGTACTTTCCAGTCTGACAAGTACACCACCCCAGGAAGAAATCATTAGCTATAGGACAGACACCTAGATCCAGTTAGCATCACTGACCTGAAAATCCAAGTACCCTACATGGTTCAGATTGCAGGGGGTGAATGATAGGACTACCTAGCTTCAAGACTTCTACTTTAAAGCAGCAGCTTGGATACACACATCTTCCTCTATTTCCTTCTGAAAATATACTCAAATCATGTCTTAAAGGGTAAGCCCATGAGGACCATGAAAAGCAGAAAAGGCAGCAATAAAAACATGAGCCAGGGAACAACTGGACAACAGCTGACCTATTGGGCTCTTGGGATTCCTAAGCTGGAACTCAGGAGAACTGAGGAGCAATCAGATTTACTTCCAGAAATCTGGGGATAGGCAGCATCTGTTAACTCTGGAAGTGAAGCTGACTTTAGGTGGGGCTAAAGCAGGAAGTATGGCTGGAATTTTAGTAGGAAGCTTTCATGCTTTTAGCTCTCTCCCTATCCAGCTCTTCCAGGCAACTGCCGCCTCATGCCCAGGCTACAGGCCAATGTGGATTCACTGGTGTGGTAGAGCAAGAGCCTCTGAAATATCAGACAGCGAGCACAGTTGAGGAGGAGAGTACCTTCTGGAAACAGATGGAGTGCGAGTCAACATAATGAATGCTGAAACCACTCATCACTTCCCAGAACCAATCAGCTAGACTCAGGGACTTCCTGTCAGAATCTAGAAGAGTCTTCCTAGAGAATGTCCCTAGATGAGTGTACTGGAGATCCCCAGGAATCAGGTTATAATGAAGCCTGCAATCAACAAGCCACTGCCAAGAGTTCTGTAGTGTCTGCTGTTTCATGATCATCAGCCAGGAGTTACCAGGCAATTGAAGGAAACCTTGAATGTGAAAGGTGGCCCACACACTCAGTACACACACACTCAAAGCGAAAAGAACTCAGAAATTTAAAATTTAAAAAGCTGGGACATAAATTTGAGTATCACTCACAAAGTACAACAAACACAAAGAAATCTTTTTAAAAATCAAAAAAAAAATTAAAACATCAGGACTGACTGGGTGGATTTACAACCAAATAACAGGAATTCTAGAGAGAAGAGGGAAAACAGAAGTGGAAGTTCTCCCTGATACCTAGGACAGTTTGCAGACAGGAAACAGTCCATGTAATGTCCAGATTGATGAGTGAACCCGGACCACCTCAAGTTAGTATGAGATTTCGAAACACTGGGCAAAAGAAAATCCTACTGGCTGCCAGGAGGGTCTTTAAAAAAATAATATAGTAGTAAAAACAGGTTTTACACAATGCTTCAGGATTCAAAATGGTGTCAGGCTGCTACACGATATTGAAGATATGGCAACCGTTCTGAAGTGAACAGTTAAAGGTTAAATTCTATAGCATGTAGACATTCTCAAGGGTGAGAAACAAAGTGACTTCCATGCCACCTGTTTCTGAAAACTACTTGATTCAGTCTAAGGAACTAAACCAAGGAGAAAGAAGACAGGTGATGGGAAATCAGATGCCACCATAATGGGAGTAAAACAGAACCCCAGGAACTAATTGGCGCCATAATAGCAAAGAATGCATGGAGAGGTGTGGGGTGAGTGAAAGATCATTTTTTGCATCTACCACTAATGTGGATACCCAAGAATAAGGGGTTTGGGCGCGGAGCAGACACACCTTAATTGTGGACACCTGGGCCCAAAGAGCACATTTGTGCACAGGTGCAGATGCTCACACCGGTGCCCAGAAGGCCAGGGGAAAGAAGGGCAGCTTCGCTCTGAGACAGAGAGAGGAGAAATGTTGAGAGAGGAGGCCGGCTGCCCCGGTTCAGCATTCAAAGCCTGTAGGAATCTACCCGCCTCTAAGGTTCCGAAATCCTCTCTTCATCTATGAGACCCCAAGTGAACCTGCCCAGTCTGGGGCGGTTGCTGGACAGAAGATTTACAAAGCTGTAGAAGACTTGGATTTTGCCCTAGTGAGAAGCATACAGACTGCCAAGCGAGTGGAAGGAGAAAGCTGTGTTAACTCTGGGGAAGCTAAAACTTTTGTCAGGAAAAGTGTCCCAACCATCACAGACTACACTGGTGTATCCATAAATAATCTTTCTCGTGGTGCAAGTAACGGAAACACCACTTATCTAAAATTGCTGTCTAACTAGGGGCCTTGAAAATGGGCGGGCATGTAAGGGCCGCTGCGAGTGGTGATAATCCAGAGCTAAATCCTTATCGTCGTGGCTGCTGATTCCTAAACTGAAATTTCAGGAAGTAGGGTTACTTGAGATCTGGAGGTAAAGTATGAAAAGACCCAGCCAAAATAGGAGGAAATGATTGCTTCTGAGAGAGGAAGGTCGGAGCATGCTATTTCTTTTATCAAGCTTCATACAACTATTCGGCTTGTTAAATGATGTGCACGTGTTCCTTTGATACAAATAAAGATGGAATTTAAAGAATGCACTCTGGGGAGAACAATTGGTCTGTAACAGCATTTGTGCTTTAAAAGTGAGCTATCAGAAAAAGCTCTTTCAAGTATCCCTGGCCTCACCACAAACAGCCTGGCCCAGCCATCTCTACTCCCCCACCTGTCTCCCCATCGTGGGGCCACTTAATGACAGGCGCACAGAGGCAGGGCTGACATTTCAGAAGCCAGTGACCTGACCTTTTTCTCTGCAGGATGAGTGGTTTGTTGAAAAATCCAATTCTGAGCATTTTGGTCTACCACAAAGCCAGAAGGGATGGCTGGGGTGCCCTCTAAATGGATTTGGGTCACACACAAAACATCCCAAGACCCCTTTGTGGGTAAGTTCTAATTCTCTCCTGGTTTTCAAAGCAAAACAACATGGTATGTACCTGAGGGACCAGGATAAGGATCTCTTGCTTCTCCCGCACCCTTGGGTGGCCTGCATCGGCATCAGCACCTTAATTGTGGCATCTGCATTTGCAAGCTTCAAATGCAGTACATGGTACCTGGCATCTTCCTGAGCCAGAATGGCAAATAGCAAAGGCTCTTTTCCTGAAGTGAGAGCCTGCTGTGAGCTCCCAGGCATGCAGCCCAGTGCAGCCAGCTCCACAGAGCCCAGCGGTATTTCTCCATCACCTGGCAGTTCAGAGCATGTGCTTCAGAGCAACCCAGACTGGGTTCCTTTCCTTTCCATTCCACAGCCCTCATCTAATTCCTCTTGCCTGGCCTCCGGAATAGCACATCTGGCCTCCCCGAGTCTTGGCTGTAGCTCATCCTACATATAGTTGCCAGAACAATTTCTTAGAAATGCTGCTTTTTTACCACTTCCCACCCCTGCTGAAGAGCTCACGGTGGTTATAAAATCGAAGCACCCCAGCCTGTTACTTAAGCTCCACACAGCTGTCTCCCTCCCTGGTTTGCCTCTTTCCTGTTGCTCTCCTGGTTTGCCTCTTTTCTGTCCACGTGGGAACCTTCTTCCTCACCCACTCCGTGTCTGCTGCTGCTGGGGGGGTACACATTGGCACGCGCCCTCCCTGGCTTCCTGCTTAAGAGCATCACTTATTTTAAGAGTTGTTTTCTCACTTCCATCAGAAAGCCTTCTCTGATCCCTTCTTGCCCTGGCTCTGTGGCACAGCTGGCAAGAGCCAGCACCGGCCCATGCAGGGTGGGGTAGATTTCCCTGGCCAAGAAGGCCACTGAATAGAGTGGAAAAGAGCATAAGGTTTTGGAATCTGCAAATTCAAGTCTTAACCCCTGCCTTTTACTAGTGGAAAGACCTTGAGAACATTCTTCCCCGCCCCCCCACCCTCACCCCGCAGCGACTTCACTTGTAAAATGGAAATAGTGCCCTGTCTCCTATTTCCTGTTCACAAAGGAGGGCATCGAGAGAGAAAATAGCACGAGATTGTTTCGGAATGATGCCATCAAGACGTTGGCATGTAGAAAGCCCACAGCAGGCGCGGTTGCTGTCACATCCCACTGGGCAGTGGCAGTGGCAGCACTTGTATTTGGGATGAATGGCGGTGGGAGTGGCAACACGTTCCGCCAACAAGTACGGTTTTGCCTTTTCCTCTAGACCGTATAGAAAAGGACTGCTTGCTCGAGCTGCCCTAAGCCCGTGATTGCCCGGTTCTCGTGGGCCTGAGCTGCCATAAGCTGGCCCTTGTAGCTACACCTCGCCCTTGTGTGAACCCCGTGCTGGGGCACACCAGTCGCCCGTGGCTGGCAATGCAGGTGCTTCCAACCTTACCGGAATCCTTGGCCTCTGAAGCTCTCCACTGTCCCTTCCCAACAACCAAGTCGCTTTTCACTCCTCAGGCTCAGAACTTGGAAAGAACAACTGACTGTGCACTGAACATTTAAAAACAGGAGGAAAAGGCTAATAATCTGAAAGTCAGACCGCGGGTTGCAAAACGCCCCCACTCCATGCCTCAGTGCATGCCTTGTTTATATCTTGATGGTTCACGTGTTGGGCCTCTGTTTCCAGAGAAAGGGACATTCTGAGTGACCTGGAATCCCCTCCGTCTGGACACTGGACCAAGTAGTGACCTGGCACACTGGGTAGGAAGGACAAGAGAGCCAGAGAGCGACCAGGGCCCTCCACAGACTCGCCGGGTCTCTATCTGAGTGTGCTTACCATCAGCAAGTAAAGGAAAGGCAGTCACCCCTCACTGCTAAGAGGGTGTCCCCTGAATCAGGACATACCTGGGCCACCCTCGGCCCATCCCAATCTTTCCAACATGTCCATCAATAATAATAATAAAGTGTGCCTCCTCCAAAAAGCTGACCTAATTAAATCCTGACAGATTGCTGCTCTATTTCACAGCTGCCCGTGGTAGCTGGGTCTGTTGCTAAGCTCTGGCAGGAAGAGGATACATCTGGCTTCCCTGAGTTATTTAATGTCTTTGGCGTGAGCCGAAGAATGGAAGAAATGGCAGAAAAATGTGTTCTTATCTTACTCGAAGACATGAGGGAGTTGGGAAAACTGTGTTCTTTTTTTGCCTCTCCTCTCCCTTTAAACATGATCAGAAGAGGCAGCTGACCCAGAGCCAGGAGATGTACTTTCACCTTCCGTTCGTAGGACAGTTGTCAATGGGAGGAGACGCCTGTCAGCTCTGAATTGGGGTGGCAGCTTAGCCCTCTCAGATGCTTAATGCAGTGAGGCTGCACCTCATTGGTATTCAGGGAGGCTCCGTCATCACACGCTGGGCCTGAAACTGTGCTGTAAGGACAAGTTGGTTGGCTTTCCTGGTTTGCGATGAACAGATCCCCCCTCATTGTTCCGGCTTGAGCTCCTGCTTTAGCCTGGCGTGATGCCAGCATGATGGTTTTACCCTGGGGAGCTCATATCATGTGAAAAATTTAAATCAGGTCTGTCTGCCAGGACACACAGCCCTAATCCGTTAAGTATTTCTAGCTAACAATGCACACGGGGCCTTTCAGCTTCACAGTTGTGTTCTGCTAAGACCATGCAAATACAACTGCTTCTGCATGTTTTTAGAGAATTGAGAATTCCCCGAACCTACTTGGTTCTACCCAAATCCCTCACCAGCACGCAAGCATCTGCCACGTCTTCACCTGAATGTGATCCACCCCCCTTTTCCAGGGCAGGACTGTCCTGCTGTGAGCCTGTGAAGGGCTGTCTTCTCTTGGAATAGCTCTTATGAAGACCCGAACCTTGACTTGATCAAATTCTGGGAACCTGAATCCAGACTCCCAGTTCTAGAACATGCAGACACTATGGCACTGAGCCCATCGGTCCACTCTCCCTTCTGCATTCAGGAAAATTAAAACACTGGCACTTGTTCGAATGAATGAATGAACCTTGTATGGAGCTTTTTTTTTTTTTTTTGAAGATGTATTTATTTATGCATACAGAACTGGGGCACAGGCCAGAGGTGTAGGGGCGGTGAGAGGATTCAGCAGAGACAGTGGGAAACAGAACAGGCAGATTGATGAGTACACTGCTGAGGGGAGCAGCAGGCAGGTCAAGAGAGGTCTGCCGTGCCATGTGGGCCACTTCTAGGACTGGGGATCGAACTCACACTGAAGCGGCTGCAGCCAGCTTGCAGTGCCGTGCTTTAACCTGTTGCACCACCAGGGAGGGCCTCTATGGATTATTTTTTTCCAAAATCAAGCACTGCTATCGGAAAAAGAAAATTTCCTTGCAGGAAGCTCTAGTTTTTCCCAACCACCTCTTTCACACTGCTGGTTCGTTCCCAGGAAGTGGAGTGTTTTTTCCCAGGAAGTTTGTTGTTGTTTTTTTTTTTTTTTTTTAACACATCCCCCAATGGGGGGACATTTTTAGGAATCTGAAAAGGAATACACAGTCAACCTTACATGTACTGAGTCTGTATTGGCACCCCTGTGTGCTGTGTTACATTTTGGATGAAAGGGCCGTGCCAGGCCTGCAGCCTTCCCTGCTCCCTAGCTGGGTGAGGTTGTGCTCGCTGTATGTATTCCCCTTTGGTAAAATGGGGTTGTCGGCCTTTACTCATTCTAAAACCCTTAGAGTAGCACCTGGCACTGTAAGAGTCGCTGCCTCACCACCTTTGCTGCTGCCACTATGATTGACGTTATTATTATCACCATTACTATTATTAATTGCTGGGAACAAAATCCTCCACTGAAACAACACAAAACAGACCGTGGGCCCCGGCCTTTATGGAGCACAGTTTCCCGGGGAGGCAGGCACTTAATAAAAGTCATGCAGCGTCCTTCCCTCAGCTGCGGTTTCCATTTCTATGGTTTCAGTTACCCACCATCAACCACAATCTGAAAATACTACCCACAGGGTCGTATTTTGAGGAAGACAGACCGCATTCGCAAAATCTTTCATTACACCTGTTGTAATTTTCTGTTTTATAATGAGTTATTGTTAATCTCTTCCCCCACCACATACACACACACAGTATTTTATTGTTTATTTATCAAGAAAAATTATCCCTTAACCCAAATACTCATGTTCTTTACTTCAGGCACACAAATCAGTGATCAGCTTCCAAGGGAGTGAAGCCAAAGAAACCCTTTCTGTTTCAAGATCACTTTGCACTGGAAGATCCCCAGCCTTCCTCGTGGCCTCAAAATCTCTCATGAAGTCTTCATTTCTGTAGAAAGCTTTGAGCACCCTCTTTCTTGGTCAGCCACAGCCAACTTAACACAAAGCAGCCACTCCCAGGAAGGCAACAATACACTATCACAGACGTCTGGCCAGAAGGCCTGAGGTTTCAACAAAGCGTTAGAAGTCGTGGTAGTTGTTCTCCTTCCACCCTCTTTCTTGGTCAGCCACAGCCAACTTAACACAAAGCAGCCACTCCCAGGAAGGCAACAATACACTATCACAGACGTCTGGCCAGAAGGCCTGAGGTTTCAACAAAGCGTTAGAAGTCGTGGTAGTTGTTCTCCTTCCACAATGAAGGAGACATGGAGAGGACCCTGTGGTCAATAATCTCTTACTGTGCCTGACTTAGAAATGAACGTATCATAAATATATGTGTACAGGAAAAGCACTACATATGTGTACTATATGCACACACACATACATGTATGTGTGCATCTGTACATGTAGAGGTTTGGTTCTATCCTCACCAAGGGTCTTGGATGTACCCCCCAAGAAAAAAGGGGACTTGGAATGTACCCCCAAGGAAAAAGGGGGCTACCATGGCAGTGCTATAATTATAGCATACATCATGATGAAAGAGAGATAACTTGTTTCAGGTGAGCACAAGAATTACCCTAATAAGGAAGAGTCCCCAGAGACTTTCCTGAGGGAGGAAATGATTGCTCAGAGATGGAAAGAAAAGAAGACAGTCATTTATTATAAAGTAACTGAATATAGAGAATACTTTTTAAAACCACCCACAATTTCTCTACCCAATGATGACCACTACTAACATATAATAAGCCCTCCACATCTTTTGTCTGAACAAAGAGAAATGCAGAAAAACACACACTTTTTCTCATCTGTGGAAATGGCCTTCCTTGCTGATAAAATAGATCCTGTTCACTAAATGCTTTCTGTCACCAAGCAGCATGCTGTCACCTCCTTTCTGGATCACCATCAGGCCAGCTTCCTGAACACCGCACCCCACTCTGGATCTCCTGCTCAGTTGAATTCAGTTACGTGTCCCTCCCACCCTCACCAGCCCAGGAGGTGCCCAGAGTCCCACCAGCCCATGACAGGCCAGCATCTTTCTACAGGGCTACTCAGTAGACCCCCCAATAGCATCCCTGATGTGCAAACAGTGTGCAGAACCTCTAGGCTGCACCTGAGCCCTGACTTGCGTGGACGGGCTTCTCTGGCCTGGGAACTTCTGTGTGCACATGTGGAGGGCCAGAGCAAACACGTGTCACCTTATCTCTTAAACTACATCTCTTATCCTGGGCACCTATGCTCTGAAGGAATCCTTTCAAGGAACTTGTTCCTGGATTCATGAGATACCCCCAGGTCTTAATGAGTATCTTGGAAGATGAATTGTTTGTCCTGAAATTGCTGAAGGCGCAGGTCACGAAAAGTCACCTTTCAAGGAGATGCTTTTATGGACTCAAAGAAAGAAAAAAGCCATGGCCTTGTGCTCTGTGAATTGGCTTTCCTCCTCTATCCCTCCTCCCTAGCTACTCAGTGACAGCTTGATTCATCCCTTTTTTCTGTGGTACCATTGATGAGATGGCTGCTCTCCCGTTGGGGAGATCCCATTAGCATAAATATATGCATCCTGCCTCCTTGGGGGAGGGGTGCTTTAAAGTCACCTGTGCAGCTTTCTTTGTGCCACAAACCTTGTCTCCTGCTCTGGCCTTGGCTTCCGCTCATCTTTTATACTCACAGCTTCACCTTGAATGAGTCCAACATATAAGAAGTGAGTAACCAAGGTCACTCAATAAAATGGTGAAGCAGTGTCTTGGTATATTCAGGTTGACATCACAAAATACCACAGACTGGGGGCCTTACTCAACAGGAATGCATATCCCATAATTCAGGGCGCATGAAGTCCAAGATCAGAGTGCAGACCAGCCCGGTTCCCGGTGAGAGACGTCTCTGGCGTCCCATCTCCAGAGGGCACTGAGCCTGTGATGAGCTCCCCGCGTGATTCACTGAACCCTGATCTGCCAAAGGCCCCATCTCAGATACCATCGCTTGGGGGGGTTGTCAGCATTTCTACATGTTACTGTGGAGGAGACACAGATGCTCAACCTATCATAGGACAAGTTTCAGGAATGCGGGTTAAGAAAAACAAGTCATCAAGAGACCATGACTGGCGGATATAAGATCTGAATTTGGCAGGATGGTAGGACATCGGGAGGCGAGAAGAGAATCGCACCAGGTCCAGGCTGTGCCACTTACACGTGCCCGGGAGACACACACTGACTCTCTGAATTGCCTTTCCTTTTCTGGACAAGTGAGGCTCATGGTGCTGGCTCCTGGGCTTGTGGGGAATGTTCTTCATTAATCAGTCAAGAAGTAACTATGGGGTAATTGGTTATCTGGGATGTGTCAGGCCTTGGGTGAGGGGCTGAAATGAAATGCAAGCAACACAGATAGATACTCCACAGGTGTTTCACGGTGGTCGGGGCAGGGCAGACCAAGAACAGGACTAGAGAGAGTGATGCCAATGAAGGAGCTGTCGCCAGCACGATGTGGGGATGGAATGGGAAGAAAGCACTGTTTACATTTGTTGAAAATATCCTCAAAGCCTGGTTGCAGTGGGTTCTGAAAATGGGTACCTGCAGGGTTATATGAGGGTCAAGTGGGACTGGCGGTTCCAGAGGCCACACGCTGCCCTGTGGAGGCTGGACATGCAATCACGGAAGCATGAAATGATAAATCTGCCACCAGAAGGTGCCCAGACCGGGGGTGGCAGACCTCTCCACCCATCACAAGGCCTGGCTGTGTTGCTATCCCGTAGGAAAAGAGGGCTGTGACTCCAGGACATTTTAAGAGATGGGTCTTTTGTTCTAGGTTGACATATATGGCTTTGTATTTAGATTGGAAACAATCTTGATGCATTTTTTACTGTACAAACTTAAGTTTGAGTAACTGGGTTTGCCATAAAGACTGGTATTGTGGTATTGGTGTTTTTGTTACGTGGTTGGTAAAGTGGTTTTTCGGGAGGGGGGTGATTTTTTTTTTTTTTTGTATCTTTTAAATTAGTTTTCAATTAAGTTTTGAAAGGACAAAGTATGAAATTAACTAACTTGCAATTAATTTCAACAATAATTATGCAAAAATTCTAGGCATGTGAAAGATGGGGAGCGTGGAATAATTAGTTGAGGATTTTTTCACTACCATAATTACAGTGATGAATATGTATGAGGCCATTTGGGAAAGGAACACACAGCAAGCAATTGTATTTAATTAAACTTTTAGCTGGCTTCACTCCGCTGCATTGTGTTTTAGTTTTCTCAAACTATTAGCAAAGTCTCCCCAAACAAATAGCCCCTATAAATATAAAGAAGATCATCATGGGTGCTTCTTTTTCTCAAGTTTTCTTGTAATTTTTGTAGACCTCTAACTATCTTGGACCTTTGGCAGGACATGCATCCTTGAGCAGGGCAGAACCTGAGTCACATCTAAGATGACCGTTGCTTTTTTTTTTTTTTAAATGCATGCAAGAACTGGGTTACTGGCCAGAGGTGTGGGGGTGGGGAGACAGTGGGGAGCAGAACAGGCTGATCCCCTGAATTACACTGCTGAGGGGAGCAGCAGGCGCATCAGGAGAGGGCTGCTGCACCATGTGGGTCAGTTCCCTGGTTTGGGATCGAACTCGTGCTGCAGTGGCTGCTCACAGCCTCCCATTGCTGCGCTCCAACCTATTATGCCAACCGGGAGGATCCCTCCGATGATTGTTTTATGGCTAGTAATATAACCCTGTCCTTGTGCATAACAGCCTTGTTTCAGTTCAGCTTGTGTCAAAGATCCCTCTTAGCATTTCTTGGGGCATCCTTTCCAACGGTGTGGGGTGCAGAGACTGGGATCTAACAAGAATGTCATAATAGGGGCGTGTCCTGAATTGAGCTGCCCCTGCAGGCCAGTCAGTGTGCAGAGTTGTGGGGGTGCTTTATCCTCTCCTAACCTCCCAGCTGTGAGGGGTCAGCGACTTAAGGAACTTGCCAGGGTCACATGCCAACTAATTGGCAAAGAGAGGTTTAAATCCAGCTTTTTCAGTTCCCAAAGCCTGTGTTTTTGCCATTCATTCACCCTCACAGTTCTCTGAGTTGAAAAAAAGGAAGGAAATCCTCTGTTTCCTCACGAGGCTGCAAGTGGAATGTACGCAACTTGTTTTCCTCAAGTTGTCCCTCTGCTGTAGATAAACATTGTGGTTTTTGCAGAAGCAGCAACAGATATTTCTTGACCCTCAAATGATGCCCCAGTCCCTGTGCCCTATAATGATGGTGCTGCTATCCCCATTCTACAGATAAGGAAAACTTGGGAGTTTAAATAAGGTGTCAGGGCTGTGAATCAGCACACAATAGAACCAGGATTCTGATGTGAGCCAGTCAGTCTCCAGATCCTGTGGTTCACGCTAGACATCAGGGCATCCTTTCCTCAACCCCATGGTAATGGCCCCGGCAGCCACCACCAGCAGGGAAACCGTGTCCCAACGAGGCCATCTGCAGCCTTGTCCCATGGAGGTTTCTAAGAGCCAGAATCTGAGTGCTGGAAATCTTAAAATCCTTTCTGTGGCTGCAAATGAGGTGTGATATTTGAATGGCTGTAAAGAATCTTCCAGAATCTCCAGAGCAAAACATTATAAAAGTGTAGAATGTATAACTGTACTCATTACAGGATCTTGTTTTTATTTAATACAGAGCACTTTTTCTGGGGTTGCATTTCCAAACAGAGCTTTGACCCCTCTCTCTGGGGCCCTGCTGTGTAAGGCAGTGATGAAACTTTTGAAGCACTCTCTTTGAAGTCAGCAGTTACTACCTGGAATCATGTGAGATTTTTGACAACTCACCAGCAGGGCCCCATGAATGCTGATTCCATGGCCCTTTTCTACTTCTCATTAAGCTTGATGGCTTTAGTTTGAAAAAAAAAAAAAAATCACAGATGCACTTACCAGGCAGCCATTAGCAGCAGTGGGAAGCTTCTTTCGCCAAGTGAAGCAATTTCCTCACTCTGTGATTAAAGCAATTTAGGGGCTAAATGTATTTATGGGCAAACTTGGTGAAGTGAGACAGAAGCCTTTTACAATGCCCGTGTCAGAGGGGACTCAGAGGCTCTGGGCAGTGCGTCCTGGTGTCCATCTTAAGTACAATGGGCCAGTGCTGTGTCAAGTGCAGCATGAAGAGGCACTGAGGAAGATAGCAGTTGACCCAGAGTCAGAGAGTGAACCAGCCAGTGGCCAAACGCCCATTAGGTACAGCGGTGCTGATTTCACAGGTGCTGATTTCACAGGGTGTGTGCTCATGGATTTTGGTGCTTTCTTGTAGCCGGAGTTTCTTTGCTGGTTGTTTCTGTTTTCTTCTGGTTCTTACCTTGACCAAGTTCTCCCAAGGCATCATTTTGCTGGTAGTCATTGCCGTCTTCTACCGGATACCTGTTCAGATGGTTACGTCAGCTCTTGCTCCAAGAAGCTTGCAGAGAGCTAACTAACCACAGACCTCCAGCTCCTTTCTCCTCTGCAGCAGGGAACAGAACCCTCTAACACTGAGAGTTCTATTTTCCAAGCTCAGCAAAGGCTCAGGGTCAACAACCTGTTCAACTTGGACTTGCCTTGTACAGATCCCTGCCGTCACTTAGGCTCACCCCACCATTGGCTCTCACCAGTGTGGAAGGCCAGAGAAGTTTTCAGCTTGTGTCTCAGCACTAGAACATGACTTCAGGAAGAGGGAAAGTCACAAGCTTCATGGGGCTGGCCCTCTTGCGGTTTTGGACACCCTTGGGGTCCCTGTTGAAGGGCTGTCCACAGAACTGTCTGCCACACTGGTGGACATACCACAGGTGACAATATCTTCAGCTTATTACTTGAGGTTTTGAAGAATCTTCCACAGTAGAGGAAGGAGGAAGCTTGGCTACATCTCCTCTTACTTCCTCCAAGTCTTTATAAAGAAAAAAGGTTCGGGACTTGTTTATCTGCCATCAGACAGGATGCTTCAGATTAGCTTCAGTTAAGGTCTGTGGTGTTGAGACCACAAGGGGACTTTGTCATTATGACTGATCATGTGGTTTCCTCCACTGAAGCCAATAAAAAAAAATGCAATTAGCAGAGTATCCCTTTATCTCCCTCATTTGTATGTTCAATTAGTGAGATTGGACACAGAAACTGTCAGAAAAGGGCTTTGCCAGGAATGATAGGATAGCCAGCAAATGCTCAGAAATGATGAGTGGAATATTAATTGACATGGATCTTGTGGATGCTTCTGCCTGAAAGTTTCTACTCTGCATCTTCAGTCAGATATGAAATTGGTGTTGACACCAGTGTCTCCTCATTGCTCTGATGGGCCTCACTAGAAGGAACATTTGATCTATGGAAACAACAGAATTAAGCTAGACACCCTTAACTTTTGGTCAGAAGTTATTTCTTCTTTCCTCTGAACTTGGAGATTCTAACATTGCAGAGAAAAATCATAGGGAGTCCAGAAAGCTTAAATGCTTCTTAGAGAAGGGAACATTATATCCATGAAATATTGAATGGGGATAATAATGCTATTAATAGCTAATACTATGTGTAGTGGGCACAGAGACTGTCAGCAGGTCTTAAACCCATAATTTAAGACTTCTTATTACTGACTGGTTCTACAGATCATATTATAGCATACCCAACATGTGTGTGCTGACAAGAGATTCTGGTAAACACTCCAGCCCTCAAGAAAGGTAGGGCTTTCTTTATAGGAAACTGGCCATTCGGGTCCCTGAGGGCGGGGGGAGTGAGGAGCCCCACCACATGAATGAACTGAGCACTGAGTTTCTGGGAGGTTGTTGCAAAGAGAAATGAGTTCTTGATGAAGAGCTCAGGGAGAAGTCATGGAGAACATGACCATTGGCCCTCAAAAGCCAGCCAGGATGTGGACAGGGGTTCATGTTGGGAAGGACCCAGCAGGCCAAGGGAGCAGCATTCTAGAACAGAAGGGCTGGAGAAAGGTCTCTGTAGGATTGTTCCACACCCAGTTGTATGGAGAAAGGTCTCTGGAGAGCCCTGTAGGATTGTTGTACACACCCAGTTGTATGGGGCTCTGGCCCCAGCTGCCTCTGAGGTGGCCTTTGTGCTGTTGCTGGGACAGTGGTCACTTCTGAAGGCTCCCCGCCCGGAAGCTCACTCACATAGCTAATGTGGTTGACAGCCCTCTTGTGGGCCTTCTGTGCCTTATCAGCTGACTGTTGGCTGGAGGCCTCACTAGACCGTTCCCATATGGACCTGTCCTTGAAGCAGCCCACATTACTTATACACACACACACGCACGCACGCACAGGTACACATATGAGTACCAGCAACAGAACAGAAGCCATGGTCTTTTTTCCCTTGAGATGCAGTTTATATATAACATTATGTTCCTTTCAGATGTATAGCACAATGATTCATTACTTGTACATATTGTGAAATTTGTATGTATTTGTGAAATAATCTCCATAATAAGTCTAGTTAATATTCATCACCATCCATACCTTTTTTTCTTATGATAAGAGTTTTTATTTACTCTTAGCTATTTTCAAATATGCAACAGTGTACTATCGTCACAATACTGTATAGCATCTCCCCGGGGCTTATTTTATAACTAGAAGTTTATACCTTTTGATTACCTTGCTTCTTTTTCCCAGTTCCACCTGCTCCCTCTGGCAACCACCAGTCTTCTCTGTATCTTTGAGTTTTTCTCGTAGTCCCACGTATAAGTGCGAGCATACACTACTTCTCATCCTCTGTTTGACTTCACCTGGCAGAATGCACTCGAGTCCATCCCCATTGTCACCAATGACAAGATTGTCATCGGTTTTAAAGCTTAATATTATTATTCTACCCCCATTGACATGTGTAGAACATGCATGTATCCATGTGTAAATAGATTTTTTAATCCACTCATCCTTCAGTAGGTTCTTAGTCTGCTTCCATATTGTAGCTTATGTGAATCATGCCATAAGTAATTCAAGGATGCAGATAGCTTCAGGTGAGTGTTCTTATTTCCTTCAGATAAATACCAAGAAGAGGCCTCATTGAATCACAGGGTAGTGCTATTTTTTAATTTTTTGAGGTACCTTCATACTAGTTTCCACAGGGGCCGTGCCATTAACATGGAGTTCTTATCTCCATCCTTGCCAGCCCTTGTTATTCTTTGTCTTCTGGTAGTAAGCATTCTCACACGTGTGAGATGCCACAGTCTTTATAACCTAATCTTGGAAGTCACCATATCATTTCTGCATATTCTGTTTGTGGGAAGTGAGAAAATTAGTCCAACCCCAACTCCCAGACAGGCTCACCCACACGCACGTCACTCCTAAGCTAGCTCACGGCTGCCCACCATGCTGAGTGAGACAGGAAGGGTCAGTAGGAAGAGCCCAGACAGGAATGGGGACGACATCGGGGGAGGCAGGCAGAGCACAAACAGGTCTTTGGAAAGACGGGGTTTTGCTATAACCAATCCCCTCTGTGAGGATTTTTTTTAGATTTTAGTAAAGATTGACTGGAAATGATTGGGAATAGATCCTGAGTGTGCATCCAGCAGGTTCTGGTCCTGAGAAGCATCAGGGACTCTGTAATCACCTTCCAAAATAACTTAGAGTTGATTCCAGGTCTGGGGCTGGAAAATACAAACCCTCTTCTGCTAGCAAGTAGACAACTAATCCCCAAAGGGGAAGACAAACAAACAGAACCATCGGGTACATTGAAAGTTTCCAGGAGCCAACCAGAAAGAATCCCCCCCGTTCGGTTTGAACAACAAATTACAGAACAGTAATACTGGCTTACAGTTCACAGAATAAAATAAATATTCATGAGCCCCTCTTATGTAAATAAATCAATAAATGGGAGGACATGGAAAATCTTCATGACCGAAAAATTCCCGTGGATGAAAGTAAAGAAATGGGAGAAACAGAAAATAACCTGTGTAACAGCACAGGAATCACTGTAGCAGGTCAGGTCCACAGCGGATGCTAAAATTAGTAGGTGTGTTTGAACAGAAACAGGATATTTGCATAGTTTCAAAGAATCTCCTCCCAGACACTTATTCACTGCAAAGGGAAAATTAAGAACTTTGCAACAAAGAATCTTGGCAGATACCTCCTTAATCATCCAAATGCTTGTGGATCGAGTCATCAGTAAATACATATCAGGCCGTGCAGTGGAACATGCTGAGAAAGTCATTCACCCCTTTTCAGTAAGTTGTAGCTTCTCTTAATGATGAAACTATCTCAGAAGGACCCCAATTAAAGAACAGCCTATACAGTAAGTACTTAGATTTTTTGAAAAGTGTACAAGTCATGAAAAGCTAGGGAAGGCTGAGAAGCCATCTCAGATAAGAAGAGGCAAAACCACAGTGGACTCTGGGTTTGAATGCTAGGAGAGGAGAGCATTAGTGGACCTGGCAGCATCCATAAATTCTATCACTTAGTTAATGTAATTGTTCCAAGTTAAAGTTGTAGTTATCACAGGCGCGCTCTGGTTCTGTAAGGTGTGCCCATAAGGGAATGCTGGGATCTTTTCTCTGTACGATTGCAGCTGTTCTGTAAGTCTAAATATATAGCAAAATAAAAAGCTTACATCAGGAGAGAGAGAGAGGGAGAGAGAGAGAGAATGTGCTTGCCTAGCATTTAGTGAAGGTTGTATATACTTATAAAACAAAGTCATACCTGATTTTTAAAAAACGCATGTGTTGATGTGTTCATTAAGTGAAAAGATTTTAAATAACCATGTATATGTAAAAGAACAGCTCTTTCCTAATAAATGCCTGGACTCTCTAGAAGACTGCACACAAGGTAACTGGTATCAGTGTTTGCCTCTCGAGAGACAGATATGGAAAACACACTGATTTTTTTCCCTGCAAATCCTGTTTTGCCTTTTGAGTTGCATGTGTCTGTATGGCCTATTAAAAAATAAAAGATTTGGGCCCTCCCTGGTGGTGCATCAGGTTAAAGCACAGCACTAAGAAGCTAACGCCACTTCCGCATGAGTTCAATCCCCGCCTGCCCCGGAGGAGATCCACATGGCGTGGCAGACCTCTCCTGACCCACCGGCTGCTCCCCTGCCTGTTCTGCTCCCCACTCTGTCTCTGGTGAATCCTCTCACCGCCCCTGCACCTCTGGCCTGTACCCCAGCTCTGTATGCATAAATAAATAAATCTTTTTTTTTTATTTTTTTTTTTTTAATGTAAGTACCTGTGGAAATCCTGAGCTTCCCTTTCCAATTCCCAGTAACTCCTGCCCCATCACAGAATCTGCTGGCCCTCAGTTACTGGATAAGCAAGGTTCTCTGCTGCTGACCCTGCACAGAATTTGTCTTTGTTTCCATTGATCCGAGGGGTCCTTTCATTCCTCTTCCGAAGGAGGCTGACTTGGATCCTCTGACAGTGACAGAGGCTTTGAGTTCTTTGCTTGCTTGTTTTAATACGGTCCCATTAATGTTTTAAAATGCTGTCCTGAGTCTGCAGCCTACATTCAGTGTCTGGAGACCTTTGGACAGGGATATGAGGATTCTAAAACGCCCCTGGGGGTACATGGTGATTATTTCTCTTTAACGAATCCGGCAGATAGTACTGAATCCTCCACTGTCCAGACCCTGTAGTTACTCATCCATTATGGAGCAGCGGGTCAGTGACCATGGCCCAGGAGGCCTCTGGTCTTGGAATGGAGACACAGCACCTTGTCCTGGAGAACACTACAATGCCCCACCAAGCCTTTGTTCCGGGAAGCATGACTCAGACATTCCAGCTGCTTTCAGAGGACAGGATTGCAATTAGGCAGTTTTCTCCCACTACCCAGACAGGTGGTGGCAGCAAGAGCAGGCACGTGTCTTTCCAGTTGGGTATTTCCCATCCAACATCAAACCAATGTAGAATGTTGACTCACTCATTCTAATGGGAACAATTAGCAAGAGCCAATGGAGGCATGGGTTGGAAAGGGTGTGCTTGATTTCTTCGGTGATTTCCTGATTTCTCTGTTTCCTTCCAGTGTGATTATAGTCACTTTTTCATGATGGCCCAGTTTGGTGTATTGGAGTTACTTCCCCCAAGAGACTGGAAATGGGTAAAAGCAGCTAGTGTATCTCTTAGCTCATGGATCATGATAGTAATGGTCTGCTGAAGGAATTACTTACACATGCATGGGCCAGACAATCGATATTTTAGGTTTTATGGCCCATGAAGCTGCCTGTTGCCCCTGTACAGCTCAACCATTGTAGCCTGAAAGCATCTGTAACCATACATACGTGAATGGTCATGGCTGTGTTCCAATAAAACTTTATTAAAACAGTAGCCCAGGCCCTCCCTGGTGGCGCAGCGTGTTAAAGCACAACACTGAGAATCTAAAGCCGCTTCCGCATGAGTTCGATTCCCGCCTGCCCTGGAGGTGACCACATGATGCGGCAGACCTCTCCTGACCCGCCCGCTGCTCCCCTCAGCAGTGTACTTCCTCGATCTGCCTGTTCTGCTCCCCACTCTGTCTCTGGTGAAGCCTCTCACCACCCCTGAGCCTCTGGCCTGTACCGCAGTTCTGTATGCACAAATCAATAAATCTTTAAAAAAACAGTAGCCCTAGAGAGGCTCAGGGTTCAAGATCAGATTGTAGAAAATTCAAGGTCCAGGTTCTAGACCATTGTTAGGACTCTGCAGTTGAGGACCATGAGCAGCTGGCTCATTTATTTCCTCAAAAGAGCTTTCTAGATGCTGTGCAGAAAATGGATTGGAGGGGAGCAAGATTGGAAATCGAGGGAGGTCATCTCAGAAGTGCACATGGCAATACATGGGCCATGTGATGGGAACTTCTCCCCTAATGTGGAAACCAAACTAACAGGACCTGCCCCTGGGTTAGACACAAATGGCAAAGAGAAAGAAGGACCAGGGCCTCACGCCTGGCCTCAAGGGCGGCAGGGGATGACATGGTGGGATCGTAATTGATATTTGATGATGATATTTGTTTTCTCAGCCCTCACTAATGAGATCTTATTTGCAGTGACGATGGCACGCCTGAGGTAGATTTTTCCTCTCCGTGGATTCTTAGGGTTAGCTTTGCCTTGCAGTGCTATTTGTTTATGATTACACGGCATTATGGCTCCCTGCATCCCGCCTGAGCTAGCAGTATTCCATCCTGGCCGCTGACACTGCAGGCTCAATAAACCATTGTATTGTAACTCTCCAAGCCCTATTACCAGGCCAGAAACCAACTGACCATTGAATTCAAAGAGTGTCTGCTAAGCATTTAATTTTGCAGCTTCCTCCAAACACTCCAGGTAAATAGATACAGTAGGCAATAGAAATAGTAATTCTGTACAGCCCTCCTTATTCAGCAGATTTCAGGGGGCACCTAAATCCATTTTAAGCATGTTGCCTGCAGGGACAGCTCAGGTATGTTACAGGCAGGAGGCCGTGAAGTCACTCTGTGCACAGGTGAGGTGCCCTGGAGGTCTCCCTGATACTTGAGCTCGTTGCCAACTCTCATATCACTCCCCTGCCAGCGACCATGGGCTGTGGTCTGCAGACGAGGTAGCAAAAAACTACTATTCCTCTTTCACTGTCCTCTCCTGTTGACATATCTTAAGCCATTACACAATTGAGCAAAATTCTGAAAAGGCCACTTGGGCCCTAGTTCCCAATTACCCTCATCACTGAGTTTTGGTAGCAATCTGAGTTCCTATTAAAGAATGCCCTTTTCTACCTTAAATAGCCAATTAAGTTCCTTACCCTCCAGCTAATTCTGTAACTGCCCTGGGCCTGTTTCTTAGCAAAGAGGCCATTAACCAGCTAGGTCCCTGGGTTATCATTGGTGCCTTCTTCATCAGAAGTGAGATCAAACTCTGAGGATATACAGCAGCCCCGAGCAGGCTTCAAAGAGCTCTGGGCTCACCAGGGACTTCCTCTGTGCCAAGCGCTTGTAAATTACAGGCCACTGGTAACAGTTGGCTGTCTCAGTAGCACTTGTTGAAAATGTAGGGCCTTTCAGGGACACTTCTCATCCCCTTTACGCAAGGGTGGGCACGTGTGAGGGGTGGGGAGAACAAGAGCCCCTTTATTCTCTTGGAATGAGAACAACAGAAAATTCCCAGGGTGATGCCTGCCTCCGCTCTCTTCTGTTTTAGAACTTTTTTATCGCTTACTCCTCACTCTTCATTCTAAATCTGATAGCACTTGGACCCAGACTCTCCGGGGCCCGGAGTCCCAGCCCCTCTTGCCAGATAGAGCCCCCCTAGTTTCCCTCTGGCACAGGACCAGATGTCTCCTGCAGTGATCTCTGCCGCCGCCGGGCAGGCCGGGCAGTGTGAATTTCCCATCAGCCTCCTTTCAGTTAATTTTAGAAACTTGAGTTGCCATGGTAATGGTTCAGTGGGGTTTTCGTGGTTTTCTTTTGATTCAGTCATTTGCTGGTCTGCCCTTTAAATTAAACTTTTTTCAATCCGCATCTAAATTGGGTCTGGAGATGTGCTTGGAATAGGGAGTCACAAAGGGGCTGCAGCCGGAGCCAGCGGGGTATTTAAAAAAAACAACAGGGGGTGTGAGGTTGGATATGGGGGTGTCTGTAGTTCACCGCGGCCAAGACAGTTTCTGGAAGCGTTTCTGTTTGAGAGAAAATGGCCGTGGGCAGAGTGGAGATGATCCTAAACTTTCAGGGCCTCTCCCAAGCCAGTGAACTTCTTCTCTTGGGCTTAACTTCTATGCCATGTGGTTTCTGAATCCCCAGCACAGGGCCCATTGTGGGCTCCGAACTGGGTAAATGAAGTGCCCCCAGCCAGACTTCCTCCTGGATTCTCTGAAGGACCCATTGGTGGATCCCTAAAACCTCCCTGTGGTCCGTGCCTTCCTCTGGCAGCACCCCCCACCCCAACGCCCCGGTCAGCACTCACATGGCCCTTTTGAACTGGTGTTGGAATCAGTCTTTGCTCAGATAAAAGAACATCACTGAAGCAAGTGCACAGACAGTTCACGCAGCTCCAAAGCAATTGCTTTGCCTGTTTCTCTCAACTCCGTGGCAGAATAGGTTTTGAATCTGAATTTTACAGGCAAAACTTAGAAAGATGGAGTAAGTTTCCCCTAATCCCTCCTATGGGCCGAGGGAAAAGCAGAACTCCAAGCCAGTCAACCCAGCCCAGACACACACTGAGCTCCGTGTCCACTGCCCTTGGTAAGGGGGTAGGCCCACCTCCATCACCCCTGGGTGAAGACAAGGGTGCAGGGGAATATTGGTGACTGCAGACTGAGGGCAGCTCTCCATCTCCCAGGACAGTGGGTACTCCATGAGGAGGGTGCTCGTTGCCTACAAATGAGGGCTGTGTCACAGGGAAAGAGCAGAAGTGGCCTTTGGACCAGATCTGAGGATAGGGACAGGACAGCCCGTGAGGGCCTGAGTACAGACAGTGGCCACACCTGTAAAGGCAGAACTCATACCGCAGCCTGCCGCAGCTGGCCAGACAGCCAGCATAGTATCTGCAGTCCTCCAGGATGTAGATTGCTGTCAGACAATAACTCTTGTAAGATGGGCCCAAGTTACCCTACACTTGATTAATAACGAACGGTTTGCCTAATTTTTACCCCCACTTCTTACATAAGACTCACCAGAGAAAGCCACACTTGCTCCCCTAACCCGTCACATATGAAGCCCCTCCTCTAGCCAGCCCACCTCCAGCTTCCCCAGGCCAGCACCCCCAAGCATGGCACATATCTGGAGCCTTCCCGCCTTCCCACTACCAAGTTCGCCCACACCTCTGCCTGCCTGTGTGTCCCTCCCAAAACGCAGGTCATATAGGATGCCCTCCTAAGACAAACTCTGAATGAACCGCCTTTGCTGTCTCGTTTGATTGGTCTCTGTTTATTTCTGCATCAGGTTAAGTTGTCCTAGGCACCGGTCCGGAAGGAAGGGGCTTCCCGGAGCAGCGGTGTGAGGACAGCCAAGCCAGCACTAGGCTGGGGCTGAGCCTCCTCAAGCCTCCTGGCCTCTGCGTGCAAAGTACCGTGTGGTCTGGGCTCCCACAGAGGGGTGGGTCATGTGTAGAGCAAACTCAGAGAGAAGCCATTTCCTCCCCACAGTGGGGAGCGGCAGTACTTGCTAGTACTTGCACGGAGTACTTGCAGTACTCCGTGCAAGTACTAGCCCTGAACAAAGGCCGGGAGGATGGTAGGGAGGAGGTTCTAGAAAAAGCCCCTGCAACCAAAAGAAGGCAGACTGCAGAGAGCAAGTAGGGGCAGAGCAGAGGTGACTGTGCAGGGTGAGGGTAGCTGGAGTTGGGGGCGGGGAAGTGGTGAGACATGGGCACCAAGCGCCAGGCTCAGCCAAGAACTTGCATGCCGGCCTCCTTGGGATCAAAGGTGTCTGGTGTTCCCGCTTTGAGAGGACCTTGTTGCAGCAGCACTGGATCAGAGCACATGACCCCAGTGTGTGCCAGACAGCAGCCCTTCCCTCCTGGTGTGGGAGCCCCAGTTCTTGTATGCGTCTGAAACTCAGAAGCTGTGAATCTGTTCTTGGTCAATAAAACTCCCCTTTGGGAGCCTCGCTTGTAATGCTTCTGTTATCAGCCCTTCCCCCTAAATTATTCAGAAAGTTTTCTGCACTCGGAAGCTCCAAGTGTGCGCACTCAGCACTTCCCACGTAATAAGGTTTAACAGGCAGATGTACCGCTGCCGGTGAACCGGGGCCATGATGCACTCGCAGATGCAGGGAACAGACCCAGAGCTGCCTGGGCTCCTCGTGCGTTTGAACTAGATCAGCTGCTGCCTACTCGGTCTCTCAGGTGTCAGGATGACAGGTGTGGGACAGCCCTCCCGACAGCCTCTCTCTTTGCACACTCGAGAGACTGCCTGGCGCTGGGCTGTCAGTGATAGTGATGCTAAGGCTTAACTGGGTAGCCTGGGAAGTGAGTGCCGCTGCTGTGGGGGCGTACACAAGGGGCTGGTCTCGTAAGGTGTGATGCATCTGCATCGTGAGACTCTAGACAACAACCTTTGTCTAGAGTGTGGGCGGGTGAGGGCCGACGTCCATTCTGTGGGTTATGTGCAAGGGGAGGAGTCATATTGTACGTGCAGAGAGAGCACTTTGGAAGCAGCTGTGCTGAGTCAGCCGTCTGCAGCCACGGGCCAATCCCACCTGCTACCTGTCGTCATAAGCGAAGTTTGGTGGGGACTCAGTAATGCTCAGACACTGGCACATTATCTCTGTCCACTTTGGTGCAGCCACAGCACAGCTGAGTGGTTGTGAGTGAAACTGTGTGGCCCACAGAACATAAAGTATTTATTATCTGACCCTTGGTAGAGTTCGCCAAGCCTTCATCGACACCAAACTGTATTTTGTTTTTTAGTCAGTTTTTTTGTATGGATTTTTATGGGTGGATTTTTCTGTCATGAACACGTCTGTAGGCGTTGATCTTAATGAATGTTTATACTCAGAAATAAAGTTCTATTTAGAAGAAAAGAAAAGTTTGCAGGACCACACGCCCCAATTTTGAGATTTACTATAAAGCTGTGGTTATCAAAACACTTATTGGCATAAGGATTGGTATATAGCTCAATCAAACTAAATAGAGAATCTAGAAATAGACTCAGACTTCTACGGGCAATTGATTTTCAACAAAGGTGCCAAGGTAACTCAATCGAAAAGGATAGACTTTTCAACAAATGGTGCTGGAACAATTGGATATCCAGAGCAGGGAGGGAAAGGAGAAGATTAAACTTCACCTTGTACCATAAACAAAAATGAACTTGCAATGGATCATAGATGCAAATAAGAGCTATAGCTATAAAATTTCTTCAAAGATTTCTTGGATAGAATACAAGAAGCACAAAATGGAAGAGAAAAAAATTAATACAGTAGAATTCATAGAAAAAATTACAGACCAATAGTCTTCAAAGACACTGAAAACTAGATGAAAAGACAAAAAAAGACTGGAAAAAACATTTGCCAAATGCATCTCTGGAAAAGGAGTTCTAGTGCAGAACATTTAAAAGGTTTACTGCTCAGTAATTAGCAGTCAACTCAGCTTAAACATGGACAATAGTTTTAAACAGATAATTCACCAAAAACACATACAACTCAGCACAGCAAAAGATGCTCAATATCATTAGCCACTGGGAAATGCAACTAAAACCTCAGTACGAAACCACAGACAGCCACTGGGACAGCTAGAACTAAAAAGACTAGTCCTATCACGTGCTGGTGAAGACGCAGGACCACTGGGGAGGTGAGAGGCAATAGCAACTTTGAAGAGCAAGTGGCATTTCCTTAGAGTTACCATTCGTTACCCTAGGTAATGTACCAAGGGTATCCTAGGGTATGTATGAAGAAATAGGGGAGAGGGGATATAACAGTACCTAGAGCTGGTGCTAGAAATCTGTTGTGACTGCTGCTAAAGTCTGAGATGACTGGGATGAAGCGCATCCCAGGAGTTGTGCGAAACACTGACTACCCTACCACAGGTAATGTCAGGAACTACGGGCAGTTGGGAGAGCACAGTGATCTCTGGTAGGGATCAGATTGTCTGCAATTTATGCAGCAGAAGCAGCAGACACAGGATGGGAATTCAAACTGTTTGACAGTGGAGCGTGAGGGCACGAGCTTGAGGGACAGCCAGAATAAATGGAAACCTCATTATCCATGGATTATGCCTTGGAGCTCCGGTCCCAGGCAACTCTTATATTAGTAATTTGGCCAGCGGGCTCATTAAGCTCTTAAGAAAAGTGAGTCTACTTAATGAATTATTACAAGACGACATTTTACACACAGAGGGGCGGAAAAAAAA
>NW_004567116.1:15319296-15344215 GCF_000260355.1 Condylura cristata | reverse complement strand
AAGTGAGTCTACTTAAAGAACTATTACAAGACGACATTTTACACACCGAGGTGCGGAAAAAAAAAAAAAAAAAAAAAACGAGATCAGGCACCCCTGAGTGATATAACATCATAATTTCCGGAGCAAATGTGATTGTCACTTCTCCCCTGCCAAAACAGGCCTGGGGAGAGCTTGCTTTCTGGGACCTCACAGAGACGGTTGGGATCTGCAAGCTTTTTCCATCCCATTCATTTTAGAGTTCCCTCTTGTATTCTTAAAATGTCAAATGGTTACAAAGAAGTCGGTGTTTTAAAATCTCCAGACCCATTTTTTTTCCAGGTTGAAATTCCCCTGCTTAAGAAACACATCTCAGGGCCTCCCTAATGGTGCAGGGGTTAAAGTCTCAGCACCATCAAGCTGTCGTCAGCCACTGAGGCTTGATTTTGATCCCTCGCCAGACAGTTAACCCATATGGCGCGGCAGACCTCTCCTGACCCGCCCGCTGCTCCCCTCAGCAGTGTATTTCAGTAGATCCACCTGTTCTGCTCCCCACTCTGTCTCGGTGCATCCTCTCTCACCCTCACCTCTAGCCTACACACCCCGCCCCCATGTCTTGTATGCATAAATTTAAAAAAAAAAATCTTGATGGAAAGGAACTCAAGCGGTTCCTCTCCCCAACTCTGTCCCTCCCAGAGGGGAGGTTTCCTTCGCCCTCTCCACGGGTCCAGAGTCACTGGCGAGGATAAAGGAAAGAATGCCAGTGCTCAGAGTTAGCATTAACTGTGATGTTGGAAAGTACTGGAGATGGTGCATGAGATGGTGGCATGGCCAGCCCAGAACTGGTTTTGAAGCCAAAACATGGCCAGGTCGCTAATTCTCACTCCCTCTCTCTCCCTGGGGGTTCTCCCAGAACCAGGCAGCGGGCAGGTGTTTGTGACTTCAGAAAACCAGCTGGTGTATTACCCCAGCATCACCTACGCCATCATCGGCAGCTCCGTCATCTTCGTGCTGGTGGTGGCCCTCCTGGCGCTGGTCCTGCACCACCAGCGCAAGCGGAACAACCTCATGACGCTGCCTGTGCACCGGCTGCAGCACCCCGTGCTGCTCTCCCGGCTGGTGGTCCTGGACCACCCCCACCACTGCAACGTGACCTACAACGTCAACAACGGCATCCAGTACGTGGCGAGCCAGGCCGAGCAGAACGCGTCGGACGTCGGCTCCCCACCCTCCTACTCAGAGGCACTGCTGGACCAAAGGTGCGTGCTGGACGGAGGAGAGAGGGGTGGGCGGAGGTGGGGAGCATTCATCCAGTTTGGGGAGGGGATGTGTGCACGCACCTGGAGCTTGAGGTTTTTCCACGAGTCTGCATTCAGCTGCTGGAGACACTGGCCACATCTGGCATTTGCTGAGTCCTTGCAAAACACCTCACTCACATCTCGACCACAGCGTTCTCGACCACTCACCAAAGGAGGTTATTTGACTCAGTTTTACAGATGAAGAAATAGGTACTGGGGCTTGAAGTTATGGCTGGTTCTTGAATAACCTTTTGCTCTAAGGTTGATGAGAAAAATGTTCCAGCTGATGTTGACCTTAACCACATTACTCCCCTTACACATCCTTCTGTGAAAATCATGGCTTCCAAGAACCTACCTAGGAGGCTAAATGAGGAGTATTTGTCTGAGCTCACTCCCTGGTAAGTCCACACTGGCCTTACCAGGTGTTAGGCCTCTGACTAGCTCTGGTGTCTCACCTGCTACCTCCAGACAGTGCCCAGAAAGTAGGGAGGTTTGGTTACTGTGTGGAGTGATAGATGGATAAGTGAATGAATGAATGAGCAAGTAAGTTCCTCAACTGCATGTGGCCTCATCTGTAAAATAAAGGTGAGAGAAGCGAGCCACCTGGAGCTTTAAGCAGTAGAGCTC
Source organism: Condylura cristata (assembly GCF_000260355.1). Lineage (NCBI taxonomy): Eukaryota > Metazoa > Chordata > Mammalia > Eulipotyphla > Talpidae > Condylura > Condylura cristata. The sequence goes on along the minus strand of NW_004567116.1, from coordinate 15,342,314 downwards.
TGTGACAGTGGAGTTGCCCGAGATATCCCAGTATACAAAAGTCAGGAAAGCAGAACTCTGGAGCAGGAGGTGAATCTGAATCCAACTGACCAGCCTGTCTGCCTCTTGTGTTGCCCACCTCAAAGATCCCATGTTAGAAGTCTCAGAGAGAGCCCCCTCTGAGTCCCCTTTGGCTCTCAGGCCCCTCTGCCCTGAGCAGTTCACCCCCCAACCCCCACCAAGGGCCCTGCCCAGCGTCACCATTGCTCTGAGCCCAGCACTTACTGTGTGGCCCGAAGCCTATCATAGGCTGTTCTCAGGGTGACTCTTCTAGGCTCTTCTCTGGAGGCAACTCTTATATCATTTAATCTTCATTTACTCTCCTCAGAAGGTGAGTGTAGCTTGGGGACAGTGCTTAACGATCTCTTCACAAATCAGTGTGAGGGCGCAGGTCTTCATCAGCCCTCATCACCTCGTCATTCAGACTCTCCAATATGGAGGAAGCTGAAATGCTGAATCTGAGGACAAAGTACCTGGGTTCAAGTCCCGGCACTGCTGCTTACTAGTGAACTGGGATCCCTGTGCAGTCACTGACTATACCCTTGCCTCAGTTTCCTCCCAAGCACAGCCTAAAAGTAATGGCTCCTACTTAGCATCCTTGGGTGGCTTCAATAAGGGCATTACCGTGAGGCACGTGGCACAGTGCTGACTCAGAAGCTGTCTGTGGTAGCTGAAAAACAGAACATCCTCTGCTATTTCATTGCCATCAGGGTGTTTCTACTACCCCATTCTGCAGCTACAGAGACTGAGGCCTCGAGAGGCTGCCCTCTCGCAGTGCCAAGTCCACATAGCCAGGATGAGGTGGCTTTCCCTAAGAACCTCGCATTCTGTGGGCCATGAGAGGCTCCATCAAAACAGCAACCCAGCCTCTTGGCCACCCTAGCTGCAGGAGCCAAGCAGCCCTGCCAAACCACCCAGGATGTTCCCAGGGACCCTTTGTCTTGTTGCAAACTGCTGCTTCTCGGGGTGCTGGATTGCCTTTGTCCTCGGAGGGAAAATCTCATCACTCACATCAGCATCCGCTCAGCAACAGGCACGAGCTGGCTGAGCTTCCTTGCCTGGGCTCTAACGTGTTCTCTTCTTTCTCCTCTCCCTCGCCTCCGGCACCCACCCTGCTTTCTCCGTGCAGACCCGCGTGGTACGACCTTCCTCCACCACCCTACTCTTCAGACACGGAGTCCCTGAACCAAGCCGACCTGCCCCCTTACCGCTCCAGGTCTGGGAGTGCCGAGAGCGCCAGCTCCCAGGCAGCCAGCAGCCTCCTGAGTGTGGAAGACAGGGGCCACAGCCCAGGGCAGCCTGGCCCTGCAGAGGGCGCCCCCGGGCCCAGGGACTCCGTGCCCAGCCAGGGTGCTGAAGTATAAGATCCAGTTATTCCAAAGTCCATGTGGGTTAATCTGCTCTGACTGGTTGCCGTCCAACAACTCGTGCTCATGGGAAGCTCCTCAGGGTGCTGCAAGGAGTGATTTGGGGTGTCTCTCCACTTTCTTCCTCCCCCAGATGTCAGGGATGTTCTTTGGAGGGTGACCTGGCATTTTGCTGCTCTCTCAGTTGACATGATGGATGGTGCATCTCTGCTGGGAGATCAGCTTTCCTTCGGGGCCCCTGGTCACAGCCTCACACATCCCATCATTCTTCTGTTACTGTTGGAATCTTGCTGAGTAAGCGACATAAAGTGGCAGGCAGTTGGATAAAAAGGTGTTTAAGTGGCCTTAGAGAAAGCAGCGTTTCTGGGCGTTGTTGCATGTTCAGAGGGGCAGAAGCACTGTGGGCCGCTACTTTCTGGGGCTACCTTCTCCCTCCATTTGGGGATATGGATGGATGAGCCTACAGGAGGCAGGCACGGGCTAGCCATGGTCAGCATTCAGACCTGCCTGCCCCAGCCTGTCCATACATTGCTCTCAACTCAGCCATGACAGCAGCCAAAGAAAACGGGTATGAGTTAACGCCCTTTCGTGCCTGGCAGTGTTGTGAATGACCCTGAAACCACCTACTCTGGATCCAGGCTTTGAAAATTTGACCCATGAATCCTCTTTTCAAGAACTTTCCCCTGGCTTTGGATAGCATCAGCCTCATCCCAGATCAGACAGAGGACCCCCACTGCAAGTTTCCCCGAATTCTCAGCTTCTGAAGTGCAGGCTGCCAAAAAGTCTAGTCAGCGTTGGTCCTCCCCTGGTTTCTGAATTGTTTCGTCCCAGCTGACCTGGCTGTAACCAAAGGCTGAGGACCCAACTTGAGTTGGCCAAAAATCTGATCTGACCCCTGGTTTCTGGAACCACACCCAGCTGCACTCCTGTGCTCGCCTCCCAGGACCCCTCAATACTCAGAATTTTCTCTTATCTGTGCCTTTGGACTTGAGGACACTGTGATCTCCAACACCTGAGAGAACCATATTCATTGCCTCCTGCTGCCTGTGCTGCCCACACTCCCCTGCCCAAAACCCACACGCCAGCACCCTCATTTAGGGTTAGGGTCAGGTTAGAGTTTCTCCTCAGAGATGTGGACAAGAGACACCTTAGAGTCAAGATTTGCCATTCGGACTTTTTTTTTTTTTAATCTCTTAGAAATGCATTTGAAACAGTGTGTTTGTTTTTTCCCTTCTAGTTAAGGGACTATTTATATGTGTATAGGAAAGCTGTCTTTTGTTGTTTTGCCTTTAGTGAGGTCCAAAGAAAGATGCAAAAGGAGACCACGCCGTGTCTCATGGAGCGCGCAGGACCCGCCACCCATTACGGCTCTGTGCCATTGCACTGGGCGTTATTATTTATGGAGCTCTCGGAGGATGCAGAGGAGGGACATCTTCCCCCTCGGCCCATGGTCTCTGCTGTGCTAGCCTCCTCTGTCCAGCCAGCCACAGGGCCCCACCTTCTTGGGAAATAATTGGTAGGAATGTAGGTGTTTAGGGGACTAGAATGCACCCCTAGTGTCGGAGGACAGAACTGGACCCAGACGCTGCCTCTGCAGGCAACTCTCGCCCATCCAGGGCTTCTTCCTGCAGCAGAAGGACTTCTCAATGACCTCTTTGATGCTAACTCAAGTGGAGCGTGCAGGAGGGGAATGAATGACATTCAATGATCCTGTTCTGCAGACTTTTTTTTTTAACCGAATCCAAAGTATGTTACAGGAAAAGCAAGCAACTTGGTGATTTTTTTTTTTAAGTAAATAAAAGCTAGTAACTTGGATCTTTCACTCTTCAAAGAAGGCTTGAGTTGATTGCTGAGTAATCCAATAAAGAAGGAACTTGAGATGGCAGCCAGAGTGGGTTAGAAGCGCTAGTTGAGCATTTCATTTCCTGTGAGTCAGAATGGCTTCATTTCTCCCTTTGATGGGCCCTGCTTCTTTCTGGTGCTCTGAAAGTTGTTCAGAGGGAAGGAGTCTAATTTTAATTAATTGTGTGGTGAATTAATCTCACACACTCTTCTGCTTCCAGGCATCTTAGGAAAAACAAATGGTCTTTGTAGATAAGGGGAGCCTATTCATGTTTTTTAAAAACAAACACAGGGACATTTTTATTACAGATTTGATTTTTTTAATGAATATTTTTTAAAAATATATAAATAGGACACCAAAGCTGCAGAGGTTTTTTGTTTTGTTTTGTTTTGTTTTGTTTTCCCCCTTCTCAAGATGACAAAGAAGTAGCCAGCAATATTTTTTAACTCATTCCAGCCAGCATGATTTTTTATACATGACCTAAATTGTATGCCAACTGGAAAACCCACTCTGCTCTCTTTCCTCAAATGAGATCGGTGAGTCCTTTTCATTTATCATTCAAATAGTTTCACTGCAACCAGTAGCTTATCACCTGACCCAACTCCCTCTACTTTGAGTGGACATTATTTTTAAATTGCAACTAAGTGGTTAATAAATATTGTGCGAAGTTCCAAGCTGATGTAAACTGGAAAGGTTGTGTGTGGTTGCTTTTGGTTTTGGTTAGGTTTTGTTTTGTTTTTTAATTTTTATACTTTCAAATAAACTTGCAGTTTCATTCTTTCCATGGGTGTTGAATGGTTCTTTCTGTCATAATTTCTGCCGTTGTGTACACCATAATAAAGGGGAGGCTTCAAGACGAGAGCTCACTGTGAGATAGGCACCTAAGAATCCCAAGTTGGGGTGGTTGGAATATGGAGGTGAAGTCTTGGACACTGTTAGTGTCGTGAGACCTGGGATATCAATTCAGAAGATGGGCGTGACTTGCCATCATACCTGCATCCTCTGATAATATGTATTCAGGGGTACTCTCCTGCTCGTGGACAGAGTGCTGACCATTATTCTTGTTGAACATAAACGGCTCACATTTGACTCCACCACGTGATGGGAACAACTATCTGCTCTTCTTAATCTCATTTTGGAACCTGTGTTGACTGATGGCACAGGAACAGTTATACAGGAATTTGGGATGTCTTGGAGGTCACCGCCACCATCAGGCTCCACCCACAGAGTAGACAAGTTACCTTGGCTTTGGCCAAAAGCCACATGAATTTCTAAATGCAGGATCTACAAGACCAAGATTTAGATCACCTGTTCATTCCTGTGTGTCTCAGGAGACTAAGCTATCAGACTGTGGTCCCCCAAGTAAATGCCTGGTCATGCCCTGCTCCAAATGGTCTAGGCCAGCCCATCCCATGACGCTGTCTGCTCCTAAAGGTTTGTCGAGATTTTACTTCCTTCATCTGTTAAAGAGTACCATTTTTTATTTTTGTGGATGTTATAAAGAAGAAATAGTTGAGAAGTGCCAATCAAGAGCAAAGGTCGTTCAATGTTTTTGTGTAAATGGCCACACAAACTTAACTCTGTGGCCATATGGTCTTGATAGCAACTAAAAAAGCAACTATTAATACATGTAAATGAACAAGTGTAGCTATGTTCCAAGAAAGCAAATTACAAGAATAGGCAGCAGGCTGAATTTGACCATGTCTGTAGTTTTTCAGCCCCGGATACAAAAGGTTATCCCTACATTGGATCATGGGTCCCAAACTAAGGACATTGTAGAAATTGTGTGTTAATGGCTGGGGCTGTGAGAACCCTTGAAATGGCACCAACCGCCCCCCCCCCAAATATTAACAGCGAAAGAATTTGCAGAGCACACAGTTCAGTAGCCTATGAAATGAATTTTAATGGACTCTATTAGCTCCTTTCCAGTGAATAAGAAAACACAGGATTAAGATGAGTAGAGGATTTCTCAGTGAGGTTCTGAACAAGTGCAAGTCAAGACCTTGCTCTCACTATGATTCCTTTAAGATGATAAATTGCACAACAGTCTGTCTTTCAGAGAGAAATCCTAGAGATAAGTGATCTGAGAGGTAATGGTCATCTCCATCTGTCACTCCCAGGCAAGAACGTAGATTCAGAAAGTAAAATCTAAGAAAGAAGGAGCTTCAGCATGCAGTGGAAGCGTGATAAGTGTTCATAAGGAAAAGAAATGCACCCGGTGAGACCCTCAGGGAAAATGTCAGTGAGAAAATACGCTCACTCCCTTGACACCTTCCCCTAAATAAGTCCATGGGAACCTTATTAGTAACCCCCCTCCCCTGTTGTAGATGATAGATACCCAACTCAAACCTAATTACATCAAATTTTAGAGGATGCCTTTCACTTATGCTTCCAAGCCAAGGAGTTGGCTTCAGGCAGGAGTTGATGTCGTTGCACAACATATGTGATTAGGAATCTGTTTCTCCCTCTCAATTTTGAAACTTGCTTTGCCCAGTGTTGGTTTCATGACTTTACATCCATTAGATTGAAAAGGATCTCCAGAAGACCCAGGTTCATGACCTCAGAAAAAGATACTGTCTCCTCAAGGGTCTATAGACGTTTCATAATGGACTTGTGATTGATCATCTTTGGTCATGTGAGCACAACAAAGAGCATGAGAGAGACCGTTCCCATATGGAAGTTGCTGGTAGTGGACAAAATACCAATATGTCTACTCTAGTACCTAACCAAGGAATAAGACACACAACTGACGGGCATATATAGACAAAACTAGCATACAACTACGAACTTGAGGCATCGAGCCAGATCTAAGAGAGCAGAGGCAATGTTACAGGGAAAATTTCAAGACTCCACAGCCCCTCTCTGAACCTGGGCCAGGCGAGATCAGTTTCAAGCTGCAGGTATATTGGATGTAAACTGAGTGTGCAGTTATGAGATGGTCATCTAGGATTCTTACACAAAACATGGATCAAGCCATCTACAAAGAGTTCTACGCTAAAGAAACTATCTCATGGGCTCCAGAACTGTCTGCAAACCAACTGAATGTGCTAAAATAGGTACATTCTGCATGTGGAAAACTACAAGGAGTCGTTCCTAACTTGCACAGGATTTTTAAATTGATAGGTAAGATAGATTGCCATTTTTCACCCATTTTTTTTTAAGATTTATTTATTTATTTGTACAGAACTGGGGTACAGGCCAGAGATGCGGAGAGTGAGAGGCTTCACCAGAGACAGAGCGGGAAGCAGAACAGGCAAATCGACGAAGTACACTGCTGAGGGGAGCAGCGGGCGGGCCAGGAGAAGTCTGCCTCGCCATGTGGTCACCTCCGGGGCAGGCAGGGATCGAACTCATGCGGAAGTGGCTCTAGCTTCTTAGTGCTATGCTTTAACCCGCTGCGCCACCAGGGAGGGCCTTTCACCCAATTTTTTAAAAAGGTTTATTTATGCATACAGAAATGGGATACAGGCCAGGGGGGGCGGGGCTTGAGAGAATTCACCAGAGACAGCTTGGGGAGCATAACAGGCAGATTGATGAAGTACACTGCTGATGGGGAGCAGCGGGCAGGTCAGAAGAGATCTGCCATGCCATATGGGTCACCTCCAGAGCCGAGGATTGAACTTGCACTGAGGTGGCTGCAGCTAGCTTCAGCAGTGTTGTGCTCCAACATGCTGTGCCACCAGGGAGGACCTTTTTCACCCTTTCAAACCACCCAAAGTCTTAGTCTAAATATGCATTCTGTTCACGAGGTTTCCACAGTTAACAGTTAACCCTTTTCCTCCTAAGAGCTAGGCTGCAGCAACCTCATAAAGAAGCATCGGAGTTGAGATGGTGCTCAAATGCACTGGCTCTTGGGGTTTGGGGGAAGAGGGTTCTTGTGGTGAACTGCATGAAGTATAACTCATTTGTAAAGATGCTTGAACCAGACCGTGTGGGAGTGTGTTCCTGACGTACCAGTCTGTGAATAGGCCAAGAGCACACACACAAGCATGCTGATAAGCTTCCTAGCAGCACATAACTCTGGAGCCGGTAGCATCCTCAGGTGAGAGATGAAAAATTAATAATTTTGCTCAGACAGAGGAAGTCACAGAGACATTATAGACAGAAGAAGCGGTTGGCTTTCTTGCAATTGAAAAACTACTTAAGTCTCTCCTCCCTCCAGCTGGAATCAGTTGCCAGGTAATGACTGACTGAGGGTCTTGACCCCACCTGCTGACTTGGCTTAAATTTGGTAAGTGACTCGTGAAAATCATGTTTGTGTTTGCCTCGTGTGTGCACTGGGACCAGTCAGAAACACTAAGAATAACAGGAGGAAGGGATTAAATATGGAAATTAGGGCCAACTACAGCTGCAGGGCATGGAAACCTCCAGGTGGAAGACCCCAAACATAGTTAACAAAGATGTAGCTTGAGCCTGGGACAAGTGGGGAAACCAGAGCTTGCAAGGAATGCCGAGAAGTCCTCCACATTCACTCCAAGTGCTGCTGCAACCAGTGGCTTACAGAGAGGACTACTAATCGTGAGTCTGATCGCTCCCAACCCCCTCAGAGTAACTGCTGCTGCGTTTCTGCCTTTGAAATTTCACATGGGCTCTTCTCAACGGCACATTCAGCCCTAGAACCATACAGGGAAGTATGTGCCCCAGCCTTAGTGGAGTTCAGAGCCAACAGGCATTGAGTCCACTGTGCCAGGCACCGTGACCTTGAGCCACGCGGTGGTCTCTGGAACACACGCTCCATGCTCCAGGTGAGCATCTACTCTGATCATGTAGCAACAAGTGTAGGAGCCCATAGTGGGACAACCAGGCATAGGGTGGGCAGACAGGGTGGCCGGGGGTCAGGGAGCCAGCTGGCCTCACAGCCCCTGGCAAATGTGTAGTCTTTTCTCACTAGACCCCAGCATTCTCTCATGGTCTCTCTCTTATACAGGAGCTCATCTTCTCATAGCTGTTCCACGGTAGCCATCCTTGGTCACTGAGTGACCCGTCCTATTGCCTCAGCCTCCAGGCCCAGGTGTGCCCACTTACACATGCCCACGCCATACTCCAGGTGTCCACCATCAGGCACGCAGGGTGCCCCAAGCCCACACTCCCAAATGCTGCCTGCATTCAAGGCATAAAAACCCAGTGAATCTCACTTACCCTCGAGGCCCTAATTTCTTTGTGTGTAAAGAAGATAGCAAATTTCACGTTTAGAGTTTTCTAGACATGCCCAGTAATGGGAGTGCATGGTTTTCAAACTGGGCTGATTGCATAACAGGGAGGCTGTCCAGACAATTTGTGTTGAAGTAGGCATAGCTTTGGAGTTACCTTTATTAATGATTGGTTTTGTCACTGACCAAAACTCTCACCCACCTGGGTCTCAGGGAGGCCCATAAAAGGACAGTTGAGGGTGTTGGGTGAGCAGCTTTGTGAGGACAGGAGTAAGATGTTCATCTCCTCCCCAGTGAGGAAGGGTAGTAGGTTAACTGTGGGTTTGACGGTCAAGCCAAATGAGTTAGTAGGAGAAAATAACACTGAGAAGTGTAAAACTTCCAAGCCCTCTCCATGGTTCCCCTCTCTCTTGCTTATTAATACCTTCTCAGAAAAGCAAATGGCTCAAGTACGAGTCAGTCAAGTAAAAGTATCAACCAGGCCATGTCAGGCAGAGGACACATTCTGGAAGAATTTCCAGAGATTCCAGAAGGAGGCAGCCTCTAAAAAGGATAAAGATACTCTCTCCCTTCCTCTCTTTTTCTTTTTCTCCCATCTCTTTCCCTCGTTCCTGCCACTGTCTGTTCTTTGGCTAATGAAGTCTAAAATCAGGCCACTGTGTCTTCATTGGAACAAGCATGGTAGCTAAGTGTCCTGGGGTTTGATGTGTAGCTCAAATTCTCCCCAGTGGAAGATCTGAAGGTACTGATTTAGGAAGGAGGAATGTAGTAATAATAGGTCATCACTGTCATCTTAGGTAATAGCCATGTCCTTCTTAGCCTTTCTTAGACCAGTACTGTGAACAACAACGGGAAACTTGTAACTACTATTAAAATTGATAATTTTGATGTTACCTTGGTTCTTAACTTGATACTGAAACACTGAGTTTGCAAACCAGCAACCCAAGGGTGTTACTCAACCAAGAGTTATATTTTAAATGGCTTGTAGACACTGCTATTTTATTTGAGTCTGTTGCCAGTGATGAAAGTTCAGGAGAATCACATTAATATTTAGATATCTGGATTCTTTTAAAAAACAGAAGATATAGTAGCCTCGGGCTCCTTTCCCACATGTCCAACCTGCCAGAAGTCAGAAGCAGCTGTCCTGCTCAGATGGAACATTTGTTTTTCGGGTGGCTCCTCAAAGTCACCACTGCTCCTTACTGTCACCCATCCAACCCACTTCACTCATCTAATTACTTCCCTGGCCACTGTCCCAAGTGATAACCTGGAGAGAGTAAGGCTGAGGAGCTCATCCAAACGTACAGCCGTAGCCAGCAGTTTCTCACTAGAAGGAGCACATTTTGGAGATGAAGAAAATTGCCAGTATAGTCGCTGATTAGTCTTGTCACTTTGGAGACCTCCGTTCCCCTTTTCTAAATTAAAAACCTGAGTTTTCACCATGGACATTTGTCATACCCAGCCCCTCTTTTTCTGAGGTCAAATGTGAATTTAAAAAATGGACCATTTTAACTGTTAACTACGTGGCCAGTTCAGCAGCATTAAGCGGCATTCACACGGCCGTGTGCCATCACCACCCTCCATCACCAGACATTTCCACAGTCCCAAATGTGTAAACCCTTTCAACTAGAATTCTCCATGTCCTGCTTTTCCCCTGGCAACCGCGATTCTTTCTGTCTGTATGTATCTGACTACTCTGGATCCTTCAGAGACATTGTAAAGTTCTTATCTTTCTGTGGTGGGCTTATTTCATTTAAATGTTTTCAGGTTCATCCATGTCTGTAGGATATGTCAGAATTTCCTTCCTCTCAAAGCCTGAATAATATTCCCTTGACTGGATTTGGCACATTTTGTGTCTTCAGTCAGTGGTAGACAGACATGGTAGCTGCTTCCACCTTTTGACTATGGTGACCAACAACGCATGTCCACTCACCCCCCAGACTGGTCAACTGAGAGCCAGAATTATAAGGAGCTGCTTCTAAGACCCAAAGCAAGTCAGTCAACTTCAGATGTGAGCTCCAGGCTATGTTCCAATCTCCCATCATGCTATGAGAATGGTGTGTCCTTTTCATTTCTTATTCCCTATTCCTGCTGAGAAAACCAGCACATGACAGCCCTCTGCCTTCTACCTTCAAATGATGGCCTCAGGTCTGGGCTGAACTCTGTTTACTTCCTGTCTCCAGCTCCTGAAGGGGCTGGAAGTTTCTTCCCTGGGGATTATTTGTTGCCTTGGGGCTCTCAAAAGCATTCAGTTCCCTGAGGTAACATTACTCATGTAGGTAATTTGTGCAGCTCAAGGAGTTGACTCCAGGGCCCCAGACAAATACAGTGAGGCCAGGCTTTGTGGAAACTCTGAAGCACAGATTACAGGGGCTCTTGTTACCCCAGTTTCCTTCTGCCACTCTGGGAACCATGAACCCCAGAACGTATTTTGGCATATTGTATAGTTCTTATCTGAGTCCAAGTCTAAAGTTTAAGGATTAGTCTCTGACAATGCACAACCAGCTGGCTGCAGCCTGTGCTCTGCTGAGAGGGGGTAGAACTAGCTTCTGTCAGGATAGAACTAAAGCAGGAGGAACCCAGCCCCTTCCGAGGTTGAGCAGTCCTACCTTGCTACACAAAGAGCCTTCCTGATCCATCACTTCCTCATCTCTGTAGCTTTTGATTACTTTTTGCCATCTTAATTCTGGGTGCCTGTGTGACTCATAAAACATTTCAGGTGGTGGGCACCAATCTGGGAAGCCCCTGGCAGATGCTTGGACCTGGAAGGGGTTGGCCCTTTGATGTGAAGACTGAGAGTGTGCGTTTGGACCTGGGCACTGCTCAGAGCCTTTGTCAGACAAATGAATGCTGATAGAATGATTCTGATTTTCAAAATGAGATGCCCACGGCGCTCACTACCTCTCAGAATTGGCTCATTTGTCATGTCTTGGTGTGCCTGTCATGCATAATTCCCAAAGACAAGCCTATGTGTCACCAGGACTATTTCCTTGGGTAAGGTCCTTTCTATGAGTTAGCAACCCACTCTGTAAAATGGGAAAGCAGCCGGCCAGCCCACAAGGAGTCCCCATTCCAGAGTGCCATGACCCCAGGAGACCGGGATAGCATCTGGCAGCATGAAAGTTCTGCCTTCAAAAGGGAAGCAGGGCCTCTGCAGATAGTCTCTCAATGGGCCTTGTTTCTTGAATAAATTGCATGTTGGAATTTAATTTGGAATCCCTGCTGTTTCTTTGATGAACGCAAACCACACTGCAATTACAGTGATGAAGCAGGCTGTGGCTGCCCCTGACAGGGGCGATCTGTCTGAGCAAGGAGGGAGGAGACGAGCAGTTGGCAGGTGGCTGGTAGACCTGTGCTGGGCACGTTCATTGCAGCCCTCCCAGAGAGAAAGGCCCTCATGGGTGAGGGTTGTCTACTCTAGCCTCAGCTCAGGGCAGGGTAGAGAGAAAGGCTTCATCACAGTGTGGGGGTTGGCAAACATGAGCAATGGTGGGCAAATTTCAACCTCTTGAATTTCATTGGGATGGCACAGGAATAAGTTTGACTGCTTGGCTAAGACAGAAATAACACTTGCTCAAACAATATGGATGTTTCTCACTTAACAGTGCACCCATAAGGCATCACGGCTGTTTGATGGCTCTAGGAGATGAGGGATTGAATTCCTTCCTATGTGTTGCCTTCATCCTTATGAGTGAAGATGGTTTACCGCCAGGTTCACCTTCTAGCCAGTAAGAAATACAGAGAAAAGACATGATCCAAAAGTTGCACACATACCTCTGTTCACATTCTGTTAGCCAGGGTTGAGTTATATGACCACGTCCAGCTAGAAAGGAGGTTGGGAAGGGTGGGATTTTTCTGTGTGGCCATGTGCTGAAGGCTAAAGAGCTGGGATTCTATTTAGGTATAGAGGGAAATGATAAATGGGGAACAAAATTCCATCATTGCCATGTTTGCCTTACCCTCCTTGAAAACATGACCCAAAACAAATGGAGCTGCCTTAACTGAGTACAGGGTCAAGTGCAATTCTAGTCCCAGAAGACAGTCTGCAACTTGCAGTTGCAAACAGGAGTTCCAACCCATAGTTGGAAACCAGAGAATCTAGGACTATTGTAGTGCCTTTGGACAAGGGGGTTCATAAGGAAAGTATCCATTCTAACTATTTCCAAAAGAGGGTGTTCACCCAGGGAATAGGACATACAAGCAATGAAAGAGCAAAGATACCAAACAACCAAGGAAATTAGCAACCACAAGTAGTCATTTCACTTCCAGACTTGAAATGTACGAGGGGAAGGTCATTATCAGAGACTAACTGGCAGCAACCATCACCATGTGGGGTTTTATCCAGTGAGACATGGAACCACATGAGGAAGGCATTTTCATCAGGGAATGGAAACCAAAAGGACATGCAGCCACAGCTGGAGAGGCCACGGAGGCAGAGGGCAACCGAGGCCCCTCTGACTATTCCCCTCTTCCCACCTGCTGTCAATCCTGCCCATTGATCAGAACTAGCTGGATGGCAGTTGGAAGGCGATTCTTAAAAATCTGGTTCTCTGCAGTGCAGAGTAGAGCAAGGGGAGGTAAATCGATTTGAACACAAACTAGCACCGAGCCCAAACCCCCACGAGACCCGCCTTCAAGTGTTTGAAAAATGGTATTTTCTCCAGGCTACAACTAATTAATATAATATAGTGGGCATTGATTTTTATGGAATAAGATAGAAGCTGGAGTCCTGATTTCAAAAGATAAAGTGAAAATAGAATGCTATCAAATTAGTTTCCTATCATTGTTGTAACAAATTACCATAAACTTAGTGGCTTAGAACAATGCAAATAATGAGTTATTTTGCAGTTCTGGGATCAGAAATATAAAATAGTCTTAGTGGACTAACATCAAGGTTGGCAAACTGTGTTCCTTCTAAAGTCTCAAAAGGAGAATCCACTCCTTGGCTTTACTAGCTTCTAGAGATTGTTCCATCCCCCCAGTCTCTGCCCCCATCATTCTCTCCCCCTCTTTCCTCCTACAATGGCTGCATTGGGTTACCATGATAACCAAGGATAATCTCCATCTCAAGCTTTGACTTAATTGCATCTGCAAATTACTATACACCCATAAGATAACTTCATCACAGTTTCTGGGGATTAGGAGATGCATGTTTTTCCTTGTTCTAAATTTGTTTATTAGGGGTTTAGGTGTTTGTTTTATTGAGTGCCATTGATTTATGGCACTGTATAAATGTCAGGAATCTGAGTTCAGATGTTGTCATTGGGGTTGGGGGGAGACATTATTAAGCCTAATACAGCCCTTATTTCATTTGAATCCCAGAACAGAATTTAAGGCCACAACAACTAAATCAGCAGGTAGAAGTCATATAACCAAACTTCCTTAACCCCTTGGGATTACCCACAGGTAGCATGAGCCATGTAAGACTCACAGTGAGCTTGGTAGCTGGGCAGAGGGAGCTCATCTAGCTTCCTTCCCAGGGAGGGTGGCATTGGGGCAGTTAGGAAAGCTTTTGGCTGCAAACTACTGAAAATCTGACTTAAATAATGCCTTTGTTTTTTTCTCTTAGTAGCAAGAGAAAACAGGTAGCTACTGGCCTTTGTTCAGTGACTCAGTGATGTCAGGCCAGCATTTTTGTGGGTCTCTCAGCAGTTCCCTTAGTGCTTTTTCTCCACAGTCATTGGGTGTCTTCCCCATGCAGCCTCCATATCCAAAGTCAAGGCCAGAATATGGAAGAGATGGGGCCATAACTCCTGCACTTGTTTTCAGGAAAACACATTATTTAGACTTCTCAGCAGTCTAGATTTCTATTTATATTTTATGGACCTGAAACAGTCATGCTGCAGCCCTAGCTGCAAGGGAGGCTGGAAAAGTCAACATTTGACACTTCTAGTCTATAGTAAGGTTGGGTAAAGAAGAAAGAAGTTACGTTCAGAATTAATCAAACAAAAGTCTGTCACAACTATCTTTCTTAGATTCACCTGGGTCTCCCTATTGAGTATGAGCATGAAATATAATTTGCATGGATTTGCATAGATCATGTTTAGCAGCAACTTTGATCTTTTCTCTCCTAACTCTTATGGCAAAGTCACTCTCTGGAAAAGCCCACAGCCTTTCTATCCCTCTTTGGAGAAACCAGGGAGCTGGAAAGCCAGTGCTGGAACATTTGGTACTCACCAGAGACCTGAAGCATGGATGATAATGATTGATGGTGGTGGTGGTGATAAACATATTTCTTTTAAGCAGGTTCTGTTATCAGTCCCATTGTTCAGAGAAGGATACTAAGGCTTAGAAAAGTTGAACAGCCTGTCAAAGTACACCACAAGCAAAAGCCTACATTTTGGGTAACTATGCCCTACCACCTCCTAGAATTCTTTTTCCAGGATGAGAAGATCAAAAGGCAGCAAATCTACAAAAGTCAGAGGAGCAATATGCCAAGATTAATTGTCCAAGTGATGCTACCAGTGTCTGAATCTGTTGCAGGGACAGTATCAGTGGAGTTGGAACATGATCTGGAAAGGCAGTAGGCATACCACACATTTAGCCTTGTCCCACAGTTCATTAATCACCCTCAATTCAGAAACATTTATCATGATTAGATCCAGCTCAGCCCCTGTGGTAATGGATTTGTTTTTTTAATAAGGCAAACAGAAAACCACATTTCCCTATGGTTTCCACAGATCCAGATCTGAAGGTCAGGCCCATTCATTCATTTAACAAATATTTCTGGTGCATTTATTGTGTGCCAGGCACTGTTCTAGTTGCTGGAATTCCAGCAGGGATTAAATAAGTAGAAAGCTCTTCCTTCCTGGAGCCTATCTTTCCACTCCAGGACAGATACAGCAACAAACAAAATAAATAGACAAAATGGAGTGATTACTACACAGAATCCCCACATTCTTAGGAAAGGGCTGATTGTTCTATAGTCATGGTTACAAATTTCCACAAGAACTTGTTCTTTTAAACCTGTCTAATCCATCAATGGCAATTCTATAACCTTGGTAGTAAGTAACCAAGAGCTAGTTTTAAGCTTGATGAATTGATAAGCAATAACTCACTTTCCTGAGCACATCCCTGTAAGTCAGGCACTCTGCTACATGAGCTGGTGGCAAAGTCAGCCAGCTGCCAATGGCCTTGCTCCTTTGAACACACTTGTCTGCTACTAACCAACCGCTGCCTCTAAAACCAACACAACCCAGAATACACTCTCCCCAGCTACTATAAAAGACCAGCAGTTTGCTGCTAAAAATGGAGATTCCATATGACTCAGCAAACCCACTCCTATGTATCTACCCAAAAGACACAAAAACACATTCAAAAAGATACCTGCACCCCCTGTTTATTGCTGCTTTATTTACAATTGGAAAGACATGGAAACAACCCAAGTGCCCAAAATTAGATGACTGGATTAAAAAGATGTGGTACATATACACCATGGAATAGTATTACTCAGCAAAAAATAAATAAATTAACACATGCCTTTTGCAGCAACTTAGATGGAGCTGGAAAAGATCTTGCTTAGTGAAATAAGCCAGAAAGAAAAGGAAAAATGCCGATGGTTTCACTCATAGCAGGAGTATAAAGGACCAGGGGGAAAAATAATAATACATACCAGGGACATTTTATAGGGGTGGATTGGGGAATGGGATAAAAAACATTGGGGGGAGGGAAGTGCACTGGACTGTAGTGATGGCACACGGGTGATTTGGTGATGGGAAGCCCAAGGGGATTGAACTGAGATGGAAAAATGCACAAGCTGATGTAAAAATAAACTATTATATTATTAAAGAAAAAAAAAAAAGACCAGCAGTTTGCTTTGCTCAGATAAATTTTCCTGAGTAACATCATTCTGAGCTCAAGTTAGGGAAGATTTTCATATTTTGATAAATCTGGAGGTCCCAGTGAAATTGTCTTGGAGACTTTCAGTCCAACAAGCCCTTGAAGCCCAACTTCTACTCAGTCTGGATTTCCCTGGCATGCTTCATTAAAATGCCTTTGCAGGATTCATTTTATGTTTGATTTGTAACTAAATAGTTCTTTGTACAAGGAAATTAGACCTCAGTCATTGTATAATTAGAACTTTTTTTTTGGATGTGCATCATTTGGTGAATATTTTTGTCATTGATCTGCTATTCTTTTGCTGTTTGCTTTGCTTTGGATTTTGTTTGACTATTTGCACAGTCTCATCTTGAGTGTTTGTTTTGAGCTTGATTGCCTTGTGTCTGGAAAGTGCGTAGAGAGAGCTCCATGGGGAGCGTTAGAAGCAGTTCTAATCCAGTCCAAGCCAGCCACAAAATGATTACAGGCTGGGGGTACAGAGACCAGAACCCAGCTCACATGAAGTGGATGCATCAGTTTATTCACAGTCCTTTTCAAAATTTTGAGGATACTCTTTGTCTTAAAATTCTGGAAAGAAGATCACTGTGTCCTGTCTGTCCCCTGGTCAACAGTTTGTTGGGCCATAGATATCATGGTCCTTTTCTAGCCTCTGGTTGGGGAGTTTGAAGCACCATTCAGAAAGCACAAACACTTTGACCAGTTGTAATACCTTTGTCATAGATCTGACAAAGTGCCTCCTCCTGGCAGAATTCCTGTTTTTTTATGTGAATTTTTATTTTACTTGGTAGATGACAGAGCAATTTTTTTTTAACTTGGTATATTGGCTTGCAAATGCTTCAGTAACAAGGTATTATCAGGTGGGTGATTTAAGCAGCAGTAATATATTTTCCCCAAATTCTGGAAGGTAGAAATCTGAAATCAAGGTATCACCAAGATGGATTCCTTATGTCTTCATGTGGTCTTCTCTGTGTCTTCCTGTGTTCTAATGTCTTCTCATGCTGACATTGTGTCTTCCCAACCATCTTTTAACTTATTCACCTCTTTAAATATCCTTTCCAAATATATCCTAATGGAACTTCAAGTAAATTGGGGTGGTGGGGGTAAGGAGATTCAAATCAGCCTATAACATTTGCAGCAATCAATCATTGGGGGAGAATTTGACTTGTCAAAATGAAGAAATTAATACACTTAGCCATAGTTCCAAGATTTTTATGGGGGGTGTATAATAAAATTCGATAGGCATCTAAGGCAACTGGTATAAAGAGTCCAGGCAAAACCCTGTCTCTAAGAAAGTCCATTTTATTTGCTGAAATGTTCAGAATCTCCCCTCTTTGCACTTTTCTCTTGACTTCATCATCATCACCCATTCACGTCCCCTTTCTTCCTCTCTTTCTCCTGACTTTCTAAGTGATTTTATTTCAGGAAAAGTACAGTCCACGTTGCAAAATACCCCCTTAAGACTACTAGACCATAGGCATAGTTATAGAAGTTGAATTTTAATCATGGTCTAGAGCTAAGTTGAAGGCTATAATTATAGTATTTTGTAAACCTCAGAAGACAGACAGAAATTTGCTGCAAAATTCAGGATTTTATTATACTGATTGTCCTGGGCTATCAGATTTATACCAAGTAGTTCACTTAATTGCCAGTCCCTCTGGTGAGGAATAATATTAAAAGTAGCAGTGTAGGAGAGATAAAGAGAAAAAAATGAAATAACTCAGCTATGCCACAATTCTTTAAGAGGCACTAAAAGGACAAGAAAAATAGGAACATTATTAAAGTAAGGCCATTTCAGAAGGTTTTCAGTGGCGTTTAACCTCCAGCTTTCCTGAGGGAAGGTGAGGATGGTGATTTGTAGCAATTGCAGATTCTCATGGTGTAAATACCCCGACTGTGGCTGATGTCACATGACGGGAGAGAGACCGTAGGGCCAGCAGGAGCATGCCACTGCTTCCAGGTAGCTCAGACAAATGAAGATTTGCAAATAAAATGCTGATGAATCAACAGGGACTCCATGAAACCTTCAAGCCAAATTCTGAGGTAGACCAGTCAAAGTCACAGGAGTCTCATTTTCAATGTCCTCTGTCCTGAAATAGGAGGATAAAACACTGGAATGAAAGTTACCATTTCAGACATTTTCAACATGTGATCTTTTTTCTAAAAACATTTATTTGTTTATGCACAAAAGAACTGGGGTACAGGCCAGAGATGGGGGTGGGGAGTTGGTGATGAGAGAATTCACTGGAGACAGAGTAGGGATAGAACAAGCAGATGAGCTAAACTACACTGCTGAGGGGAACAGCGGGCGGGTCAGTAGAGGTCTGCTGTGCCACGTGGGTCAGCTCCCTGATCAGGGATCAAACTTTTGCTGCAAAGGCTGCGGAGCCTCATAGTGCTGTGCTTTAACACATTGCACCACCAGAGGGGACCCTCAACATGTGGTCTTCTAGGAATAAGTAAGCTAGAAATAGGAACATCTGGCTTCCCGGGGCAAACATGAACTCGAGCCAGAGTTTGATAGCAGGTTCACCTGCAGATGTTGCAAGCCGGAGCCTTGGCTGGTCATGTAAACCCTGAAAGCAGACACATAAATTCCATCCAGCGATGCCTCTCAGAGAGACATTCATATCCAACACCCGAGACACCCCTATCTCTAGAGTGAGAACCCACTTTCCAGGTGGTGATCCACATGCGAGCTGATCCCAGCTCCCCTCCCCCTATGCTGGCAGGGCTCAGAGAGGCCATTAGGAACACTAGCCCCTGGGCTCGGACACGGGGAAGTGCCCCTACTTCAGCCAACGGGCATCCTCCTAGGTCTCCAGGATTTTCAGGAAAGATGGTGTCTCTCGTGGACTTCAGCTACTTGCTAAGCTGATAAGTAGGTGTCCATTTCTAGCTCACACTCGGACTTGCCACTGCGGTGGCTTATCTATATTTTTGCTACTGCTTCTACTCTTTCTGCATGACTTTCTCACCATGCAAAGCTATTGCTTTTTCATGGTCACTGTTGCTTCCTGTTCTTGCCTCTCTCCTTTGGCCTGAGCACCTCTCCTCTTCTACCTTGTTTCAAGGACTGTTGTATACCCTGTATCTGGAATACCTTGCAATAAGGGAATAGTTTTAATATTTCTTTGGGTTTTTTCACGCAAACTTGCCAAAGATGGCTTGATGGAGCTGAACCCGGGGGTGTGTCTTTGGGAATAGTCTGTGTTGAGTCGGGCCACCCGTGTGAGAATTCCTTGCAGGAATTCGAAGACTTTTAGAAAGGAGTATAACTTCAGGCACAGCAGCTCAGTGCCAGAAGTTCATGGTGGCATGGCTCTGACATGATTCTAAGGATCCCTGCCTCCTACCGTTGAGTAATCCCTCTCCTTTGAATGTGAGTAGACTTGGTGACTAATTCTAACCAACAGAAGAGTTGAGATGGCTTTTCCATGATTAGGTGACCAAAGATTATGACTTATTTCTTGCTACTAGCCTGTCTCTCAGGATCTTTCATATACTTGTTCTTTGGGGAGGACCATTCATCAAGGGAACCAGCCAACAGGTAGAAACTAGTCACAGCAAGTCACATGAGCTGGGGAGTTTACCAGCCCAGCAAAGCCTGTGAATGAGACCCAGCCTGCTCCGACACCACGATTCAGCCCAGGAGTGACCCTGAGGCTGACAGCCCAGCTAAGCTATGCCTGCATTCCTGGTCTATACCGATGAGATAAATATTGTAAGTCACCAAGATTTGAGTTAATTTCGGCAGAAACTATACACAAGTCAAGGGAAGCACTTCTACATGGTGTCTGAATTTGGGCCCCCTGGGCTGGGCATGTGGTGTGATAGAGCCAATTCTTCCTGAACTTCCTTTGCTATATGCTATGGGTCAGAGACAGTGGGAGGAGAATAAATAAATGGGAGACATTGGTGGTCCCCACCTTGGCCTGGTATCAAGGAGACCACAACCCCTGGCCTCTCATGCCTGGAGCACTGAGATTATGGTTTCACTGGCCAGGGTCTAGGTGACTAACCTTCTGAAGAAGAGGCCAGAAGGTGCCATGTGTAGGGTAAATGGAGCAAGTCAGGCTTTTCCCCGCCCTCCTGCCGCTGACCTCTACAGCCTCCACCTATGGTCTTGCCTTCCTCCTAGGTGTGTGGACACCCAGGGTCAAGGGGCATGGGCTTGAGGCACCTGAGCCTTTGATAATGGACACCTGGGCCCAAAGAGCACAGAATGTGTGCATGTGTAAACATGCACACCTGGGCTAAGAAGGGTGGCGAAAAGGGCAGCATCGCTTTGAGGCGAGACTGTGGGACTGCATGAGACAGAGATTTCCAGAGACCAGAGAAAGAATGCAAAGGCTCAAGAGGGCTGGGAGGCTTGGTTGTCTGCCTGCATCCCAGCCCCCCTGCCTGGCCAGCGCTGGCCTCCCTGCATGCCAGCCTCCCTGGTTCCCTGCTCCAACTTCAAAGGTTTGTAAAAATCCACTGAGAGCTCCAAACTCTCTTATCTGTCTGCCGGAATCAGATAAAGCTGATTCTGCCTGGCTTGGGATGGTTCTATCGTACAGTGATAGTGAGATGGTGGCTCCTGTTGGAACTCAATCCTCCCTTGCTCTCAAAGAAAGGTTTATGTTTTATCCAAGATGGCCACGGGCACCTCTACATTCTGCTCTAGGCCTCTGAAGCAAATCTGAGCTGCCTGTGAGTGAGAAGCCATTCCTGCTTTCCCTGGTATCTGTCTCTCGTCTTCCCAGACTCCCAATATTCTCCAATGACCCCTGTGCACTGGATCCAGGAGTGAGGACCCCTTTGTCCTCCACCAGGACAAAGACCTGAGCAGCCAGGAATGAAGAAGAGTGAAAGCCCCTATTCTTCCCCAGACAGCTGTCTCCTTGGGAATGGGGAATGCCAGTCTGAGGCCTCAAACCAAAGACAAAGCATCCCTGTTGACAGAATGTTCTCCTGCTTCTATGTAATAGGTTATGTAGCTCCTCAGAGAGCAGCCCCGAAACTAAAGACAAGAGACAAAAGGTCAGGTTTTCATCTTCCATAGGCTCTGGCCTGAGGGAGTGGGTTGTAGGCCTCCTCCTCCTCACAGCAATGTCAGCATCAGCAGAGTCCCCAGTCCTGAAGAGTCAGAGTAGGCACCTCCCCCAGGCCTTCCTTTTGAGGCTCCCTCCCTCTCTTTACCTCTGTGCTCCACACTAAGGAGGTGGCCTTCGTGAATGGGGCTTAGTGGGTGGGGCCTGCAGAATCCTGAGCATATCACCCTCATCTGGAAGAGGAGGGACATGGGGGTGGGGGCTTGCAGCCACTTGGGGGTTGGTGGGGGGGTGGTCAGCTCTGAGAACAAAGCAGAGTGTTTGAACCACAGTGCCCTTCAGCTGTAGACTCTGGAGCACTGAGAAAATGCTTCCGGTACAGTTTCAGAGGTGGATAGAACAGAGGTGCTGGGGCCAGACAGGCCTGGACTGGAATGATGACCCCTTGCTGGGGCCAGATAGGCCTGGACTGGAATGTGCAGTGATTTAGTCACATGACCAGCCGCACCTATCTTGAGGATTCCACAGGGCCAGGACTAGCATGCTAGTGAACAAGACACTTGCCTTGGGCATAAAATTTAAGAAGGCTCAATAGCCAATGTAAATGATACTGTAATACAGTATTTTCAAGCAACTAAACTTAATACAAAAAAAGAAGTCCTGGGAAACGAAAATCTCACAGTTCTCAAGAAAAGCAGGGCTGGTTCAATAAATGCTCATGAACATAAGCAATTCTGTGAGGTGCTCCCAGGGGGCTGGGGAGGTAGGTTATTGCCTCAAGAAAGGCCCATCCTGGCCTCTCTGGCCCAAGTTCAAGAGCAAAGAGCTGGTTTGTGCTACCTGCTGCAGTGGTTAGATATCTGGTGAGTGGGGACCCACAAACTGGGTCTGAGTCCTGTCTTCACTGCTTACCAGCTTTGAGATCTTGGCCATGTTACTTCACCACTGAGCCTCAGTTTCCTCCAATGTGCATGAAGCAAAATGACGCCCTCCCTACCAAAGGATCTTTGGAATGCAGGACTCCTGGCTCACGTAGCGTCTGCCATCATTTAACAAACATCGGGATGAGCGTGAAAAATTCCCTTGGCTGGGCTCATGATAAAACACTGGTATTTTGTGCCTCCTGCATGCTGCTTTGTGAGCTTTCCAGATAAGCTACGTGTTCCCAGCTCTTGTTCATCAAACATGCAGCTGGTCTGGGAGCTGCCAGCCTGGAGCTGCCTTTACTACTGTTCCTGCTGCCATCTGGACATCAGAAGGCCACCAAGAGGGGGCAGGAGGCAGCACACAGAAGCAGGAGCAGCCGAGGTGGCCATCCTGGGCTGCAGTCTGTTGGCTGCATACTTGTTTGAGTGGCTTTCAGCAAGGAACTACTTAACCAGCCACTACCCGCCTTCCTTACAATGGATGGAGCTTAGAATTTTGGCCACTTTTGACCACTGAGCAATGCTGATGGCCAACTTGTGCAGTATGTGGAGCATTCAGGGTGCAGGTGACCCTCACAGGACACGGGATTTCCCACTCGGGTGCTCTTTTCCTACTGTGCTCTCCTACTAACACAGAGTTTAAATTTGCATTGCACTGAAGACTTGATATTTGCGATACCAGATGCAGGAAGCCAGGCTCCCCGCAGGTGATCTGAGACAGTGACAGAGTGTAACAGGGTGGTCACTAGGACAAAGGGAAGTTCCAGTTTCCCTGCCCCACCCAGAAGGAGGGTGGAGCTGAGCAGAGAAAAAGGAAAAAG